>NC_086448.1:246706116-247033616 GCF_028390025.1 Pseudophryne corroboree
TTGTATAGCAAACTGAAGACAAATTCCTAGTATACGCAAGTATACCTGGCCAGTAAAGCTGATTCTGATATCTACATCACCAACATGGTGGCACTCTGGCATAATGTGAACTGGGGGTACTGCGGTGTGTATAACACATTTGTGGTGTATCACACAATGGAGTCTATTCATGAAGCAGTGAAAAGAGAGGACCAGTAGAGAAGTTGCCCATGGCAACCAATCAGCTTTGAAGGAAGCCTTTATCAAGTACATTCTATAAAATGTAAAGGAAATGCTGATTGGTTTTTCCACTGTTTTCACTGCTTCATGAATAAACCCCAATATACTTTCACCCACCTTCAGTATTTTAACATTTTCACCTGCAGTTGCTGTATTCATGCTTCTTTTTAAAGTACCTACTGCATTGGCAGCTCCACACTTCCCACCCCCTATTTTTGCCGTAAGGATGCCCAAATGCTTTTGTGGCACTGGATGAAACTTGATAGAATATAATTGTGTGTATGTGACATATACTGGGCGCATATGCTACTGATGCAGCTCATACTTGCCCACTCTCCCGAAAATTTCCAGGGCACTTATTTATGTGGTTGAGTACTTCTGGCTCGCAGAAAAGTGGACAATCCCTCCCGCATTCCGCAAATTCTCAGGTGACGTGGATGGGGCAGGGGGCTTGATGATGCAAGTTGCTATAAATCTTATTATTGTGCTCAGCCCCTTCCCCACAAAGCAATACCATGAATAGCAGCAAACATAGCAGGGGGTGGGGATGGGTGGAGCTATAAAGATGTGATCTAGAATGCCTCCTCCCCTCCCACCTGGACCTCCTTCTTTCTTGATCTGCACACAACATAGTGTCAGTTTATATATACAGTACAAGAAATTGCAGGCTTTTTTAGTGAATGCATTTAGCTCCTATGATTTGTGACACCATTGCAGCCAACTCTGCTGGAGCCTTTTATAGCCCTTCATATTTTCATATTTGGCTGTGGGAACATAACCCTAACCAATCCCCCCCCCCATTCCACCCCCTCACCCGGAGTCTAATCCTAACGCTTCCTGGTGGTGCCTAAACCTAACCTCACCCCAAGTGCCTAAACCTAACCACCCCCACCCTCCCCCCACCCCCCCCCCCCCCATCCTCCTGACCGCCAGCATCCTGAACGCATCCGTTTTGTAGGATATGGAAAGTAATCTATCACAAACCAATATAATTTATTTTGACATGTGCTGTAAAATGTATGATATCTGAGTACTGAGCAGGACACTCCTATAATGAATATGGCACAGTGTAGCATTCTGATGAATCATCTTGGTGTCTACAGAAGACAGAAGACTGTGTTGTTAACATACAGTATATTGAGCTGTCTTATTAAAACTGTATGAGCGTGATAGAAAATAATACAAGGATGACCTTCTTTGACATCAAGTTTGAAAATAATATTTACTAGCATACAATCAATGGAAGCTTTTATTCATTTCACATTCTTCATTCAAGTGTCAATTTTGCTGAGGGCAACTACAACTTATACATTTCTCATTGCTTCTTGTCACTTAGTGACAGTTGGCACAGTAGCTACAGTATGTGGCATTATACCAATACATTTACACTGTGTATAGATAGCTACTATTATCTTTATTTTTACTATCTAATTACCTATTACAATGTATTATATATTCAGTCAGTGCATGAACAACACACTGCTGCAACTAATCATTAGAAGTTTTTTTTTATATTTTATGTAGTGTTTGGCACGTTTGCACAAATGTTTTTATTACTTTGGCTTTTTTATTACTGTGAATTCAATGTCTATATTTATTTGACCACTGAGAAAACTCTTATGACTAGCTGTTATCAGCAATATTTGGGTTTATAATGGAATAAAATGTTGCTCACTGCTTCTTGTTAGTATGTGAAAATGAATTGAGGATCAGCCAGTTTTCACTGCACTGGGAATGTGTCTGTGAATACATTTTAATTTCTTTCCAAGTAAAAATCACCACTACAGCAATAATAATTCTCTACTATACAGAAAATATCATTAACAATTGGATCAAATAATGTGCAAGGTCCCCTGTGTTTTGGCTCTAATTTCAGACCTACCAACTTATGGGGTAGGTGAGTGGGGACTTCTGCACGCCGGAGGCGCACCCGCACCTGAAAAGGGCCGTGGCATATGAAAAGGGGACATGGCTTCATGGGAGTATCGCAAACGTTAGCTACACCTCCCAATGTCGTCCCTGTGTGGGCATGCCCAGCACTCTGTGAACTGCTGGCAAGCCCCCAGACCCCCCCCCCCCTTTTGCCCGTGAATAGACGCTGTGTGAAGCGAGTGGCAGGAGCCTCCTAACTGCCCCACACACACTGTGGGACACTGCTGCCCGTGGGTGGGACAGCGGAACAGTCCCAAAAAATTGTGAAAATTGGGATAGTTGGGAGGTGTGTAATGAATGACTGAGTTTTGGTTTTGACAAACTGAAGTGTGTTGGTTTGGATTCGGTTTTTGGTTTGGTAAAGAATTGATAATCATTGATAAAAGTTGATTAACAATAATAAATACTGCTAAAATCATGTCATTTCTGCAATCCAAAACCCAAAATTCAGATTTAAAGTCCAAATTACAAACCGCAGGAAGATCCAAAATGGGATTTGGTTCTGATCGGATCTCCTCGAAAGGACTGGATTGTGGTTCGATTTGGATCCACAAAATTTGCTTGGATTCTGATTTCTGGAGCACCGAGCTGCACATTTCTCATAATGGCAGGTTAATTATCAACAACAGACCAATTTAGAAGAAATAAAAACTGTCCAGTATTTGTGTGTGTTTTGCTGTGCAGATGGGTAACTGTGCTTGTAAGAAAACTGAACTGCATAGCCCTTTAAGAATTGTGTAATGTTAACAATTTTTTTTTTGTGTCAAGGATCAAAAAAATGAGAATTCTCAACCAAAATGTTACTTTCCACTCAACTCCTGACCACATCCATGCGGGAGTTAGTGAGCAGCCATATGTCTTAAAGGTCATGATTACTCTATTTAACATAACACTTTTTTGTGGTAACTATTTTGTGGTAATATCACTTTTCAGTCAGACTGGTTAAGCTTTTTAAGAAATATATGCTTTACATTCTTGCTCTGTAAAGGTTTAGCCCTATCCGCTGCATACCCCAAATGTCCTTCAAACTACACTACAATCATCATTTTACCTTGCCAGTTGCCACATGTCACTTTTTAAAACATCAACATTTTTTAAGTATTGCATTTAAAGTTTCTCTAATCTCATTTTAAAATAATGTATCCATAAACTATTTATGTCATCTAGAGGAAAATGTATTTAAATAAATTAGATTTTCTTGTAAAAGCCAATGCAATCATTGGTCAGGATATGTTTATTGTGTCAGACTTAGCTGTTCTTTGAGTCTGAAAACACAGTCGCATTAGTTATAGAGAATATGAGACAGGAACATCTTATGAAATGTCTGAGACATCAAGTGGATACAGAGAACTGATTCCCTCCAACTTCAGTTATCAAAAACATGTAATGATGGACACAAAACATAAAGGCCCCACATGTGATTTGCTGTTTTCTAATCATAGGATAACAGAAAAATAAATGGTGTAATGTAAAATTTTGTACAAGTCAGTAAATCTGTAAAGACATGGAAAATAAAGACGCCTCTGAATGGTGCATGCACCAGCTGCTGCTGAGTTTGCAAGACAGATGTGTTAAACAATGTGCTCTGGCTGCAAGTATTGGCTCTCTTTAAGTCAGTGGTGTATCTATAATGTATGCACAGCATGCAATCAGAGGCGCCACCGGGTGTGGTGACACCCGGTGTGCACTCTGCATTACTCGCCCCGCACCCGAGGTGTGGCTGTCCGAAAATGTTTGTGATCTAATAAAAAAAGAGCGTAACCTCGTGGGGATATCTGGGCCTAATTCAGACCTGATCGCAACAGCAACATTTTTCTCTAATGGGCAAAACCATGTGCACTGCGGGAGTGGGGGGGGGGGGGGGGCAGGTATAACACGTACAGAGAGAGTTAGATTTGGGTGGGCTGTGTTCAAATTGAAATCTAAGTTGCAATTTAAAAATAAAGCAGGCAGTATTTACCCTGCACAGAAACAAAATAACCCACCCAAATCTAAATCCCTCTGCACATGTTACATCTGCCTCACCTGCAGCGCACGTGGTTTTTGCCCATCAGAGAAAGATTTTGCTTTTGCGATCAGGTCTGAATTAGGCCCCCTGTTCCGTCACTCCGGGGGTGATGCTGGCTGCCCCCGGGGACTGGGTTGTGTGTAGTGCCGGCTCTTCATCTGTGACAGGAGCCGAATGATGCAGGAGAATATCACACTGCAGCACCTGTCACTGCAGAAGAGCCGGCACTTTAGTGTCACCCCTTCCGAGGGTGACACCCAGGTGCGGGCCACACCCGCTGCACCTGGCTTGTGACGCCACTGCACGCAATGCACATGAGTCCATGGCCCTGCATCACACATCCTGCACCCAGAACAGTGGCAGGCTGAGTCGGATTCCTAATTGTCTTCTGCTCGGTACACTCTAGGCGATATATCGACATTTGACCAAACGGCTGATATATCGCTAGGGGTGGGTGGGTGTAGGCAAATTATATGTCTGTGAATGACGTTGTTCATAGACGTATCATATCGGCTGTGCAGCACAGCCGATGACCAATATATCTTCAGATATATTGGCACACCTGGCTGTGTGTACGCCCGTACACTTGCTGCAGGGGCTGACATAACAGCGGCGGGCATTTTAAATAAAAAACGTGTACCCAGCCTTAGGCTGCCATCTGCATGGCAATAAAATGTTATTCTACAGTCTTTACACATACTTACATATTTTTAATTGTTTCAGCATCTGTACCCATAAGAGAATACTGTGTTACACTTGCTTTCTACCTTTCAAGGTATGCGCACTTCTTCGCTGTGTAAAACCTCTTTATTGTGGCATGTACAGTAGTGTGATGATGTGTGGTATAAAACAAGGCAGATAACTTCTCACCTCTGTAATCTTTAATCAGTGCCTCCATTCAAATCATGTTCTTCTGTGAATTTCCAGGGCAATGAACACCAGGGGAAGATTCGGGAAACCCCCTGCCTGCCACTATGTCATTCTAACTACAATATGTGCCGCAAAAGCCACACTGGCATATTTATTTGGGAAACTGACTAAATATAGATTTTGTGGAATCATATACAGTATGAAAACAGACTTTGGACATAAATAACATGACAACTGAATGATACTGTGCAAGCAGAGGCGTTTCTAGAGAGGAGGGGACCCGTGTCCAGACTCTGTGTGTGGGCCCCCTCCTCTCCTGTAGCCGTCACCACCGCTGTTAGCATTCTCAGCCCTGAGACTCTGGCACAGTGGCAGAGTCTACAGCGCATGCGTTCCACAACATTTTATGAGGTCCTGCGCATGTACTGTAGATTCTGGCACCGTGCCAGAGTCTCTAGTGCTCAGTGCGCTAGCAGTGGCGGTGACGGCTACAGGAAAGGAGTGGGGCCCACACACAGTCACCGATGGACGACAGAAAGGTGAGTATAGAAGAAAAGGGTGCAGTGTGTGTGGTGTGGGCCCCCTCTGGAACCAGGGGCCCGTGTGCACCGCATACACTCTACCCATTATAGATATGCCACTGTGTGCAAGGTATATACAGTAGAAGAAGATTGCAGTAGCCCCTAGGTGTTATCTATGAATATAATTAATTAGCAGGATCAATATAGACAAATCAATGCAAGTAAAATAAATGTGAGCAGATTCAAGTTTCATAGGATTGGGCAATTCAAAAAACAAACAATTTACCACCTTGCAATATATCAGGCTTTCAGTTTACTGACATCCAAAGGACTGAACTACTGTATATCTTCGATTAGACTTTTACTAGATAGCACACACGCATGCCAGTAGCATATAAATGACCAAACAATAGTCCCAGAGCACTCATAGGAGCTCATATACTTCTTCATATAGCACTGTAGCAATACACTTAATCCAAATGGTTCTGGATATCTCCCAGCATTAGGGCCGGTGCTAGGGTATTTGGTGCCCCCCTGCAACTATAAATTTGCACTCTCCCGGTGAAGAAAAAGGGTGTGGTCTCACAAGGAAGGGGAGTGGACACACAATAGTACCCCCATGTCAAATTGTACTACACAGTAGCACAATCCTGTTCACATTACACTGCACAGAGTAGTGCCACTTATACACATAATGATCCCAGTAGTAGTGCCACTTATACACATAATGCTCCCAGTAGTGGTGGTGCTTATATACATAAAGCTCCCAGTAGTAGTGCTGCTTATACACATAATGCCCATAGTAGTACAGGTTGAGTATCCCATATCCAAATATTCCGAAATACGGACTTTTTTGAGTGAGAGTGAGATAGTGAAACTTTTGTTTTCTGATGGCTCAATGTACACAAACTTTGTTTAATACACAAAGTTATTAAAAATATTGTATTTAATGACTTTCAGGCTGTGTGTATAAGGTGTATATGAAACATAAATGAATTGTGTGAATGTACACACACTTTGTTTAATGCACAAAGTTATAAAAAATATTGGCTAAAATTACCTTCAGGCTGTGTGTATAAGGTGTATATGAAACATTAATGCATTCCGTGCTTAGATTTAGGTCCCATCATGATGCTATCTCATCATGGTATGCAATTATTCCAAAATACGGAAAAATCCCATATCCAAAATACCTCTGGTCCCAAGCATTTTGGATAAGGGATACTCAACCTGTAGTGCCGCTTATACACATCATACCTACAGTAGTAGCACCCATTATACATAATGCCCACAGTAGTGCTACTTTTACACATTATGCCCACATTAGTAGTGGCGCTTACACATAGGCGGTCATTCCGACTTGTTCGCTCGCTAGCTGATTTTAGCAGAATTGCAAACGCTAGGCCACCGCCCTCTGGGAGTGTATCTTAGCTTAGCAGAATAGCGAACGAAGGATTAGCAGATCTGCTAATAAATAATTCCTTGCAGTCTCTGAGTAGCTCCAGACCTACTCCTAGATTGCGATCACCTCAGTCCGTTTAGTTCCTGGTTTGACGTCACAAACATGCCCTGCGTTCGGCCAGCCACTCCCCCGTTTCTCCAGCCACTCCTGCGTTTTTACTTGGCGCTCTTGCGTTTTTTAGCACACTCCCTGAAAACGGCCAGTTTCCGCCCAGAAACACCCACTTCCTGTCAATCACACTACGATCACTCGAGCAATGAAAAAACGTTGCTCGAGCTTGAGCAAATCTCCAAAGTTTTGTGTTAAATTAGTGAACGCATGCACGCTGCGTACCATGCGCATGCGCATTTTCCACCTAATCGCTCCGTTGCGAAAAACGGCAACGAGCGAACAACTCGGAATGACCACCATAATGCCCACAGTAGTAGTGCTGCTTATACACATAATGCTCATTGTAGTGCCACTTATACACATAATGACCACAGTAGTAACACCACTCACACACACATAATGCCCATAGAAGTACCAATTATATATAATACCAACACACACAGTTACTGTTTATATACACACACTTTTTTCTATCTATCTATCTATCTATCTATCTATCTCTCTATCTATCTATCTATCTATCTATCTATCTATCTATCTATCTTACTCACTCTTTTTCCTTCCACTTACCTAACAACAGTCTGCCTGGCTCGATCTGTATCAGCTCATCCTCTCCCTCTGCATACAGCAGCCCTGGTCCCATATAGTTCTGCCCCCTCAGTCCTGTGTAGCACTACACAGCCTTTTCAGACTCTGAAAACACTGGTGATTTCACAGGAGGGTGGGAGGACGCTTCAAGCTGCCGGCGTCGCTGCCTGTCATACAGTTTGACAGGTGCAGCCGGCAGCAGGATTGCTGAACAGGGAGAGTGCCTCTCTAGCCTGGTGCCTTCCTGCTTTTCATTCCTTTGCTGAGCAGGTTGTGATGGCCCTGCCCAGAATAATAAAGCAACTATGTTGAAATGTCTCTAATATACAGACTTTCCCATTTTTCTCACCTTCAAACGTTCCATGAAAACTCACCTCTTCAGACAAGCTTATCAAATTCCAAATCCGCCAACATAACCTTTATAAGGTTCTGTATCTAATTACATGCCCTTTATACAGTCCATACATAACCTCACATATTTCCTCTTTCTTCACTTACACATCTTCATGACACTTGACCAACATTGCTGTGTGATATTATACAGCCCACCAAGAAACTTTGCAACCTGGCTGGACTATTATGCAATAGGTAGCACCCTGAGGCATCACTGTCAGTGGTGACACCCGAAGCAGGGGGAGGGAAGGGGGGGATGCAGGTAAAAGGGAGGCCTGTCCTCTCTGCTAAGAGTCATGACCTTGACTCCAAAACCTCCATTTCATCACTTTGAGGGGTCCCGGAGATGCAGGCTGCACTCGGGGACCAGTGTGTGTGCAGTGATGGCTCCTACACAGTGACAGGAGCTGGATGCTGTGCATAATGTTACAGTACAGCACCCTGCTCCTGTCATTGAAGAGGAGTCAGTACTTTGGTGTCAACCCTCAGCGGCCGCACTCCCCACACTTCCGTTGTGATGCCAACGGTAGCACCTAAGCATTTGTACCAATAGCTATTTCCCTATAGATTGTGAGCGGGCCTTCCTACCTCTATGTCTGTTTGTTGTTACCCAGTTCTGTTCTATTTACTGCTCTTTCCAATTGTAAAATGCAACAAAATATGCTGCTCTATATAAGAAACTGTTAATAAAATAAAATAATAATCTTAAATTAGAGGTGACAGGAAATCAGGAAAACATAAGCAGAAAGAAGGTGACAGAACCTATTTAAGAATAAATTAAAGATAAGTTGTAAATAATGAAAAAAAAAGTATACAATAGGGGCTTGATGCAGGGTTGGTTGCAATTGTGCCCCAAAATACGATTGCAAAAGTTGGCACCAGTAACATATGCACCCTGTATGCACCAAACATAAGTCACATAAACTTCTTCCTGTGGGTTTATTTTTAGAAACTTGTTTATTAAACTATTTGAGATTTTAATATAGTGGAGGGGTGATACAGAAAAGAAAGGGAATGGAGGTAAGGGAGTAAAGCAAATATATGCATTATTGATTAAACATGGAACTACTATAAGAGCATCTCAAAAACATTTCCCTATACAAAAAAAGACAATGACTACATACATTACCAACATTATTTATGAAGATTATAAAGACAAAAGCAAGAGAATGGCAGCAGGGACAAAGTAGGGACTGGTATCAGGTTCCCGGTGCTTGGGATGCCGGCAGTCAGAATACTGACAGCGGCATCCCGACACTCAGGATACCAACACCTACTAGGTAAGTATGTTACTCCTAATCCCTAACCTCCCTAACCCTCCTTACCCGCAGCCTGACCCTAAACCCCCCCTTGTAGCCTAACCCTACCCAGAGGTGCCTAACCCTCCCTCCCCGCAGCATAACCCTAACCCTTCCTCCCCACAGCCTAACTCTAAACTCCCCCCCGCAGCTTACCTCTCAGCAGCCTGGCATACTTACGTTTGGGATCCCAGCGTTCAGGATCCCGGTGCCGGCATGACAATCCGTGTCGGGATCCCGGTGTCGGTATTCTGAGCAGTGTTGGAATTCTCGCATCGGTATTCCGACTGCTAGGATCCTGAACACCAGGACCCCTGACCGGATCCCCACAGTAGACCCTGTCTCGGGGCACACACACTCACACATATTAAAGAACGTTGCCTGTGTTTTAAGCCATTTGTTTTCTTTGTAAAATACGCATTTGCTATCAGTAAAACTTTAAATATGCCTATAAACCATCAGAAACAACTCCCTCTCTCACATATGAGAAAAAAAATGTTGCTTAAACAGCATACAAAAGCATAATATATGCCCGAGCAATGAAACAATACCTGTCAGCAGAGGTGCCAATCACGTGGTACACTAGTGCTGGTAACACATCCACTATCTGCCCCTGTTCTTCACCACCTGCAAATAATACAGCTTTATAAGGTGCTTGTCTGTCACATGGTCTGCATATCTTCACACCCTTTCCGTACTTAAAAAGAATTAAGGTTCAAAAAGGGTTGAGATTACCTAAAGGATAAAAAAAGGGGCAGACTAGATGGGCCAAGTAGTTCTTATCTGCCGTCAAATTCTATGTTTCTATGTTACTCATCTTACATTACAATGCTGCTTCTATCTCCAGGTGCAGGATATGCTACACTAACTGGTGTAGTACTCATTCTGCATGAATTCCTAAATTAGTTATATTTGCAACACCCAGGGTATGTCTAAGTGGTTGGAAGACGTATCACAGATGTTAAGTGCCTATGTGACAGACCTGTTCCCTAAAGTGTCCTTCCCCGTACCTTGGGCCTAATTTTTGACCTGATCATAGCAGCAAATTTGTTAGCAGATGGGCAAAACCATGTGTACTGCAGGGGGACAGATATAACATGTGCAGAGAGAGTTAGATTTGGGTGGGGTGTATTAAAACTGAAATGTAAATTGCAGTGTACAAATAAAGCAGCTAGTATTTACCCTGCACAGAAACAATATAACCCACCCAAATCTAACTCTCTCTGCACATGTTATATCTGCCCCCACCTCCACCCCTGCAGTGCACATGGTTTTGCCCACCTGCTAACAAATTTGCTGCTACGATCAGGTTTGAATTAGGCTCCTTGTTTGTAGAAAAAAAGATGAATAATTGTTTTGTCAAAATTAGACAATCACAAGAATAATATGGCATCAAAGAAGTTTGGTAAATCAAAGTTGACTTTAGCTAATGATATGCAGAAAACTTTTAGTAATTCAATAAGACAATCAATCTAATCACAGATATATGCTTATTCCAATACAACACAATAATAATGTGGTGATGAGAACAGTGAAAAAAATTACAATTCACAATGACAGTTTCTATATGCCTAGCTTTCCCTAACAAGGATGTTTCAATCTTCACCGGCAAATAACGTTGAAGCTCTTTTTGAATCCTAAAGTGCCACAGTTTTACAATGGGGTGATGGCATATGTGAACACGATGAATCCTGGGTTAACAAGAATGTCACTATAACTCAGTCTATTCAAAGAAGATGAAACTACCGAAGGTATGTTAGTGTCTCAACAAATGCAGCTTATTTAGTAGTAAGGGTTCCTTGGGTAAGTAAACTCAGTCCTTTCCATGTAAAGTAACTTAAGTTCACTTGCACAAATGTCTCTTTCTCCTTAAAGGACAAGATGGCTGCAGCGTCTGCACATTTCTGTAGGCCTGATGGTGTCCAGTCCCCGGCTGTGATGTCTCACACTCATTCACCTAGTTCTCTGCTCTCTGGTAGCACCACGCTGCTTCTTCTCTGCAGCGCTGCTCTCACCACCCAGTGAGACCAACACGGTTTGCATCTGTTACTCAGCTCCTGCTCTGCTTCTCACTCAGCATGTCTACCACCTCCAATCACTTTCCTCAGACTCCACCTTCTTCCCACAAGGCTCCTCTGTTCCCAGACGCATTGGCCAATCTGCACTAACCATCTGGAACATGTGACCAGACCGGGGTCCGACCTTAACCCCTGCTCCACCAGCATTTCACCTTCTACAGTTGCAGACACTGTAAGTCAGCCTTAAAAGGGGCACACACACCACTTTATGGGGTGCCATAAATTCATTTGATTTACTGTAACTTATTTTGTATTTTCTGCAGGCCTTATACTGGAAAGATAAAAAAAAAGTAAACAATCTTATTTTTTTTTTTTGTTTACATTTAGAGCAGGCCATAAATGACTAGAAAGTTAATAATGCAACTGTAAGAAAGACAATAAAAACTAAGAAATATGAGTGGAAAGAAGGCATGAGTAAATGGTCACAGTTCCAAATACGGAATCAAGCTAGGAAAAGAAACAAGCAACTAGAGGAAACCACAGCCATTCCTAAGCCAAAAATAAGAAACCCATAAAAGTGACAAAAAGCATGAACTCAAGATGTAACCTCCGGTAAAGAAAGAAGAGCCATCTGTCTTTGAATATAATTGGGGTGTGTGCCCAGTCTCATCATGGAATTTCCTCAAACATGAAAAACTTGTAAATCAGAACATGGTAAACATTAAGACAAAAAGTTAAGTATTGTTTAGAAGCTAAGAAGTTAAGAAACTGTTATTTCTAGATAGAAAAATGGATGATATGTCCTAGTTTTGAAAAATACTACAGTAATACTATTTTCCAACTTTTGACAATCATTACCTTAATGCTATTCATGAGCAAGGGATGTTGGGAGAACTTTCAGTGCTATCAACCCTGTGCTGAACAGGCTGGGGATGTGTACCATGATGATAAATCAACTCCACACTGTTTATCCCCCTGACATTAGTAGTAACTAGACCATCCTGTGAGAAGTGGAGCTTAGGTCACTTTGGGGTAATGGGTGTCTCAAAGGGGCAGATTCAAAGTTACAAGTAGTCAGCTGCATTGCGAGCTCGGATATAAATGCGGATTTTCACCAGTATTCAGAATTGGCCGCAACTTTGCAGCCGCAGTATCTCTCTATGAAAGTAGCTGTCATCACTATCAGCATGCAAGAGATTCATCTTAAATCGGATGGATATCTGCATTCTCTCAACTGACCAGCCTGCGATACTGCCTAGATGTCCACGACACACCCTTGGAACACATCTTACTTGTACTGTAAATGCCCAATTACCAAACAATGAAACCCTTTAGCTTCAAGTGAAGAAGCTGCTGAGATGCGTGTAACTGAATTGCCCATAGTTGCTCCAAGTGGCTACGGAGCAGTGGTGGCTGCTGCATGTGGGCTGCAGTAGCAAGACCATACATTGCACAGGGGGGGCATTAACACATACAGTCTAAACATACATGTAATGTTGTATGTAATATATATGTGTTAGCTGCCTTACCCTGGGGATCGGCAGAGCTGCAGTGTTTCCCTGAGAGGCTGCACCTGGGACTCTGCATTTGGTTTCACTTCTCCTTTCTCTATAAGCCCGCCCCCAGACTCCTGTGAAACTAGCCAATTGGATTCTGGGGCTGAGCTTATAGAGGAAAGAGAAGTAAAGCGGAATGCTGAGTCCCGGGTGCATCGGCGGCTGTGAAATGCACATTGCTACCGATCCCTGGGGTAAGGCAGTCAGCACATATGTTGCATACAATATTACACGTACAGTATGTTTATATGTGTTAACTGGCCCCCATCCCATGGAATGTCTGGTCAGCGCGGCAGCCAATGGGCAGCTGTCACCACTGCTACAGAGTATGTGCAGTGCTAAAAATCAAAATGCATGCAAATCATAATGAGGTCCACAGTATCTATTTAATTTCCTTTTTTTAAACTTCAACATTAAACATATTCAGTAGGGATCATTATGGAAGTAGCTTTGCATCTATTGTATTCTCATTTATTTCAAATGATTCATTAGTGGGTGTTGATTTTATTTCAGTATATGACAGACCCCTTTTTTCTGTTTGTTAATAAGATTTTGTATCTCTAAACTTTCTATGGGCCTAATTCAGACCTGATCGCTAGCAAGTGATTTTTGCACTGCTGCGATCAGATAGTCGCCGCCTACATGGGCAGTGTATTTTAGCTGTGCAAGTGTGCGAACGCATGTGTAGCAGAGATGTACAAACTGATTTTGTGCAGTCCGGTCCCGCCCAGGACTTACTCAGCCGCTGCGATCACTTCAGCCTGTTCGGGACCGGAATTGACGTCATACACTCGCCCTGCAAATGCTTGGACACGCCTGCGTTTTTCCAACCACTCCCAGAAAACAGTCAGTTGCCCCCCACAAACGCCTTCTTCCTGTCAATCTCCTTGCGATCGCCTGTGCGAATAGATTTTTCGCACAAACCCATCACTGATCGGCGATCTGCTTTGTACCCGTGCGATGCGCCTGCGCATGCGCAGTTTAGACCTGATCGCCCGCTGTGCTAAAAACGCAGCCTAGCGATCAGGCCTGAATAACCCCCAATGTACAGTATATAAAAAGTAATTTCTAAATAGAAATATAGACAGTAAGAATCATTATATCAGTGGCAAAGAAATAACCATCTAGAAGAAATACGGGTTCACTTTCTATATATCTTTTCATTCATCATCATAAAATTTAACAAGAAACTAATTAGATCATGATTCATTTATGACATTGAGTTTGTATAATTCTTAGTTGCCTTGCTTAATCAATGTGCAGATTCATTCTTATAGCATATAGCGGGTTATTCAGGTGACGCGACCATAATAACCCCGTTCGAGGCGACAATGTGCACGTGAAGGTCCTGTCCTGCGCTAGCAGCTAATGCGATCTGATCACATTGGCTGTGAATACCTCTGCATGATTGACAGGCGTGTGCGTTGTGGGTGGGGGCCACCGACGGAGCGTTGCGGGGGTGTCGCGGGCAAAACGGGGAGGGACAGCGCAGTTTGGGGCAGCTGTGTGCCGTCACACACAGCCACTCTGATCATGAAAAACCTAGCTGCATCTGCAGGGTGTCTTCCACAGTTGCTGCGACCGCAATTAAACTGTGGTCACATCCGCTGGGCAGGCCATTCTTTATGCTGGGACGGCCTTGCCCTACTGAATAACCCCCTTAGAGTACAACGTGAAGTTGAGGATTTTTCTTGATACTCATCAGAAAATCATTATTCATTTGAATTCCACTTAGAATTTATGTTGATGGAGTTTAATGCACTACCTGTTAGTTGTCCTTATTGTTTTTGGTTGTTGGTAACCATTTGTAGGTGGAATCTAGCTGCACTGTGTCATTAATAGTGGGATGAGTATAGCTGTGCTTGCTGAATGGTGTGTTTAGATTGGTTAGGAGTAGAGATGTGCACCGGAAATTTTTCGGGTTTTGTGTTTTGGTTTTGGATTCGGTTCCGAGGCCGTGTTTTGGATTCGGACGCGTTTTGGCAAAACCTCCCTGAAAATTTTTTGTCGGATTCGGGTGTGCTTTGGATTCGGGTGTTATTTTACAAAAAAACTCTCAGAGACAGCGTAAATCATAGAATTTGGGGGTCATTTTGATCCCATAGTATTATTAACCTCAATAACCATAATGTCCACTCATTTTCAGTCTATTCTGAACACCTCACACCTCACAATATTATTTTTAGTCCTAAAATTTGCACCGAGGTCACTGGATGCAAAGAAAAAAAGAGGCGCAATGAGGTAGCTGTGTGACTAAGCTAAGCGACCCAAGTGGCCGACACAAACACCTGGCCCATCTAGGAGTGGCACTGCAGTGTCAGACAGGATGTCAGATTTAAAAAATAGTCCCCAAACAGCACATGATGCAAAGAAAAAAAGAGGTGCACCAAGGTCGCTGGATGGCTAAGCTAAGCGACACAAGTGGCCAACACAAACACCTGGCCCATCTAGGAGTGGCACTGCAGTGTCAGACAGGATGGCACTTCAAAAAATTAGTCCCCAAACAGCACACGATGCAAAGAAAAATGAAAGAAAAAAGAGGTGCAAGATGGAATTGTCCTTGGGCCCTCCCACCCACCCTTATGTTGTATAAACAGGACATGCACACTTTAACGAACCCATCATTTCAGCGACAGGGTCTGCCACACGACTGTGACTAAAATGACTGGTTGGTTTGGGCACCCACCAAAAAAGAAGCAATCTATCTCTCCTTGCACAAACTGGCTCTACAGAGGCAAGATGTCCACCTCCTCCTCATCGTCCGATTCCTCACCCCTTTCACTGTGTACATCCCCCTCCTCACAGATTATTAATTCGTCCCCACTGGAATCCACCATCTCAGGTCCCTGTGTACTTTCTGGAGGCAATTGCTGGTGAATGTCTCCACCGAGGAATTGATTATAATTCATTTTGATGAACATCATCTTCTCCACATTTTCTGGAAGTAACCTCGTACGCCGATTGCTGACAAGGTGAGCGGCTGCACTAAACACTCTTTCGGAGTACACACTGGAGGGGGGGCAACTTAGGTAAAATAAAGCCAGTTTGTGCAAGGGCCTCCAAATTGCCTCTTTTTCCTGCCAGTATACGTACGGACTGTCTGACGTGCCTACTTGGATGCGGTCACTCATATAATCCTCCACCATTCTTTCAATGGTGACAGAATCATATGCAGTGACAGTAGACGACATGTCAGTATTCAGTGGCAGGTCCTTCAGTCCGGACCAGATGTCAACACTCGCTCCAGACTGCCCTGCATCACCGCCAGCGGGTGGGCTCGGAATTCTTAGCCTTTTCCTCACAGCCCCAGTTGCGGGAGAATGTGAAGGAGGAGCTGTTGATGGGTCACGTTCCGCTTGAGTTGACAGTTTTCTCACCAGCAGGTCTTTGAACCTCTGCAGACTTGTGTCTGCTGGAAAGAGAGATACAACATAGGTTTTAAATCTAGAATCGAGCACGGTGGCCAAAATGTAGTGCTCTGATTTCAACAGATTGACCACCCGTGAATCCTGGTTAAGCGAATTAAGGGCTCCATCCACAAGTCCCACATGCCTAGCAGAATCGCTCTATTTTAGCTCCTCCTTCAATGTCTCCAGCTTCTTCTGCAAAAGCCTGATGAGGGGAATGACCTGACTCAGGCTGGCAGTGTCTGAACTGACTTCACGTGTGGCAAATTCAAAGGGTTGCAGAACCTTGCACAACGTTGAAATCATTCTCCACTGCGCTTGAGCCAGGTGCATTCCCCCTCCTTTGCCTATATCGTAGACAGATGTATAGGCTTGAATGGCCATTTGCTGCTCCTCCATCCTCTGAAGCATATAGAGGGTTGAATTCCACCTCGTTACCACCTCTTGCTTCAGATGATGGCAGGGCAGGTTCAGGACTGTTTGCTGGTGCTCCAGTCTTCGGCACGCGGTGGCTGAATGCCGAAAGTGGCCCGGAATTCTTCGGGCCACCGACAGCATCTCTTGCACGCCCCTGTCGTTTTTTAAATAATTCTGCACCACCAAATTCAATGTATGTGCAAAACATGGGACGTGCTGGAATTTGCCCAGATGTAATGCACGCACAATATAGGTGGCGTTGTCCGATGTCACAAATCCCCAGGAGAGTCCAATTGGGGTAAGCCATTCTGCGATGATGTTCCTCAGTTTCCATAAGAGGTTGTCAGCTGTGTGCCTCTTATGGAAAGCGGTGATACAAAGCGTAGCCTGCCTAGGAACGAGTTGGCGTTTGCGAGATGCTGCTACTGGTGCCGCCGCTGCTGTTCTTGCTGCGGGAGGCAATACATCTACCCAGTGGGCTGTCACAGTCATATAGTCCTGAGTCTGCCCTGCTCCACTTGTCCACATGTCCGTGGTTAAGTGGACATTGGGTACAACTGCATTTTTTAGGACACTGGTGACTCTTTTTCTGACGTCTGTGTACATTCTCGGTATCGCCTGCCTAGAGAAATGGAACCTAGATGGTATTTGGTACTGGGGACCCAGTACCTAAAACAAGTCTCTAGTTGCCTCTGAATTAACGGTGGATACCGGAAACACGTTTCTCACCACCAAGGCTGCCAAGGCCTGAGTTATCCGCTTTGCAGCAGGATGACTGCTGTGATATTTCATCTTCCTCGCAAAGGACTGTTGGACAGTCAATTGCTTACTGGAAGTAGTACAAGTGGTCTTCCGACTTCCCCTCTGGGATGATGATCGACTCCCAGCAGCAGTAGGCGTTACACTCAAGGATGCATCGGAGGAATCCCAGGCAGGAGAGGACTCGTCAGACTTGACAGTGACATGGCCTGCAGGACTATTGGCTTTCCTGTCTAAGGAGGAAATTGACACTGAGGGAGTTGGTGGTGTGGTTTGCAGGAGCTTGGTTACAAGAGGAAGGGATTTAGTGGTCAGTGGACTGCTTCCGCTGTCATCCAAAGTTTTTGAACTTGTCACTGACTTCTGATGAATGCGGCCCAGGTGACGTATAAGGGAGGATGTTCCTAGGTGGTTAACGTCCTTACCCCTACTTATTACAGCTTGACAAAGGCAACACACGGCTTGACACCAGTTGTCCGCATTTCTGTTGAAATAATTCCACACCGAAGAGGTTATTTTTTTTTTTGTATTTTTGACCAGGCATGTCAATGGCCATATTCGTCCCACGGACAACAGGTGTCTCCCCGGGTGCCTGACTTAAACAAACCACCTCACCATCAGAATCCTCCTTGTCAATTTCCTCCCCAGCAACACCCATATCCTCATCCTGGTGTACTTCAACAGTGACATCTTCAATTTGACTATCAGGAACTGGACTGCGGGTGCTCCTTCCAGCACTTGCAGGGGGCATGCAAATGGTGGAAGGCGCAACCTCTTCCCGTCCAGTGTTGGGAAGGTCAGGCATCGCAACCAACACAATTGGACTCTCCTTGGGGATTTGTGATTTTGCCATCTTAACTCTTTTAAGTTTTCTAGCAGGAGGATGAGTGCTTCCATCCTCAGGTGAAGCTGAACCACTAGCCTTCAACATAGGCCAGGGCCTCAGCCGTTCCTTGCCACTCCGTGTCGTAAATGGCACATTGGCAAGTTTACGCTTCTGCTCAGACGATTTTGATTTAGATTTTTGGGTCATTTTACTGAGCTTTATTTTCTTTGGATTTTACATGCTCTCTACTATGACATTGGGCATCGGCCTTGGCAGACGACGTTGATGGCATTTCATCGTCTCGGCCATGACTAGTGGCAGCAGCTTCAGCACGAGGTGGAAGCGGATTTTGATCTTTCCCTATTTTACCCTCCACATTTTTGTTCTCCATTTTTAATGTGTGGAATTATATGCCAGTAATATATCAATAGCAATGGCCTACTACTATATATACTGCGCAAAACTGAAATGCACCACAGGTATGGATGGATAGTATACTTGACGACACAGAGGTAGGTAGAGCAGTGGCCTACTGTACCGTACTGCTATATAGTATATAGTGGTGCTCAGCAAACTGTGCAAAACTGAAATGCACCCCAGGTATGGATGGATAGTATACTTGACGACACAGAGGTAGGTAGAGCAGTGGCCTACTGTACCGTACTGCTATATAGTATATACTGGTGGTCAGCAAACTGTGCAAAACTGAAATGCACCACAGGTATGGATGGATAGTATACTTGACGACACAGAGGTAGGTAGAGCAGTGGCCTACTGTACCGTACTGCTATATAGTATATACTAGTAGTCAGCAAACTGTGCAAAACTAAAATGCACCACAGGTATGGATGGATAGTATACTTGACGACACAGAGGTAGGTAGAGCAGTGGCCTACTGTACCGTACTGCTATATATTATATACTGGTGGACAGCAAACTATGCAAAACTGAAATGCACCACAGGTATGGATGGATAGTATACTTGACGACACAGAGGTAGGTAGAGCAGTGGCCTACTGTACCGTATTGCTATATATTATATACTGGTGGACAGCAAACTGTGCAAAACTGAAATGCACCACAGGTATGGATGGATAGTATACTTGACGACACAGAGGTAGGTAGAGCAGTGGCCTACTGTACCGTACTGCTATATATTATATACTGGTGGACAGCAAACTGTGCAAAACTGAAATGCACCACAGGTATGGATGGATAGTATACTTGACGACACAGAGGTAGGTAGAGCAGTGGCCTACTGTACCGTACTGCTATATATTATATACTGGTGGACAGCAAACTGTGCAAAACTGAAATGCACCACAGGTATGGATGGATAGTATACTTGACGACACAGAGGTAGGTAGAGCAGTGGCCTACTGTACCGTACTGCTATATATTATATACTGGAGGACAGCAAACTGTGCAAAACTGAAATGCACCACAGGTATGGATGGATAGTATACTTGACGACACAGAGGTAGGTAGAGCAGTGGACTACTATACCGTACTGCTATATATATAGTTATACTGGTGGTCAGCAAAATTCTGCACTGTCCTCCTACTATATACTACAATGAAGCACAGATATGGAGCGTTTTTCAGGCAGAGAACGTATAATACTGGTGGTCACTGGTCACTGGTCAGCAAAACTCTGCACTATCCTCCTACTATATAATACTGCTGGTCCCCAGTCCCCACAATAAAGCAATTAGCACACTGAGCACAGATATTTGCAGCACACTGAGCACAGTCAGATATGGAGCGTTTTTCAGGCAGAGAACGTAGATATTTGCACTTGCAGCACACTGAGCACAGATATTTGCAGCACACTGAGCACAGATATTTGCAGCACAATTTGCAGCCCACTGAACATAGAAACTGAGAGGACGCCAGCCACGTCCTCTCACGATCATCTCCAATGCACGAGTGAAAAATGGCGGCGACGCGCGGCTCCTTATATAGAATACGAATCTCGCGAGAATCCGACCGCGGAATGATGACGTTCGGGCGCGCTCGGGTTAACCGAGCAAGGCGGGAGGATCCGTGTTGCTCGGACCCGTGAAAGAAAAGGTGAAGTTCGGGTGGGTTCGGATCCCGAGGATCCGAACCCGCTCATCACTACTTAGGAGCTGCAATATCCAGCAAAGTGTCTGGCCTTTTGAATGTACTATATACTGAGAACAAATAGGGTAGGGGTACATCACTATACTTGGATCCTGTCTGTAGTATACATGCTTGGAGAATGTGCTATTAACCTTGCAGTCAGCTAACTGAGATATGGTTGGAGGTGGAGTGGGTTTGGTTGAAGGATGAGGGCGAATGGTGGGTATGGTGGAATGCCATGTATGACTAAGGGGTCATTCTGACCTGATCGCTCGCTGCCGTTTATCGTAGCGCAGCGATCAGGTCAGAAGTGTGCATTTGCCGGTGCCGCAGTGCGCCGGTGCATGGCTGACAGCCGACGGCTGTCGATGCCTAGCGATTGCCTCTGCCTGATTGTCAGGCAGAGGCGGTCGCTGGGCGGAAGGGGGCGGCATGGCGGCATTTGGCCTCCGTTTTGTGGGCGTGGTCCGGTCAACGCAGGCATGGCCGGACCATGTGGGGGGCGGGCCGCAGTGGCTGCATGACATCACACGCAGCCACTGTGAGCAGGACAGTGACAAGTAGCTCCCGGCCAGCGCGCAGGAGCTGCGCTAGCCGGGAGCTACTCCTGAAGTACAAAGCGATGCTTTTGTACTTCTGCAACGGGCAGGGACTGACATGCGAGGCGGGCTAGCCCTGTGCTGGGCATCCCCCCACATGTCTGTGTTCCTGAACGTAGCTGTGCTAAATTTAGCACAGCTACGATCACGTCGGAATCACCCCTACAGTGCGCTTGCAAGTTCTACAAACATCTTTGCACTCCATTTCAAATTGCAGTGTTACTCAGTTTCTTAGTATAACTCTTGTTCAGTGCTAAGGGGAAAAAGGATTGAATAAGGAGTCTTGCAATTTATGTGAGTAATCTTCTCACTTGGCAAGGAGATGTGACTTACTGTAGTTGTGTCCTGTTACTAAACGTACATCTTAACACTTAAAATAGATTGGCAGTTTGCAATCTCAGCAGGGGATATGGATTTGTCAATTTGGAACAAAGAACCTGATGTTTGCCAGCATATAAAGTGTTTGGGCAGCTAAATGCCGTCTTCTGAATGAGACATTACCATATAAGATCTTATCATTAACTTTCAGAAAACCTGACATATCAAAGAACAATTAGCCATAGAACCTGACATATCAAAGAACACTTAGCCATAATTATAATTACAGAGGTCATTATATGGACTTTTGATCAGTTGAAAAAATTCCAGGACATGTTTGGAGCTTAACAGCTATTGACTAAAGGCCAGTACTCACTGGCAGATGTGGGGAGAAATGTGTGCTGAGCGTGCGGGGGAGCGCGGGGGGGGGGGCACTCATTTCAGGCCAATCTAGCACCAGCGATAGCGATGCGTGCGGCTGCACATCGCTATCGCTGTGAGGGGTACACACGGAGAGATCACTGCTTAAAATCTAAGCACTCTGGTCAGATTGCTTAGATTTTAAGCAGTGATCGCTTCGTGAGTACCCCCCTTAAGGGAAGTTGTTGAATCCTGCATCTCTGCTTTAACCCACAAACATCCTCAGCTGTTTATTAAATGTATGTGATTTCTCCTTGATGAATCCTGCAAACTATAACTCTTGATCTGAATTCACACCAATATATAATTTAGCAGTGTATGTAATTGTATTTGTATAGTATTAGTACTTGCTTATAGCTGATATTATCTCTTGTATAGATGTTGGTCAGTGGAGTGGAGTTTATTAGCATACATGGACTGGTGTTTACTTAACACAGGGTAATTTAAGCCCTTTGATTAGATGTCCAATTGGCTTTAGCTATAGCCTTTGTTAATTAAAACAAGTATATGTTAGCATTCAGTTATGGGGCAGTTGTCTGAGTTTAGAAATATATGAAGTTTGGAAATTACAAAGTTAGGAAATTTTAAATAGAACAGTTAAACCAACAGTTGAACAAACATTGAAAAACATTGGAAACCAGGTAATTCCACCATTTAACTAACATTTTCCATAAGCTCTTACCTATCTATACTTTTCTCTTTAAAAATACCATGTTCCACAAACTGTTTTTCCTAATAGCACTTCATAGTATCCACTATAAAATGACATCGTCCTTCACTATTCCTGTTATTCATCTCCCTGTACACATTGCAGCCTCATTAATCCACTCCCCTCTTATTAACACTCATGAGCTTTTAACCTATGTACACTAACTGTCACATCCTCAACCTGTCACCATAAGAAACTATCACACACCTCCCCCAACTATACCTATCTCTCTCTTCTTCTGCTTCTACTAGCTGGTGACATATCCCCAAATCCAGGTCCCATCTACATACCACGCTCACATTTAGCTGATTCACAATGGAATATAAAACCAACAAACCTTATCAACATCACATGTCTCAGATCTCCCTCCAGGTCACTAAAATGTGCTTTATGGAATGCACGCTCTGTTTGCAACAAATTAACATCTATTCATGACCTTTTCATAGCAAAAAAATTCAATATGCTAGCCATAACAGAAACATGGCTCACACAATCAGACACGGCCTCCCCTGCAGCACTGTCACATGGTGGCCTCCACTTCACACACACCCCCAGGCCTGGTAACATTAAAGGAGGTGGTGTTTGAATATTACTGTCCAAATCTTACACACACATCATTTTACCACCTGTTCCGTCACTCACATTTACATCATTTGAAGTACACTCTATTATGATTTTCACCCCTTTCTCTCTGCGTGTTGCAGCTATCTATCGCCCACCTGGGCAACCCAAAAACTTTCTGGAAGATTTTTCTGCTTGGCTCCCTCACTTTCTATCCTCTGACATCTCCACCATCATTATGGGCGATTTCAATCTCTCTATTGACAGTACACAATCTCCCCATGCCTCTAACCTACTCTCTCTAACCTCCTCTCTTGGCCTCTCCCAATGGACTGACTCCCCTACTCATCAGGAGGGCCACTGCCTTGATCTTGTATTCACCAGACTATGCTCTGTTTCTGAACTCACTAACACTCATTTCCCTCTCTCAGATCACAACCTTATCACCTGCATGCTCTCCTCCATTACTTCAAACTCAATGTCCCTAAAGTCTACAAAGATGCCTCTAACCCGCAGAAATATTAACGCTATTAATTTTCAACAACTATCTACCTCTCTGCAACCACTGCTCTCACCAATTTCTATATTCACCTCTCCTGAGAATGCTGTGTCACACCTTAACCAAACTCTAGAAACAGCACTTGATGAAGTGGCTCCAGCTACCCATCACACTCCACGTAGACTTAGATGTCAACCGTGGCACTCTAAATACGCTACACCTACAAAAACTCTCACGTAAAGTAGAACGCCAGTGGCGTAAATCTCGTAGTTCAAGTGACTTTCTCACATATAAGACCACCTACCACTCTTATCGTAATGCTCTGGACACTGCCAAACAAACATATTTTCAATCTCTCATCTCTGCTCAAGCCTCTAACCCCAAGTGACTTTTTAATACATTTAAATCACTTCTTGTGCCTCCCTCACCCAACCCACCAGCCACTGTCAGTGCGCAAGGTCTTGCTTCCTATATCAAGGACAAGATTGACAAGATCCAAAATGAAATGGTATGCTCTTCCACAGCCAGTGACCTGCTCAATTCCCTGCCTGAACCCTCTAACACCTTCTCTTCCTTTGATCCTACAATTGAAGATGAAGTATCTGCACTCTTTTCATCTGCCTACTCTAATACCTCTCCCCTTGACTCTATACCCTCACAAATTAGTAAAGCTCTGCCTGCTGTGCTCATCCCAACCTTAACGAAAATCTGTAATCTCTCTCTGTCTACTGGTATCTTTCCTTCTCTGTACAAGCATGCAGTGATTACTCCCATTCTGAATAAAAACAAAACTCTGACCCTAACTCTCTTTCAAATTACTGTCCCATCTCTCAGCTCCCATGCCCCTCCAAGCTACTTGAGAGACTTGCCTACATTCGCCTCACACACTTTCCTAACTCATACAGCCTACTGGACCCACTTCAGTCAGGATTTCGTGCCCAACACTCCACAGAGACAGCACTGACTAAGGTAGTGAATGATTTGGTCACTGCTAAATCTAAAGGACATTACTCTCTACTTATTCTCCTTGATCTATCTGCTGCTTTTGACACTGTTGACCACTCTCTTCTCATAAAAACAATACAAGCCTTAGGTATTCAGGACACAGCCCTTTCTTGGTTCTCATCCTACCTATCTAATCGCTCCTTCAGTGTTCGTAACTCTGATTCCACCTCCTCTTTGCTACCTCTCTCAGTTGGAGTACCGCAAGGCTCAGTCTTAGGTCCTCTGCTTTTATCGGAGGATGGAGAGAAGTTTTTAAATATCCCGGACAACTATGAGAAATTGTTAGGCCACAAGGAACTCAATTCTGATTGAAAAACCTTACATACATTCTTGCCAGTTCCAGCAGCAGTTTCTATAATCCCAGGTGTAAGCTTTCTACTTTCTGGCATTCGGGATGCCGATGGTCATGTGACTGACGCCGGAATCCTGACACCACACGGAATCAGGGAACAGGAACACCGACCCCCGACATCCCAAACCAGGGTGACAGTTAGGGTTAGGGCCCGGGGGGGGGGGTTGGGTCAGCAACTGGAGGGGGCCACCATCCCCCAATGCTTAGCCCTAGACGCCACCCCTAGTATCTTAGCCCCAGCTGTCACCTGCCGAATCTTAGCCCTAGCCGCCACCCCAGGTGGATTAGGGTAAGGGCAGGGGAGGCGTAAAATGATTACTTAATCTATTGTCGGCATTCTAATTGTTGGGATGCTGGTGTCGGTTATATGGATCTATTCCCACTTTATGGGTGTCATGGTCACCCGCGAGTGGGAATAGTCCTGTAGCGCCGGTATACCGGCTGGTGACATTGCCAGCTGTTGGGGTTCTCGCGTCAGTATCCTGACCGACTGGATCCCGACAGCCGGAAACTTAAATGTATCCCATTTTTTAGGCACAATAATTATTGAATACTTCAGTGATATGACAGTTACAGTAAGTGACCGGCCTTAGACTGAAACTCAGTAGAGAAAAAAACTTGCATAAGGAAACATTTTTAAAACATTTTTTGGGGGTATTTCTTATTCAGTACTTAGTTGGTGCATTAGCATAAATAGATGCATCCATCTCAAGATAATATTTGAATTAATTACTTTTTACCTGAAATTGTTTTCCATGTATTTACGGAGGTTACTTGCTTGTAAGAATAATAAAAAATATTTTGCTGACAAAAAATACTTGTTTATCAAAATGAATATTGGGATTTCCTCCTTTCAGTAATATCCATTGTGACACCAAGGCGAGAATAAACTGTGATCCTCAAGCTTTCTAGTAAACAAGTCAAATACAAGTATTATTACACTGAGCCCAGATAGTAAGCCAAAGGCTCTTTGCCAATGATAGCTGCTATTCTTGGTGAAAGGATGAGGGATATATTTATTTAAATAAGACACACAGGCGAATAGACAGCAAGTGGCATCATGCCACAGAAGCATGCTATTCTTGGAATAAAGGATTAGGCGTATATTTATTTATATAAATTAATTGTGGAGCAGAGAGAGAGAACAGAAGTATGCCTCTTTTAAAGACTTAGCAAAGAGAGAGAAACTGGAGATGCAAGTATAGCTGTAATATAAAATATGTTAAATAAATATTTCCTGTCATGGAGGACAAAGCCTCTGTTTTTGAGAGATATAAGAATTTTCCTTTCTGAGAATTTTTGTATACTTTCCCTAGGCAAACTTCCATTGATTATTTATTTTGTATAACAGGGAGGCTCAACCTGTAACGGAAACATTTGCAGAGACTGCTGAAGTAGAACAGCTTTAACACTTGGTGTATAATTTTATAGCACACAAAATCAACTTCAGTGGATGTTATTCATTTAAAATCTTAAAGAGGCAATCCCCTCAAAAAATGAGCAGTGTGTCTATAACATAAATCGCTCCAGTTATTTGTAAGCCACATGGTATATTTTAATAATATACCGTTTGCTAACTATTGTACAACTGACTTAGCAACAGCAGTTCCATTGTTTATTATGGAGTTAGCAGGCAGGGTTTGCAAACTTCATAGCATAAGGGGCCTAATTCAGACCTGATTGCTGGGCAGCGATTTTTGCAGCCCTGCGATCAGATAGTCGGCGCCTACTGGGGGAGTGTATCTTAGCTGTGCAAGTGTGCTAATGCATGTGTAGCAGAGCTGCTCAAACTGATTTTGTGCAGTCTCTGCGCAGCGCAGGATTTACTCAGCCGCTGCGATCACTTCAGTCTGTCCGGGACTGGAATTGACGTCAGACACCCTCTTTTCCAACGCTTCGACACGCCTGCATTTTTCCAGGCACTCCCTGAAATGGTCAGTTGCCACCCACAAATGGCCTCTTCCTGTCAGTCACCTTGCGAATGCCCGTGCGATCGCTTTTATCGCACCATCCCGTCGCTAATATGCACCGATCCCCGTTGCTCCGGTCCATCGCACCTGCACATTGCGGTGCATATGCATGCGCAGTTCAGACCTGATCGCAGGCTGTGAGAAAACGCAGCCTAGCGATCAGGTCTGAATTGCCCCCAAAATCCAGCCCATCCTTTCCCTGACATCATGTGACCACTGAGGAGCCTGACAACAGATTGGCTCATGCCAATAAACTACTGTAGGTTATGAGCAGAAACCAAAAGTTTCCAGGGGAGAATACTTTTCATGTAGTGGCTCCACAGATAGATTTTGCAAAGTTACCAATTAATTAAAAATAAGTCTTTTGGTTGTCATAGTTACTAACTGTAATAGGTTTCTCATAGCTAATTTATACAGCAAGCCCACTGATTGCAATAGCATTCAACAATCTAAAAGTCTTTAGTCTCAAAACGAGTATTCCATAAAGCTAGATGGTTAGTTTTCTATACAGGCTATAAAATACATAAGTCAGCAAGGTATAGGATTAGAACAGTCAGAAGGGAGGTTTTATTAAAACCTAAAATTAAGAATGAGTCTGATACTGTACGATTGAGTTTATCAATATACACTGTACATTCTTATATGTGATACAGTATATTTAAAAGTGTAGCAGGGAAACACTAGTACAGTATACTGTGCTTTTCAGGATGGAGTCATAAGATAGACAATAATAATGTGGACACCACAGTGTCCACACTTACAATGTTGACATTTTTGAAAGGTTGACAGGCAACATGTCGTCATCCTCTGAATGTTCACGATGTTGACATCTGAAATATCGACATGTGAAATGTCAATATTCTCAGAATGTCAACATTAGGGTTAGGCTGTGGAAAGGAAGGGATAGGGCTAGGCACTAGGGAAAGGCAGTGGTGGATTTCCCACAAGGCACATGTCTAGGGGCGCCACCTGCTGTGCCGCCCCCTCCTCCAGTCCCCTGTTCAATTGCATCAGAGCCAGCATATCCTTGCCCTCATTTCGCGAGGCAACAGCAGCTGATTGGCTGGGCTGCATCTCCTAGGCACCGGGGAGCCAATGAACAAGCAGCAGCTCCCTAGTCTCCAGAAAGCGATGAGTGTGGACGGGTACATGCTGCTACTCTGAGTCCGCCTGTCAGGGGCAATAAAACAGCATCTGAGGTGGCCACTCACTCACCTGCTGCTTCGAAGGTACTCAAACAATCACAGGGGAGGAAGGGGGGGGGGGGTGCAGGAGGTACTGTAGTGACAAGAGATGTTGCTGCAGTAGCCTATATCCCTGTGCATGTGCCTGGTCCTCTCAGTCACCAGCAAATAATTATTTAGGTGGGCTTTATAATCATATTAGCGCCAATAATTACTTGAAGGGCTTTAATCAAATCTTAAGGCTTTGTGACCATGTCGGCTGAGAGTAGTTGTGAATGTGTGGTTGGGGTAATATTATTATGCCATAGGGGCGGACTGACCCCTAAATCCACCTCTGTGGAGAGGTGAGGGTTAAGCACTAGGGTGGGGGTTAGGGGTAGGGGCAGAGGAAAGTTCTCGCTGCAACACTGGTGCATAAGATGACTCTGCCAGAAGTGCTCATCATGTGACCACTGGGACTAGGATGGTGTTGCTGAATGCACCTTTGTCATCTGGGCCAGTTAAGACACCTCTGGGCTACCAGGTACAGTTTGTCGACATTCTATCTCGTTGACATTTTGCAGTGTTCACATGACGAATGGCAAAGTTGTTGACCTAGTATACCATACCCATCTTTTTCAGGCAGATCCAATATTAACCTTTTTCTTCTAAGAACCACCATACTTCTACATAGCTGGTCACAGGAATAGCATTGTCCAAGCTGTTATTTCCAAATCATTACAAAAACTTTTCCTCTTTATATCCAAGAAAGGCAGCTTCTTTTGCTTAAGTTGTAATTATATCAATGGGATAATTACAGATGACATGTTTTCCTACCCTATAAAAAAGAAACTGCATATGACTTGAGGCTCGTCAAGATACTCTCCAGAAAGTCTAGAATGAGACACTCAGAGATCTTGATCATGTTATCCAAGACTTGGCAGACCTCCGCACTAAAAACTAAGATTTAGAAAATGGGGAAAGGAGAAATAATATCCGGATACGTAACATCCCCAAATCTATTTCCCCAGGAGACCTGGCCGATTACCTGCAGAATCTGTTCTCTCATATCCTCCCTGATTTGGGCTCTCGTCAACTTCCCCTAGAAAGAGCTCATCGAGCCCTTCGTCCCAAACCTCGAGACGGTGATCCTCCAAGGGACGTGATCATGCGCTTTCTCAGCTTCAAAGATAAAGAACTTGTTCTTGCCCCAACTCGTGGTAAGCCCTATATCCTCTTCAATGATGTCAAACTGCTGTTTTACCAAGATCTGGCTCCTCTCACAATCATTAAACGTCGGGAACTCAGAGACTTGATGACTGCTCTCCCTGACCATGGAATTTTTTACCATTGGGGATTCCCCTTCAAATTGTTGGTCGACTTTAATGGCAAAACGGTCATCATTAGAGATTCCAGAGATGGGAAGGATTTCTTAACTCACTTAGAGGATTCTGACCCCCCTCCTGCTAAGTCCGGAGCCTCCTGCTGATAACCATGACTCTTTCTACAGTAATCGCCTACTCTCTTGAGTCATCTTTAAATGTTTTAGCGCATTTTCTCTGGACTCTGAGTGATTTTCATTGTTTGATGTTTGTTCACCGCTTTTTATACTGTCTGTCCCCCTTGGGTGATTCTGGGGCGTACCAGTGGTTAGTATCTTATCCAATTCTACAGTAGTGGGTACTGCTATGTTCTACCATAGTCTGCCACTGTGGGTCGTACTGGGCTCCCCAATGTGTTCTCCACAACTATTAATGTGTTTTTTTTGCTGCATAGTAGTTGTCAACCATTGTATTTGTTTTTCTCATTTCACATGTTATTTTCTAAGATGGTCGCTCTTCTTTGGATATATGCACACTTTCCTCTTTGGCCATCACATTTGCTTTTCATGTTTACATATCATTGGAGGGTTCCGACTCTTCCCTGTACCACCTGCTAGTTTGTTACCTACATACCCATCTTCGTAGATCTCATACCCTCTATCTAGTTGTGTCTGCCTCTCTTTTCCTTATCCCTTGGTGGTGATCTGGGTAACATCCCAGACCACCTCTTTGGACCTCTAGGTCCCAACCTCTGAGTGTGTCTCCTCTTGCTGGTCGTGAGGAGATCCCACCCGGACCCCCTAGCATGTGCTTCTCTCTTCTGTATCTATCTCTTTACCCCCCACCCTTAGTGAGAGCGAGTCAGGGAATTACACCTTCCCTTCTTTTGCATTTGTGCCCCTGGTATTTTCTGAAATGTCGCTGACACTGACCTCGATAAATGCCAAGGGTTTAAATACTCCTCAGAAGCGCTTCTCCTTATTCTGTACCATACATGGCCTCAAAGCCAGGATTGTCCTAATACAAGAGACTAATTTCAAAGCTCATTCACACCCCTCTCTTCACTCTAAACATTTCCCTACTGCATTTTACTCCTCTAGCCAATCTAAACATAATGGAGTGGCAATTTTGATTAGCAGTAAAATCCCTTTTGTCCTCAACTCCGTGCATACGGACTTGGATGGGTGGTATATTATCTTAACTGGGAAAATAGGTCACCTGAAATGTATACGCTCCCAACTCAGCCCAGGTTCCTTTTTTAAATACTTTTTTCTCTAAGATGAACAAAGACAGGGTTACCTCATTGATGGAGGAGACTTTAATGCCGTTCTCAATCACACTCTCGATAAATCTCCCTCTCCCCCTGCTATGCAACCTAGTCCCGTTACTCACTCTTTAAATAGGCATGTCAGGGAATCCGGTCTTTTCGACATTTGACATTCGCTTAATCCTAATTCTAGGGACTATACCTTCTTTTCTATCCCACATCAGTCTTATTCAAGAATAGATTTCTTTTTTTTGCTGTACTTTAGCCTCCAAACATCTTTTAGACTCTTCCATTGTCACTAACTCATGGTCCGACCACTCACTCATTACTGCTACATTCGACTTTCTTGACACACCAACTTCCCGTCCCACGCGGCACCTAAATGAGACCTTATTAAAAATTCCCTACTTTCAGACCAAGATTAAATCTGCCCTCACGGACTACTTCTCCCTTAATATCACCGACTCTTCCTGCAATCCCTTGGTGTGGGAAGCGCACAAAGCCGTAATCCGAGGCCACATTATCAGTTATGCTTCTCATAGGAATAGGGAACATAGATTGCAACTGGCTTCTTTAACTGAGGAAGTACATAGTTTGGAGACTTCCACACAAAAATCACCCTTCCCGTAGCCTTTACGACCGACTTACTACTGCTAGGGCCTCTCTTAATGCCCTCTTAGCCGAAAAAACAGAGAAATCTCTTCGCTGAGCTGGGTCAACGCTTTTATTAAAAAAGCAATAAAGCCGAATCTCTACTAGCTAACAGACTGAAGGCTGGGAAAGCTTTAACTGCTATCCCAGCAATCCGTGATGAAAGCGGTACTCTCCAATACAACCCGACCACTATTAACTCTATCTTTAAGACCTACTACTCTCTCTAATACTGCTGACTCGGTATCCCTCATTGACCGCTCAACCTCTGACTGCCTGACCTCATACGACCTTCCCTGTATAGACTCTGCACTGTCGTCCTCCTTAGACAGTCCCATTACTGGGGAGGAGATTACCCTAGCCCTTCAAATGCAGAAACCCACCAAGGCACCGGGTCCTGATGGATTCCCGATGTCCTATTACAAATCATTCCAACACACCCTGATCCCTCATATGACGGAGATGTTTAATCATATCCTAAACGGAGTCCCATTCTACTCAGGTACAACTAAAGCTACAATCACAGTTATCCCGAAGCTGGGCAAACGCTAGGCAGGTGTGTGACGTCAAAAGCCGTCCCTCCAACGTTAGAATCAACGCACACGAAGAGTAACTACAGGGCTTGTCTTGTTTTGCGCAAACTGTTTTTGCAGGCGCTCTGCTGCACAGGCGTTCGCACTTCTGCAATGTGAAAATACACTCCCCGGTGGGTGATGACTATGCGTTTGCATGGCTGCTAAAAACTGCTAGCGAGCGATCAACTCGGAATGACCCCCATTGTATGCTGACTCTAGTGATGTACTTTATGCAATACACACTTTATGTTTCCATTATTGTTCACATTTTTTCTGTCTATGTTTTATTGTTCAATAACCACCTAAAGGATTATAAAATAAAAATAAATAAAAGAAACCGCATATGATCCATGTTTCTATACAAGCTTGTGCACCTATGTGGTATATCTTCTGATTGTGCTTGTGGGCTGGTATATGCTGGCAAAACTGTCCTTTGTTCAAAGGATAGCTTCTGGCCCTCATTCAGACCCCGAAGGATCTGTGGCACATGCCGAAAAGTACCAGTGTTTGGTACTTTACACATTCACCAGACCCGTACTGCTCATGTGCAGTACGGGTGTACGACAGCGGACGCAGGACGGCATGAAACTCTCAGTGATTGACAGTCTGATGCCATTAGGGGACAGGGAGAGGATGGCGACGGCCTCTGATTTTTAAAACGGAGGAGTGTCACTGGCATTGCAGGGGAGGGAAGAGGCCAGGATCTCCAGTCCTCTGTGTAGCAAATATGGTGTCCGACTGCGCGACCCCATGGCTCATGCAGATGGACAATGGTGTCGGAGATGATCCGATACTGAGACCTAGGACGCAGTATGGATCAGTAATGCATGCAGGAGGCGTGACACCTCCTGCTGCATTACCATATTAGTACTATCGCTGCTGCTTCTGTGTAAGCAGTAGCGATAGCACCTCCAACCACATCTGAGAGGGCCTCTGAGACAAGTATGGCCATATGCAATCCATCCAGTGAATCATCAGTCTCACTGATACAATGTCTCACAGCTAACAAAGCAAATAATCGATCATGTGGGACAGATGACTGGGATGCCTACTAGAGAACCAAGTGCTGCCAGGGGCAAGTTAAATATGTATAGTAAGTGTGAGTGTAGGTGTGCATTAAAAGAATACAACCTACAAATGTGTCCCTACTCTTTTTACCTGCTAACGTGCAGCCTCATCGCAATTACAACTAGCCACGCCCGCGTGCGACCCGTTCGTGGAAGCATGCGCACCCATGAAATCCTAACCTATGGATTGCTGGTTCATGTGCACCGCCACAGGCACACTAGTCATGGCAAATGACTCGCGACTGCGACGACTAGCTAGTAAGATGAGCAAGAACTTATCTGGATGGTGTGTGTACTGTGGTTAGTTTAATATTTCCTTTACAGGGAGACTAAAGGAACCAGCAGGTCCTTAATGTGCACAAGCTGACACTTGTGGTTCTCTGAGTTTCGGTGAGTGGGGGAGGCTTACTGGGACCTGTAGTCCCACTGTAAAGAACAATATTGCTTTCAATGTAACTTCAGCCCAGGCCTGTGGTATACTTGAGCGAGGGAACCCTTTATTTTAGTTTTCTGACTTTTAACTCTTTCTGTACTTTTACACTCAAAGAAGCACTGCACAGATCACACTGATATGTGCAGGCTTCTCCAAACACGCTGCTCACAGGGTCGTCCATTTGTAAAGTGTATTTTGGTTTGCTCCTTGGGGGCAATTCCAAGTTGATCGCAGCAGGAAATTTTTTAGCAGTTGGGCAAAACCAAGTGCACTGCAGGGGAGGCAGATATAACATGTGCAGCGAGAGTTAGATTTGGGTGGGTTATTTTGTTTCTGTGCAGGGTAAATACTGGCTGCTTTATTTTTACACTGCAAATTAGATTGCAGATTGAACACACCACACCCAAATCTAACTCTCTCTGCACATGTTATATCTGCCTCCCCTGCAGTGCACATGGTTTTGCCCAACTGCTAAAAAAAATTCCTGCTGCGATCAACTTGGAATTACCCCCCTTGTTTATAACGATTCTTTGTAAATTTCTGTGTTGTATTCTTTTGAAAGTTGGTTCGATGGTGTGTTGATTTCCATTTGCAGATTTGCCCGTGTTTTGCAGTTGAAATCATGATCATACTCTTGTGTTGGGACATTTTGAGGCAATTGTATTTGTCATATCAGGAGATATAGAAAATTTAGGTTATTTTCTGAAAAGTCAAAGTCCTTTTGAAAAAAAAAAGATATTTTTAAGAGTACAGCATAACAAAAATATTAATGGTATTGATTTTGGAATGTGAGCAGCACACACAGAGGGCAATTCAGAGATGGACGCATCCGCATTTCTGTACACAGTTGCCACCTTCATCTGGTCTGTACACGCGCACTATTGCCCAATCGTAGCCTTGGAAGGATGCGATCGACAGTGATTGACAGCCAGGGACATCGGTTGGGAGGGGGAGGGGGGTGCTGTGGTGTATACTGGGTGCGGTCCGGACAACTCAGGCGTGTCCAGACCATTTTCGGGGTGGTTGCATGACACACGTTGCCCTGTGCTGGGCGGTCCCCAGCATGTGAGTAGATGTACGCAGATCTTGCTGCGGGAAGCGATGTCTGCGTCCATCTCTGAATAACCCCCAAAATGCCAGAATAGTTTTAGCTTAGCACAGGAGAAAGGAAAGGCGGAAAAGGGAAGGGGTTAAAAGCCCACCTCTCCAAATGTACAGTAATCGTCTTCCCTCTGGTGTTGCATGTTGCAGAGGCAGATTCTTCTGCTCGATTTGCTGCCTGCACTTGTGCAAGTCAGGTGTTGTGCACCTTGTGTCAGGACAGGGGTGAGAGATGTGTCAGGGCAGGTAAGAGGGGAAAGCAAGAGTGTAGCTACCATACAGTAGGTGCAGCTGTAATGTGGTATAAAATTAATTGGACAGCATTATAATGTTACATTATTGTTATAAACCACAAGCAGTGGTTCATTCCTGTTTGCTTTCTGTTTATGAATTTTATGTTATAGTTTTGTTGCAGGCCAGGATTTCTCTTGTACTGGTTTAGAAGACTTTTGTTGGCCGCCGGTGGTGAGTCTGTGTTAATGCAGCCTGTTTCTATGTGTTTAGTCTCACCTGTCAGATATTTGGTCATTATGTGGTGAGTCTCTGTACTGCAGTACACAAAGAAAATCAAAATACAGCGCTCAGGCGCTCACACGTGAACACTTCCCTTGATGCTTATAATGAGAAGCGTCTTGAAATTTCTTTCCTTTCCATTGTTCATGGGGTGTTCTTGTACATGTAAAAGAAAACAAATATACACCGCGATCCTCGTGTATTATTTCCAGATGATATGTGAGGTCACTCCCCCTTCTTATATAATAAGTACACAGTTTGTTATATATCGGGGAGCTCCCCCTTCCAATGCACTTACACCACTAAGTAGTATGACAGCATTTCATAAACATGATGTGATATCATCCTCCACAAATATTCAAACGTTTCTAGCTGGGTAATAAGGGAAACATGCCCCAATCAGGATTGCTGGAGGCCAGGCACACTGTAATGGCCAAAATACAGGCAGGTGAGGTACACAGACAAGAGCCAGGCAGCAGTACAGAGACTATACGAAGAAAAAATGTGAGGTGCCTCTATGCGCTATAATGGAGCAGCCTGAGAAATATTTTGAAAAGGAACCACAAACAATTCCACACAACAGACAGTATACAAAGAAAATCAAAATACAGCGCTCAGGCGCTCACACGTGAACACTTCAGATTGTGAGTGCCTTATATAGGGGGCAACCCCGGCATTTTCTTCACTTGGTGACGGAGCATCCTCCTTAGGGAGTTTTTGACTGTGAATGCTTTTGATTTCCACATCTGTGTAAGTGCACGGGGAAGGGGAGCGTGTTCCCCGGTAAATTAAGACACGTTTGAATATTTGTGGAGGATGATATCACATCATGTTTATGAAATGCTGTCATACTACTTAGTGGTGTAAGTGCATTGGAAGGGGGAGCTCCCCGATATATAACAAACTGTGTACTTATTATATAAGAAGGGGGAGTGACCTCACATATCATCTGGAAATAATACACGAGGATCGCGGTGTATATTTGTTTTCTTTTACATGTACAAGAACACCCCATGAACAATGGAAAGGAAAGAAATTTCAAGACGCTTCTCATTATAAGCATCAAGGGAAGTGTTCACGTGTGAGCGCCTGAGCGCTGTATTTTGATTTTCTTTGTATACTGTCTATTGTGTGGAATTGTTTGTGGTTCCTTTTCAAAATATTTCTCAGGCTGCTCCATTATAGCGCATAGAGGCACCTCACATTTTTTCTTCGTATAGTCTCTGTACTGCAGCCTGGCTCTTGTCTGTGTACCTCACCTGCCTGTATTTTGGCCATTACAGTGTGCCTGGCCTCCAGCCATCCTGATTGGGGCATGTTTCCCTTATTACCCAGCTAGCCCTGCAGTTTAGGGCTGGTGATAGAAGTTTGTCATGATACCTGTATGTTCCTGTGAGAACCTGTCAGCTTCCTGTGGAGTTTGTGTCCTGTGTCCGGAGTATTCCTGATTGCAGCCAGTCCGTTCCTGTGTCCTGTGTCATGGATTCTGGAGCCTGGTCCTGGGAATCTGTTCCAGCCTTCTGGTCCAGTGATCCTGAACCTTCAGCCTTGGGGTCCTGTTCCTTCTGCATACACCCTTCGTGGTGTCGTGAGTAGCGGCTTTGCTGCACTGTTGGCTAAAGTCTTATATTCTTTATTTGTGTTTGCCTTGGTGTTTTCTGCTGAGGTTTCCGCCATTGCTGTCCTATTCAAAATACGACTTTGTCTTGTTTGGCGTCTGGACAGCGTCACTTTTGTTATAGTTTGTCTTCGTTGTAGAGTTCAGTAGTTTCCCCTATCTTTGTGTTTCTGTTTTAGTTAGAGGTTCCCCTTGTTCTCTCTCAGTCTCGGTTTACGCCTTGTCTCCAAATAAGACCGGGGGGCATCGGAGTTGGGCAGACCTAATCCACCCTTCAAACGCGGCTGCCGTGGGCACAAGCAAACATAGTCTCGCAGGCGTAGACTGACCATGTGGGAGAGACAACGGAGTCAGGGTTTCCGTAGGGGTTGCTGCTGAACTCTGTTCCTACTGCAGCTTCACGTTCCTGTACTTGGGGCTCATCCACCCTGTCTCTGGAGTACCAAGTACAGTGACCGTAACATTTATATGATCTGGTACACTGTAATATGACACAATATGAAGTCGTGCCATTATAGTGTGGCATAATATGAACTGGGGGTAGTGTAATGTGACATAATATGAAATGTGAATTACTGGTACTATGTTGTATAATGTGTGATAGCAGCCCTACCATATGACATAACATGATGTAGGGCCCTAATATGGTTCATAAAATAAACTAGGGCACTATTATGGGGCATAACATTAACTAAAGCACTACTATAGTTCGGAAAATGAACTAGGACACTCTTATGGGGCATAAACTTAACTACTGCTGTGAAGAGGAGTCTCTGGAAGACCTTTAAATATGTTGCTATGGGGCCCACGAAGTTCTGGCTGTGCCCCTGGGGGAAAGGCTAGCAGACACGGTGGGGGTGAAACATGTGCCAATATTTCAGGATGATCTGCTAGCTGTATTCACAAAAGTGTCTGGTCCAGGAGATGGGATCTGTCACCAGGAAATACACAAGTAACTGCACCAGCCCCGGCGACCATACCATTTCAAGGGGTCTATTTACTAAGACTTGGATGGAGATAAAGTGGATGGATTTAAAGGGTAAGCCAATCAGCTCCTAACTGACATTTTTCAAACCCAGCCTGTGACATGGCAGTTAGGAGCCGATTGGCTGAGACTTTATCTATGTCGACATTATCTCTATACAAGTATATAGATCCCCAAGTCTCAGGTGGAAGTTCTGGACACATGGTAACCTCTGTTACTACAGGCTGGCTTCCATTAACGAATTCTTCTTCGATGTTCCTCTCTGACTGTTCCTTCTACCACTCTTGTGCAGAAGAAAAGACATTACTCATGCATCTGGGTATTCACAAGTCTGGTACCATAAATGTTGTTCAAAACTAGTAGATGTCAGTTAATTACTTGTGGACCTGAAGATGCATTTAATCCAAAATTCTTATAAGGCTGAAAGCAAACCTCTGCATTCATTTTATAATGGTGCCAGGCTTTCTGGTAACATTGTAGAGCATTACTGTGTACAATTTATACATACTTTCATACATTAGTAGCTTTATGTATTATTTAAATATTACATTTTATACACCTGATGATTTTATTGCTCACTTGATTTTTTTTTTAAAGTGTACAATATAAGATCTTTAAAATATATTATACAATATATTGTATTGTTTCCATGCAGGTATGGGTTCCCACACAATGGCTACATAACAACAAGCAGGCTATGATACAGGGCCTACTTCAGACCTGATCGCAGCAGCAACTTTGTTCTCTAATTGGCAAAACCATGTGCACTGCAGGGGGGGGGGGGGCAGATATAACATGTGCAGAGAGAGTTAGATTTGGGTGAGGTGTGTTCAAACTGAAATCTAAATAGCAGTGTAGTATTTAGCCTGCACAGAAACAATATCTAACTCTCCCTGCTCATGTTACATCTGCCTCCCCCCCCCACCACCGTGCACATGGTTTTGCCCCATAAGGGGGGTACTCACGGGAGAGATGTGTGCTGAACGATCTTAACACAGACCGCTCAGCACACATCTCTCACCCCGCTCAGCACAGCGCGATGTGCTGAGCGAGGGGGAAAGCCGACGGGGGGCCGCTCACTTCACACAACGGTGAAGTGAGCGAGCCACTAGATAGAGCCTGCATGCAGCTCAATCTAGCATCGGCGATAGCGATGCGCGGGGCCGCGCATCGCTATCGCTGGAGGGCATACACACGGCAGATCCGTGCTTAAAATCTAAGCAATCTAGCAAGATTGCTTAGATTTTAAGCACGGATCTCTCCGTGTGTACCCCCCTTTAGAGAACAAATTTGCTGCTGCAATCATGTCTGAATTAGGCCCACAATTCAGGGGACCTATGACGTGACGTAAAAGAAATTACAGGCCGCCATGGGCACTTTCTGCCTATCAACAAAATTGATCAAGAGTTTCCAAATGACATAGCTGCATTAAGAAAATAACTGAAGGAGTTAGTGATGGATTCCTAGCTTAGAATAGCGTGCTGCAAACAGATTGTTCCTGCAGCATCTGGTATTACATCAGCATCTTCCTGACCCTGAAACTGCAAGGATAGGGGTGATTTTCCTATCTCACAGTACTGTTTTAAATGGAATTGTTTAAAAGAAAATATTTTAAAAGGTTTGTACGGTATGAAAAATTTGCTACAATTAAAGGTCAGTGAAAAGTTGTATTAGTCTTTATGAGTACACTGTGTGACTGCAGTAGATATGGCAGTAATGTAAACATGAAGAAGAATCCCAAGGACACGACTTGACAAATAAGAGAAAAAAATCTCCCTTTTTATTTGCCAGAAAACAGTCTAAAAGCACAACATCAACACGAATCAGATCATTTTCAAGCTTGTTCAGAAATCTGCCTGGCACATGACTGCTATTTGCCTGTCATCTACCGACTGCACGAGCAGGAACCAATGTACAGGAAGCCAGTATTTTGTACCCAAGTCCTAAGCTTAGGGATCTCATACAACTTTGATACCCACTGGTGCAGGGACGTGCGGTGAGCTAAATAGCTCAGGAGGCACTGGCTAGCACCAGAGCCAGATTTACATGCAATATATGAGACAAAACGTACATCTGGGCATTATACACAGCAGTAGAAACTCCTGGAAATTTGGTGAGTTTTGATCAGAGATGAGTGGAAAAGATAGGTAGGTGAGGCACTGCCTCACCTGCCACAGACTTTTAACTCCAGAGTTTTAGCGATAAAAATTATTAGAATAATGCAAAGAAGATATTTCAAACATATTCTTTGTATTTTTCATATACTTTATACAGTGAAACCTCTGGCACAAACGTTAGTATGACAGGAAAGGCTCTGCCTCACCTGCCTCACCCCATCGCATGTCACTGCACTGGTGTGACCAAACCAGAAACTACTCTTGTCTCCCATTTATTTATATACTTCTTTGGCAAATAGTTGCAACTATACTGCTGGTATTACTATTTATAAAGGTGTTCCTAGAGTAAAAATGATCTTCACCCATTCCCAAAGGTCTCATGAAAATGTTAATAAAACTAGAGATGTGCAGTTCCATTTTCCTGAAATGTAATTACACCCGAACATAGGAGTTCAGAGTTGAATCGAGTCCCAGTTCGAAATCACTCAGGGTTCCGAGTTGTGGCTCAGGTCCTTTGTTAGTTTGGAACTCGGATTTAAAAACCGAACTCGGATTTTGGATTGCATGTAAAGTAGAGATGAGCGGGTTCGGTTCCTCGGAATCCGAACCCGCCCGAACTTCATGTTTTTTTTCACGGGTCCGAGCGACTCGGATCTTCCCGCCTTGCTCGGTTAACCCGAGCGCGCCCGAACGTCATCATGACGCTGTCGGATTCTCGCGAGGCTCGGATTCTATCGCGAGACTCGGATTCTATATAAGGAGCCGCGCGTCGCCGCCATTTTCACTCCTGCATTGAGATTGATAGGGAGAGGACGTGTCTGGCGTCCTCTCCATTAGAATAGAGATAGATTAGATAGAGAGAGAGAGATTGTGCAGAGTCGCAGACAGAGTTAGTTTACCACAGTCAGTGACCAGTGCAGTTGCTAGTTAACTTTTATTTAATATAATATATCCGTTCACTTCTCTCTGCTATATCCGTTCTCTGCCTGAAAAAAAAAACGATACACAGCACAGTCAGTCACACAGTGTGACTCAGTCTGTGTGCACTCAGCTCAGCCCAGTGTGCTGCACAGTCATCAATGTATAAATTAAAAGCTTATAATTAATTGTGGGGGAGACTGGGGAGCACTGCAGGTTGTTAGCAGGAGCCAGGAGTACAATTATATTAATTAACAGTGCACACTTTTGCTGCAGGAGTGGTGACCAGTGCCTGACCACCAGTATAGTATTGTTGTATACTACTAATATCTCTTTAAATATCAACCAGTCTATATTAGCAGCAGACACAGTACAGTGCGGTAGTTCACGGCTGTGGCTACCTCTGTGTCGGCACACGGCAGGCAGTCCGTCCGACCAGAATTGTATTATTTATTATTATATACCTACCACCTAACCGTGGTTTTTTTTTCATTCTTTATACCGTCATAGTGTCATCCTAATTGTTACGAGTATACTACTATCTCTTTATCAACCAGTGTACAGTGCGGTAGTTCACGGCTGTGGCTACCTCTGTGTCGGCACACGGCAGGCAGTCCGTCCGACCAGAATTGTATTATTTATTATTATATACCTACCACCTAACCGTGGTTTTTTTTTCATTCTTTATACCGTCATAGTGTCATCCTAATTGTTACGAGTATACTACTATCTCTTTATCAACCAGTGTACAGTGCGGTAGTTCACGGCTGTGGCTACCTCTGTGTCGGCACACGGCAGGCAGTCCGTCCGACCAGAATTGTATTATTTATTATTATATACCTACCACCTAACCGTGGTTTTTTTTTTCATTCTTTATACCGTCATAGTGTCATCCTAATTGTTACGAGTATACTACTATCTCTTTATCAACCAGTGTACAGTGCGGTAGTTCACGGCTGTGGCTACCTCTGTGTCGGCACACGGCAGGCAGTCCGTCCGACCAGAATTGTATTATTTATTATTATATACCTACCACCTAACCGTGGTTTTTTTTTTCATTCTTTATACCGTCATAGTGTCATCCTAATTGTTACGAGTATACTACTATCTCTTTATCAACCAGTGTACAGTGCGGTAGTTCACGGCTGTGGCTACCTCTGTGTCGGCACACGGCAGGCAGTCCGTCCGACCAGAATTGTATTATTTATTATTATATACCTACCACCTAACCGTGGTTTTTTTTTCATTCTTTATACCGTCATAGTGTCATCCTAATTGTTACGAGTATACTACTATCTCTTTATCAACCAGTGTACAGTGCGGTAGTTCACGGCTGTGGCTACCTCTGTGTCGGCACACGGCAGGCAGTCCGTCCGACCAGAATTGTATTATTTATTATTATATACCTACCACCTAACCGTGGTTTTTTTTTCATTCTTTATACCGTCATAGTGTCATCCTAATTGTTACGAGTATACTACTATCTCTTTATCAACCAGTGTACAGTGCGGTAGTTCACGGCTGTGGCTACCTCTGTGTCGGCACACGGCAGGCAGTCCGTCCGACCAGAATTGTATTATTTATTATTATATACCTACCACCTAACCGTGGTTTTTTTTTCATTCTTTATACCGTCATAGTGTCATCCTAATTGTTACGAGTATACTACTATCTCTTTATCAACCAGTGTACAGTGCGGTAGTTCACGGCTGTGGCTACCTCTGTGTCGGCACACGGCAGGCAGTCCGTCCGACCAGAATTGTATTATTTATTATTATATACCTACCACCTAACCGTGGTTTTTTTTTTCATTCTTTATACCGTCATAGTGTCATCCTAATTGTTACGAGTATACTACTATCTCTTTATCAACCAGTGTACAGTGCGGTAGTTCACGGCTGTGGCTACCTCTGTGTCGGCACACGGCAGGCAGTCCGTCCGACCAGAATTGTATTATTTATTATTATATACCTACCACCTAACCGTGGTTTTTTTTTCATTCTTTATACCGTCATAGTGTCATCCTAATTGTTACGAGTATACTACTATCTCTTTATCAACCAGTGTACAGTGCGGTAGTTCACGGCTGTGGCTACCTCTGTGTCGGCAGTCGGCAGGCAGTCCGTCCATCCATAATTGTATTATTATTATAATATATACCACCTAACCGTGGTTTTTTTATACCACCTAACCGTGGCAGTCCGTCCATAATTGTATACTAGTATCCAATCCATCCATCTCCATTGTTTACCTGAGGTGCCTTTTAGTTCTGCCTATAAAATATGGAGAACAAAAAAGTTGAGGTTCCAAAATTAGGGAAAGATCAAGATCCACTTCCACCTCGTGCTGAAGCTGCTGCCACTAGTCATGGCCGAGACGATGAAATGCCAGCAACGTCGTCTGCCAAGGCCGATGCCCAATGTCATAGTACAGAGCATGTCAAATCCAAAACACCAAATATCAGAAAAAAAAGGACTCCAAAACCTAAAATAAAATTGTCGGAGGAGAAGCGTAAACTTGCCAATATGCCATTTACCACACGGAGTGGCAAGGAACGGCTGAGGCCCTGGCCTATGTTCATGGCTAGTGGTTCAGCTTCACATGAGGATGGAAGCACTCAGCCTCTCGCTAGAAAACTGAAAAGACTCAAGCTGGCAAAAGCACCGCAAAGAACTGTGCGTTCTTTGAAATCCCAAATCCACAAGGAGAGTCCAATTGTGTCGTTTGCGATGCCTGACCTTCCCAACACTGGACGTGAAGAGCATGCGCCTTCCACTATTTGCATGCCCCCTGCAAGTGCTGGAAGGAGCACCCGCAGTCCAGTTCCTGATAGTCAGATTGAAGATGTCAGTGTTGAAGTACACCAGGATGAGGAGGATATGGGTGTTGCTGGCGCTGGGGAGGAAATTGACCAGGAGGATTCTGATGGTGAGGTGGTTTGTTTAAGTCAGGCACCCGGGGAGACACCTGTTGTCCGTGGGAGGAATATGGCCGTTGACATGCCAGGTGAAAATACCAAAAAAATCAGCTCTTCGGTGTGGAGGTATTTCACCACAAATGCGGACAACAGGTGTCAAGCCGTGTGTTCCCTTTGTCAAGCTGTAATAAGTAGGGGTAAGGACGTTAACCACCTCGGAACATCCTCCCTTATACGTCACCTGCAGCGCATTCATAATAAGTCAGTGACAAGTTCAAAAACTTTGGGTGACAGCGGAAGCAGTCCACTGACCAGTAAATCCCTTCCTCTTGTAACCAAGCTCACGCAAACCACCCCACCAACTCCCTCAGTGTCAATTTCCTCCTTCCCCAGGAATGCCAATAGTCCTGCAGGCCATGTCACTGGCAAGTCTGACGAGTCCTCTCCTGCCTGGGATTCCTCCGATGCATCCTTGCGTGTAACGCCTACTGCTGCTGGCGCTGCTGTTGTTGCCGCTGGGAGTCGATGGTCATCCCAGAGGGGAAGTCGTAAGCCCACTTGTACTACTTCCAGTAAGCAATTGACTGTTCAACAGTCCTTTGCGAGGAAGATGAAATATCACAGCAGTCATCCTACTGCAAAGCGGATAACTGAGGCCTTGGCATCCTGGGTGGTGAGAAACGTGGTTCCGGTATCCATCATTACTGCAGAGCCAACTAGAGACTTGTTGGAGGTACTGTGTCCCCGGTACCAAATACCATCTAGGTTCCATTTCTCTAGGCAGGCGATACCGAAAATGTACACAGACCTCAGAAAAAGAGTCACCAGTGTCCTAAAAAATGCAGCTGTACCCAATGTCCACTTAACCACGGACATGTGGACAAGTGGAGCAGGGCAGGGTCAGGACTATATGACTGTGACAGCCCACTGGGTAGATGTATGGACTCCCGCCGCAAGAACAGCAGCGGCGGCACCAGTAGCAGCATCTCGCAAACGCCAACTCTTTCCTAGGCAGGCTACGCTTTGTATCACCGCTTTCCAGAATACGCACACAGCTGAAAACCTCTTACGGCAACTGAGGAAGATCATCGCGGAATGGCTTACCCCAATTGGACTCTCCTGTGGATTTGTGGCATCGGACAACGCCAGCAATATTGTGTGTGCATTAAATCTGGGCCAATTCCAGCACGTCCCATGTTTTGCACATACCTTGAATTTGGTGGTGCAGAATTTTTTAAAAAACGACAGGGCCGTGCAAGAGATGCTGTCGGTGGCCAGAAGAATTGCGGGACACTTTCGGCGTACAGGCACCACGTACAGAAAACTGGAGCACCACCAAAAACTACTGAACCTGCCCTGCCATCATCTGAAGCAAGAAGTGGTAACGAGGTGGAATTCAACCCTCTATATGCTTCAGAGGTTGGAGGAGCAGCAAAAGGCCATTCAAGCCTATACAATTGAGCACGATATAGTAGGTGGAATGCACCTGTCTCAAGTGCAGTGGAGAATGATTTCAACGTTGTGCAAGGTTCTGATGCCCTTTGAACTTGCCACACGTGAAGTCAGTTCAGACACTGCCAGCCTGAGTCAGGTCATTCCCCTCATCAGGCTTTTGCAGAAGAAGCTGGAGGCATTGAAGGAGGAGCTAACACGGAGCGATTCCGCTAGGCATGTGGGACTTGTGGATGCAGCCCTTAATTCGCTTAACAAGGATTCACGGGTGGTCAATCTGTTGAAATCAGAGCACTACATTTTGGCCACCGTGCTCGATCCTAGATTTAAAGCCTACCTTGGATCTCTCTTTCCGGCAGACACAGGTCTGCTGGGGTTGAAAGACCTGCTGGTGACAAAATTGTCAAGTCAAGCGGAACGCGACCTGTCAACATCTCCTCCTTCACATTCTCCCGCAACTGGGGGTGCGAGGAAAAGGCTCAGAATTCCGAGCCCACCCGCTGGCGGTGATGCAGGGCAGTCTGGAGCGACTGCTGATGCTGACATCTGGTCCGGACTGAAGGACCTGACAACGATTACGGACATGTCGTCTACTGTCACTGCATATGATTCTCTCAACATTGATAGAATGGTGGAGGATTATATGAGTGACCGCATCCAAGTAGGCACGTCACACAGTCCGTACTTATACTGGCAGGAAAAAGAGGCAATTTGGAGGCCCTTGCACAAACTGGCTTTATTCTACCTAAGTTGCCCTCCCACAAGTGTGTACTCCGAAAGAGTGTTTAGTGCCGCCGCTCACCTTGTCAGCAATCGGCGTACGAGGTTACATCCAGAAAATGTGGAGAAGATGATGTTCATTAAAATGAATTATAATCAATTCCTCCGCGGAGACATTGACCAGCAGCAATTGCCTCCACAAAGTACACAGGGAGCTGAGATGGTGGATTCCAGTGGGGACGAATTGATAATCTGTGAGGAGGGGGATGTACACGGTGATATATCGGAGGGTGAAGATGAGGTGGACATCTTGCCTCTGTAGAGCCAGTTTGTGCAAGGAGAGATTAATTGCTTCTTTTTTGGGGGGGGTCCAAACCAACCCGTCATATCAGTCACAGTCGTGTGGCAGACCCTGTCACTGAAATGATGGGTTGGTTAAAGTGTGCATGTCCTGTTTTGTTTATACAACATAAGGGTGGGTGGGAGGGCCCAAGGATAATTCCATCTTGCACCTCTTTTTTCTTTTCTTTTTCTTTGCATCATGTGCTGATTGGGGTGGGTTTTTTGGAAGGGACACCCTGCGTGACACTGCAGTGCCACTCCTAGATGGGCCCGGTGTTTGTGTCGGCCACTAGGGTCGCTAATCTTACTCACACAGCTACCTCATTGCGCCTCTTTTTTTCTTTGCGTCATGTGCTGTTTGGGGAGGGTTTTTTGGAAGGGACATCCTGCGTGACACTGCAGTGCCACTCCTAGATGTGCCCGGTGTTTGTGTCGGCCACTAGGGTCGCTAATCTTACTCACACAGTCAGCTACCTCATTGCGCCTCTTTTTTTCTTTGCGTCATGTGCTGTTTGGGGAGGGTTTTTTGGAAGGGCCATCCTGCGTGACACTGCAGTGCCACTCCTAGATGGGCCCGGTGTTTGTGTCGGCCACTAGGGTCGCTAATCTTACTCACACAGCTACCTCATTGCGCCTCTTTTTTTCTTTGCGTCATGTGCTGTTTGGGGAGGGTTTTTTGGAAGGGACATCCTGCGTGACACTGCAGTGCCACTCCTAGATGGGCCCGGTGTTTGTGTCGGCCACTAGGGTCGCTTATCTTACTCACACAGCGACCTCGGTGCAAATTTTAGGACTAAAAATAATATTGTGAGGTGTGAGGTATTCAGAATAGACTGAAAATGAGTGTAAATTATGGTTTTTGAGGTTAATAATACTTTGGGATCAAAATGACCCCCAAATTCTATGATTTAAGCTGTTTTTTAGTGTTTTTTGAAAAAAACACCCGAATCCAAAACACACCCGAATCCGACAAAAAAAATTCGGTGAGGTTTTGCCAAAACGCGTTCGAACCCAAAACACGGCCGCGGAACCGAACCCAAAACCAAAACACAAAACCCGAAAAATTTCAGGCGCTCATCTCTAATGTAAAGTCGAAATACCATGATGTTAGCTGTTTTAATCGATTTTTATTGATTTTTTTATATAATTTTTTTTCAATCAATGTTTAGCAATTTTTATAAATTTTAAAGGAATCCAAAATTAAACCAAAAACTGAATTCAAATGAAAACACTTGAGGGTGGTTTTGCCAAAACCAAAACGCAGTGATGGATTAGAACCAGAACCAAAACACAAGGGTCTGTACACATCTCTAATTAAAACCTGTGCTTGTGCTTCCCACAGTATCATACCATCTCAGGGGATAATTCAGATCTTATTCCTGGGCTGCATTTGGATAGTCGCGCCTACAGTGGGACTGTGTTTTCACCGTGCAAGTGTGCGATGCTATGTGTACGCCAGGGTGCTAAAATTCTGTGTGTGCAGTCTCTGTGCAGCCCAGAACTTACTCTTTCAGTGCGATTGAATCAGGCTGATCGGGGTTGGAGCTGTTGTCAGACACCCTCCCTGAAAACACTTGGGCATGTCTGCGTTTTTCCAGACACTCCCTGTAAATGGTCATTTGCCACCCACAAACGACCTCTTCCTGTCAATCACCTTGCGAACGCCCATGCGTTTGGATTTTTCACACCATCCAGTCACTGACCAGCGATGCCCGTTGTTGTTGTCCGATGCATGTGCGCATTGCGGTGCGTACACATGCGCTGTTATGACCTGATCGCTTGCTGTGCGAAAAAACGCACAGCAGCGATCAAATCTGAATCACCCCCTCAGTCAGGGATTGAACAAATCCATGCTGACTTTTCATGTAACTGATACTCACACTAATTCTACCATCAAGTGCAACTGAAGGTCGTCTCATTGTAAGATTTAATGTCTTCTTCTTCGTCCCAAGGTCGGTTTTGGTTTCAGAACTGTATAACCCGAAACTTCATCATATCTTCTCAAAATATAAAATGGATTTTGCCAGTAACTAAAAATTAGAACCGGTGTTTTCTGTTGTCAGATATGTGTGCTTCTGGTGTCAGTGCTTATTTCTGGTAGGGTCTCAGAGAACATATGGCCCGGCTCAGCAGTCCACATTGTTCACATTCCCAATATAGTCCCTGAGTGCATGTGTGCCATGGTGGTAGTAGTTGAGCTCCTCTGATCTGGCCTGGTTTGGGATTTTTATTTTTTATTTTTAATGCCCTGGATCAGGGCTGCCGTCAGAAATTGTGGGTCCGGGACTGACAAAAGAGACAGGCCCCCCCCCCCCCCCCCTCTCAAAATAAGATTCTGCCACACCACTCCACACCTATGTGATGTCATATATTGTGATATTACATATAGGTGGTGTGATGTTAGTGTATTAGAATGCTTAATATTTGTAGACACTCCCTTACTAACATTTGTAAGCCTGAATCTTCAGTGATGGTCCCTGGGACCAGGGGGATGCTGGGAAGTGGGTGGTCCAGTGTGCAGTGTGTCTGTAGTTGGTGATGGAATAAACAGCACAGCAGTGAACTCACATGTCTCTTTGTCCTGATGACTAGATTTACAAACATATGAACAAAACATGGTGTCAGAATAAGTTTAATTTGGACTGCTAGTGCTCTCAGAGTGTGAAAGAATCCTGCAGCAGTCTGTAAGGCTGTGATACTCGGTGTCTGCAAAGCCTGCCGTGTGCTTCTCTCTTCAAACAGTGAGTAACCACGATAAACTAGCTCCTCCAACCGGCATGCTTATGTCTGGTAACTTGTCTGAAAACTGGAAAAGATTTAAGCAAAGGTTTAATATATATTTCGCTGCATGTGGAGCTGATACAGAGGCTGACAAAACGAAGGCATCCATTTTCCTCCATGTGATTGGAGAGGATGTGCTGGACATTTATAATAGTTTTCAGTTTGATGAGGGGCAGAATATGGTGCTATCTTCTATAATGCAAAAGTTTGAAGATTACTTTGTGCCAAGGAAAAATGTGACATATGAAAGATATAAGTTTTTCACATGTGATCAGAAGTCTGTAGATGGATTTGATCAGTATGTTACAGAGCTGCAATCACTCAGTGAAACCTGTGAGTTTGGTGATTTAAAGGATTCACTGATTAGAGATCGTATTGTCTGTGGAATACCTGATAATGGACTCAGAGAGAGATTGCTGGGAGAGCAAGACTAACACTAGATAAGACAGTGACTATGTGCAGATCTGCAGAAATAACTAGATTTCAAGCCAAAAAGTTACACAAGGAAGTTGATGCTGCTGTCCATGTAGTGCAGAACACAGAACCAAGCAAATCTCCATTCTCAAGAATGAAGCAGTCTAAGCCACAGTCTAATAAGGAAATGTGTAGTAGATGTGGAAATGCTCACAAGCCTAAAATGTGCCCTGCTGATGATAAAACTTGCATGAAATGTGGTAGACTTAATCATTTTGCCAAATGCTGTAAAATGAAAAGGGAAACAAGCAATGTGCATGCTGTTAAACAAACAGGAATTCTTTGTGGATTGCATTGAACTTTGCAGTGCAGATAAGAAAGAATGGATTGTCCCTTTAACTGGGAACGAGATTGTCATTCCCTTTAAGCTTGATACTGGCACTCAGGTGAATTTAATATTGTTTCAAGACTATAAGACTTTTAGAGTAAAACCTAAAATTCATCCAGCCAAAGTGAAAGTTACAGGGTACACTGGGGAGGAAATTCCTGTGAAAGGTACATGCTTAGCGACACTGAAATATAAGGGACAACAGTTTAAAACATCTCTACTGATTGTGGATAAAAATGTGCAACCGATTCTAGGATTAAGTTCCTGTGAGAAACTAAGCTTGCTAAAGAAAGTTTTTATGGTGACATCACAAGTAGAAGATGACTGCAAATCGATGTTTACAGAATACAGAGACTTGTTTGAAGGTCTAGGTTGTTTACCTGGAGAGCATACAATAAATATAGACACACAAGTTTCTTCAGTGATACACCCCTGTAGAAAAGTGCCGTTTGCGCTGAGAGAAAAACTGAAACAAGAGTTAAATCGCATGGAAGCCTTAAGTGTGATACAGAAAGTTGATGAGCCTACTGAATGGGTAAGCTCCTTAGTAATTGTTGAAAAGAAAAATGGACAACTCAGAATATGTCTAGACCCCAGAGATTTAAACAAAGCTATTAAACGAGAACATTTCAAACTACCAACCAGAGATGAAATCATTTCGCAATTTGCAGGAGCAAAATGGTTCAGTAAATTGGACGCATCTTCAGGATTCTGGCAAATGAAGCTAGATGAGGCCAGCTCAAAGCTTTATACATTTAATACACCAGAAGGTCGATACAGATTTCTTCGACTACCATATGGAATATTGTCTGCTCCAGAAGTATATCACAAAAAGATACACATGATTTTTGAACATATTCCAGGTGTTGAAACAATGATGGATGACATTATTGTCTGGGGATCTACAAAGGAAGAACATGATTCTAGATTGCGACAAGTAATGGAACTTGTCAAGAAAGTGAATCTAAAGCTAAACAAGGACAAATGTGAATTTGGCGTGAATACACTTACCTTTATGGGCGACGTGGTCTCGGATCAAGGTGTAAAACCAGACCCAAGGAAAATATCAGCCATAGTGAACATGGAACGTCCTAACAACAAAGACGAGAAGATTCCGAGGAATGATTACTTACTTAGGAAAGTTTATTTCTCAACTCTCTGAACGAACAGCCTCTCTTAGATGGTTGTTGGACAAAGATAACGAGTGGATGTGGTCACATGAACAAGAAGAAAGCTGGCAAAACTTGAAACAGATCATTACAGAGCAACCAGTGCTAAAATTCTTTGATCCTGCGAAAAGAATAAGAATTTCAGCAGATGCTTCGCAATTTGGCCTAGGCTCAGTGCTGTTACAAGAACATGAGGATACATGGCAACCAGTAATCTATGCATCAAGAGCACTGACAAGTGTTGAAACAAGGTATGCTCAGATAGAAAAAGAACTTCTAGCGATCACATATGCATGTGAGCGATTTCATCAGTTTGTGTATGGTCAAACATTTACAGTGGAAACTGACCACAAGCCATTGGAACTATCATGACTAAATCATTACATGACTGTCCCATGAGAATTCAACGAATGCTTATCAGACTACAGAAATATAATGTACACTTGCTGTACTGTCCCGGCAAATACATGTACATTGCTGATACACTTTCTCGTGCTGTGGACAAAAGTAAAGGTTCCAAAAGTCTGATGGATGATGAGATAGAAGCCTATGTTAATTTGATCGTAGCTTCTCTACCAGTGTCTCTTGCAAGACAAGAACAGATTAGGAAAGAAACTGAGACAGATGACACAATGAAAGTGTTGAAAGATATCATTCTGAAAGGTTGGCCAGCAGAAAAACATGTGTGCCCGCTGTCTATCCATGATTATTGGATGTACCGCAGTGACCTTACAGTTGTCGATGATATTATTTACAAAGGCAATAGGTTTGTCATACCTGCACGACTAAGAAAAACTATGCTGTGCAAGATACATGAAGGCCACTTAGGAGAAGAAAAATGTAAGCGGAGAGCTCGTGAAGTTATGTATTGGCCAATAATGAACCAAGACATAGCACAGACTACAGCTACATGTGAATTATGTCTTATGTATAGACCGAAACAACAAGTCGAGCCACTGAGTCCTCACGCAGTGCCAGAGAGACCGTACCAGAAAGTTGGCGGAGATTTGTTTGATTGCAATGGGAAAACATACATTGTCATGACTATTACTCTAACTACCCTGAGGTGAAGACACTACATACAACTACTAGTATAGCCGTAATCAATTGCATGAAGTCAATCTTTGCAAGGCATGGTGTTCCTATGGAAGTGCTCACTGGCAATGGTCCTCAGTTTTCCAGTGCTGAATTTAGACAATTTGCTGATGTGTGGGAATTTGTCCATACTACGTCAAGTCCCCACTATCCATGCTCAAATGGGTTGGTGGAAAGTTCAGTAAAAACTGTAAAGAGTCTCATGAAAAAAGCTCAAGAAGGTAAAGAAGATTTCTACAAAAGTCTTTTAATCTACCGCAGTACACCTTTACAGAATGGACTTTCTCCTGCGCAAATGCTGATGGGAAGGAGGATTAGAGCAAATCTCCCACTACATGATGAACTGCTTAATACACATAACTCAGCGTTGGTCAGACTGAGTAAGGATCGTCAACAGGCGAAACAGAAACTGTTCCATGACAGGCGAGCAAAAAACTTATATGATCTAAAATCGGGTGACCAAGTCCGTCTCACAGATCACGAGAAAGGTATTTGGGGGTAGAAAGGTATTGTGCAAGCACAAGTAGCACCAAGATCTTATTCTATACGTACAGAGCGTGGAACGGAAGTAAGAAGAAATTGGGTGGATTTAAGATCTCAACCTAACCATAATGAAGACAACATGACTGAAGAATACCCTTCATCTGACATGTATGATGATCCTGATAATGGTGGACAAACCACGATTCTAGAAAGGTCCAACATGGTCGATGAAACACAGACTGTGTATGAAAGATCCAAAAGGGAAATACGCAGACCTGAGAGACTCATTGAAGCGTGTTAGATGATGTTCTTAATATGATTTTGTTAATTGTTGCATTGAAGCGTATAAGGCTTATCTTTAAAGAAAAGAGGATGTGATGTTAGTGTATTAGAATGCATAATATTTGTAGACACTCCCTTACTAACAGGTGTAAGCCTGAATCTTCAGTGATGGTCCCTGGGACCAGGGGGATGCTGTGAAGTGGGTGGTCCAGTGTGCAGTGTGTCTGTAGTTGGTGATGGAATAAACAGCACAGCAGTGAACTCACATGTCTGTGTCCTGATGACTGGATTTACAAACATATGAACAAAACAGGTGGAGTGTTGCGGACCTACAGGAACAGTTCACAGAGAGCTGATGCACAGTTGAAGGCTTGTTTTAAAAAGTCTTCACTCTGCAGCTCTACATGTATTGGTATTAGAAGCCAGGGGTGGGCCCCCCTCTCTTAAGGGCGCGGGACACCAGTCCCCACAGTCCCTCCCTGATGGCTGCCCTGCCCTGGATTCCTACTTGAGAAGAGGACACGAGTAGTGGATTCTACTGGAGAAGTGGATCTACCAGCACCAGGGACAAAGAAAGTTTATGTGAGCGTGAGTCTGTATTAAAGTACTGTCTTTATTTTAATATTTCTTTTACAGGGGACTATAGGTACCTGGGGGCTTTTAATGCCCCGCATGCTGGTACATGTTGTTTTCTAAGTACCAGCATGCAGGGAAGGCTTGCTGGGACCTATAGTCCTCCTGTAAATGACAATATTATTCTACCTTTCACTCAATTGCTATCAACTCTGCACCCACCGCTCAGTGGACCCCAACTCATTTTGTTCCCATATTTTTAGAACCATGACCGGCTCCAAGAGACCCGTTTTCGGTTCTTTAAATACAAGGGAACCCTACTCTTTTTTTTTTAACTGCATTTTTTAACTGTTTAATCACTTTTACACACAGAAGCCGGATCTCACTGATCTGTGCATGTTTCTGACAAACTTGCACCTTGTAATGAAACTCACATTACAAGGTGTGTGCCACTGTTGTGTTTAGGCCTGTATGTGGATCAGGATTTGAGTCTCTGACTGAAGTGGGTTTTGGAGTTGGTGTCTGAAAGCTGGCTGGCCTAATGTAATTCCTGCTGAAAGGATACAGTGAGGATATTGTCTAGTACCAGGGAGTTGGCGGTGGTTTTCACCAGGGACACCCACAAGGAAGCTTGGGTTTAGCCGCACCCGACATGCAGGTTGCGTTCCTCTGACTGGGTCTTCACAGTACTAGTGCCAGAATGACATGGATGAATGGAAAAACAGGAACTTGTGTGGTACTAGATATAGAACCGATGGTGTAGAGTAGAGATGAGCGGGTTCGGTTTTACTCGGATTTACTCGGTTCTCAAAACGGCATCTTATTGGCTCACGGATGTCACGTGTTTTGGATAGCCAATAGGAAAAATCCAGATAAAACCGAACTGGCGTTAATTCTGGCATTAAATCCGAACCCGTTCATCTCTAGTGTAGAGTATTGGACTGAAACCGATGGTACAGAATATCGGACTGAAACCGAGATACAGGATTTTGGGGACGGATCTGATGATGTAGGATATTTGGCTGGAACCATTGCTACAAGAATCGGGCAGGAACGAATATTACAGGATATCGGGCTGGATCCGATTATAAAACCAGGAGTGCAGCGAGATGGGAATCTGCAGAGGAGATGCTGAATAGGATTAATATCCGCAGGAGCTCTCACAGAATCACACAGCTAGGATGTGGACAATACCGCACTGGCAGATTCTGTGTGCAGGGATTTTCCTTATATACCTCTGGGAAAGGAGGGATTGGCTGCAGGTGTCAGCAAGCTGGTCTGCTGTTGGTTGTTGAGCAGTCACTTGATTCAGACTGTCATGGTTGTGCCCAGGAATACTGCACATGGAAGCCAGTGAGTATGTCGGAAGCCGCAGAGATAGAATGCCGCTTCGGCTGGGTGAAGCTATGAAGCCAGAACATGGAGCATGGACTATTTTTTATTGGCTCAATGGGCAGTTGCCCAAGGGCCTCAAGAGTATAAGGGCCATAGGATGATAGCTGAGCATCCCCTTTTTTCCAGGGGTACCAGATTTTTGAAAGTCAGCCCTGGGAAACCTGAGATATCTGACTTCAAAACAGTGGTCCCCAACAGAGCATGTTACTTGATCTTCCCAAACAGTCTGGTTCTGTCTGACTTAGAGTTTTTCTGAGGGAATACTCCAAAAGCTAGGATTCCCCCCTTTCAGTGGACATTGGGAGGTTGTATCTACTATGCCCAGCGCCAGATATCAGCCTTCCAGCAGCTGTTCCCTGCTCCAGCTCTACATGCCTGATATGCAGTTTTATATACAGTATTTGTTGGTGGATTGCTCTGGCTCCTGAACTATGAATCCCAAGTCCCCAGTACCTCCGGAAAGGTGAGACTGTCTAGTTTTTAACCTATTGAAAGCTACGAAATCTATCCCCAGGAACTGGAGATATCTGCAGTCAAGCAGAAAATGATGATTAAGCCCACTCCACTATCCACCCCTCCCCTGCATATTAAACACACCCTACCACCCTGGAAGTCATGTACCGGGGCCCCTTCATTCAGCCCAATGCCACCTTCTACAGTTTAGTGTTCTCCCTCCCATCACCCACCATCTGTGCAGTAAAGGAGTAATTAGCAGAAATTACTGCTCCAGGTCTTACATACTGAGCAGAAGACAGAACCCCCCCCCCCCCCCCCCCCCTCTACTGCCAGTGGGACATCAAAGCTGCTGCTGATAGTACTCCCCACCCTTACTGCTGGAGGATGTGTAGAGGTCCCAGGGCCCACACTGTGTGAAGGTGTGATTTGTAATAGCCTCGAACTCTCCAGCTCTCAGGGTATTACATAGCGTGAGTTTGGAACAAACTCGCATCATACTCGCAGCAAGTTAATGCGAGTTTGTTCTAGCACTTTATCTCAGACAATATTACAGTACATCTAGCCCATAATCACCAACACTAATCTTGGGGCTATTTACATTAGTTCTAGGAGGGTAAATAATATTTTTTAATTACCCCAGCCCTAGGTAAATACAGAGGAAAAAGGCTACTCATATGAGCAGGGCCGTAACTACGTGTGTGCCAGGTGTGCCTGGCACACAGCGCAGTTGCCCTGAGGGCGCAACCGCCAGCGACATGTAATGAGTCAAATTGACTCTTTACATGCTGCCTCTGCTGTGTACGCCACGCTGTTGAGGAGAGAGCAGCGCCGGAGGCAGCGCAGAAGGAGGGAGTGGGACTGGAGCCGCAGCAGCGCTATGTAATTGGTAGTAGCGCCGCTGCAGCTGTCCCCTCTCCTTCCGTATTGGCTGCCCGGCGCTGCTATGAATGCTGGGATGCGGTTACATAGCGCTGCTGCGGCTCCAGTCCCCCTCCCTCCTCCTCCTTCTCCCCTGCATCTGGAGCTGCCAGCACGAGGAGCCTGACTGCCAGTGGGGAGAGATGGTAAGTATATCTCTCTGTCTCTCTCTCTCTCTCTCTCTTTATTTCTCTATCCTGTCTGCTGCAATGTGTAAAAAGGGGGACTGGCTTCCGTAATGTGTAAAAAGGGGGGCGCTGTCTGTCGTAATGTGTAAAAAGGGGGGCGCTGTCTGCCGTAATGTGTAAAAAGGATACTCTGCCGTAATTTGTAAAAAAGGGGATGCTGCCTGCCGTAATGTGTAAAAAAGGGGACGCTGTCTGCCGTAATGTGTAAAAAAGGGATGCTGTCTGCCGTAATGTGTAAAAAGAGGGACGCTGTCTTCCGTAATGTGTAAAAAAGGGGACGCTGCCTGTCATAATGTGTAAAAAGGGGGACGCTGTCTGTCATAATATGTAAAAAGGGGGACGCTGTCTGCCGTAATGTATAAAAAGGGGACGCTGTCTGTCGTAATGTGTAAAAAGGGGGACGATGTCTGCCATAATGTGTAAAAAGGGGGACGCTGTCTGCCGTAATGTGTAAAAAGGGGACGCTGTCTGCCGTAATGTGTAAAAAAGGGACGCTGTCTGCCGTAATGTGTAAAAAAGGGACTCTGCTGTCATGTGTAAAAAATGGGAAGCTGTCTGCCGTAATGTGTAAAAAGGGGGGCGCTGTCTGCCGTAATGTGTAAAAAGGGGGACTCTGCCGTAATTTGTAAAAAAGGGGACACTGTATGCCGTAATGTGTAAAAAAGGGGACGCTGTCTGCCGTAATGTGTAAAAAGGGGACCCTGTCTCCCGTAATGTGTAAAAAGAGGGACGCTGTCTTCCGTAATGTGTAAAAAGGGGGACGCTGTCTGTCGTAATGTGTAAAAAGGGCGGACGCTGTCTGCCGTAATGTGTAAAAAAGGGGACTCTGTCTGCCATAATGTGTAAAAAGGGGGACTCTGTCGTAATTTGTAAAAAAGGGGACACTGTATGCCGTAATGTGTAAAAAAGGGACTCTGCTGTCATGTGTAAAAAAGGGGAAGCTGTCTGTCGCAATGTGTAAAAAGGGGGGCGCTGTCTGCCGTAATGTGTAAAAAGGGGGACTCTGCCGTAATTTGTAAAAAAGGGGACACTGTATGCCGTAATGTGTAAAAAAGGGGACGCTGTCTGCCGTAATGTGTAAAAAGGGGACGCTGTCTCCCGTAATGTGTAAAAAGGGGACGCTGTCTTCCGTAATGTGTAAAAAGGGGACGCTGTCTTCCGTAATGTGTAAAAAGGGGGACGCTGTCTGTCGTAATGTGTAAAAAGGGCGGATGCTGTCTGCCATAATGTGTAAAAAGGGGGACGATGTCTGCCATAATGTGTAAAAAATGGGTTGCTGTCTGCCGTAATGTGTAAAAAGGGGGATGCTGTCTGCCGTAATGTGTAAAAAAGGGATGATGTCTGCCGTAATGTGTAAAAAGAGGGACGCTGTCTTCCGTAATGTGTAAAAAAGGGGACGCTGCCTGCCGTAATGTGTAAAAAGGGGGACGCTGTCTGTCATAATGAGTAAAAAGAGGGACGCTGTCTGCCGTAATGTGTAAAAAAGGGACGCTGTCTGTCGTAATGTGTAAAAAGGGGGACGCTGTCTGCCATAATGTGTAAAAAGGGGGACGATGTCTGCCGTAATCTGTAAAAAGGGGGACGCTGTCTGCCGTAATCTGTAAAAAGGGGGCGCTGTCTGCCGTAATGTGTAAAAAAGGGGACGCTGTCTGCCCGTAATGTGTAAAAAAGGGACGCTGTCTGCCGTAATGTGTAAAAAAGGGACTCTGTCTGCTGTAATGTGTAAAAAAGGGGATGCTGTCTGCCGTAATGTGTAAAAAGGGGGACTCTGTCTGCTGTAATGTGTAAAAAGGGGGACTCTGCCGTAATTTGTAAAAAAAGGGACGCTGTCTGCCGTAATGTGTAAAAAAGGGACTCTGTCTGCTGTAATGTGTAAAAAAGGGGAAGCTGTCTGCCGTAATGTGTAAACAGGGGGGCGCTGTCTGCCGTAATGTGTAAAAAGGGGGACTCTGTCTGCCGTAATGTGTAAAAAGGGGGACTGCCATAATTTGTAAAAAAGGGGACACTGTATGCCGTAATGTGTAAAAAAGGGGACGCTGTCTTCCGTAATGTGTAAAAAGGGGGACGCTGTCTGTCGTAATGTGTAAAAAGGGCGGACGCTGTCTGCCGTAATGTGTAAAAAGGGGGACGATGTCTGCCATAATGTGTAAAAAATGGGTTGCTGTCTGCCGTAATGTGTAAAAAGGGGGATGCTGTCTGCCGTAATGTGTAAAAAAGGGATGATGACTGCCGTAATGTGTAAAAAGAGGGACGCTGTCTTCCGTAATGTGTAAAAAAGGGGACGCTGTCTGCCGTAATGTGTAAAAAAGGGGATGCTGTCTGCTGTAATGTGTAAAAAGGGGACGCTGTCTGCCGTAATGTGTAAAAAAGGGACGCTGTCTGCCGTAATGTGTAAAAAGGGGGGCGCTGTCTGCTGTAATGTGTAAAAAGGGGGACGCTGTCTGCCGTAATGTGTAAAAAGGGGGACTCTGACGTAATTTGTAAAAAAGGGGACACTCTATGCTGTAATGTGTAAAAAAGGGGACGCTGTCTGCCGTAATGTGTAAAAAGGGGGACGCTGTCTGCCGTAATGTGTAAAAAGGGGGATGCTGTCTCCCGTAATGTGTAAAAAGGGGGACGCTGTCTGTCGTAATGTGTAAAAAGGGCGGACGCTGTCTTTGCCGTAATGTGTAAAAAGGGGGACGCTGTCTGCCGTAATGTGTAAAAAAGGGGACGCTGTCTGCCGTAATGTGAAAAAAGGGGACGCTGTCTGCCGTAATGTGTAAAAAGGGGACTCTGTTTGCCGTAATGTGTAAAAAAGGGGACGCTGTCTGCCGTAATGTGTAAAAAAGGGCACGCTGTCAGCCGTAATGTATAAAAAGGGGGACGCTGTCTGCCGTAATGTGTAAAAAGGTGACGCTGTCTGCCATAATGTGTAAAAAGGGGGACTGTCTACTGTAATGTGTAAAAGGGGCTCTACCTGGTGTATTGGTGCTACCGTGCAGCGTAATTTGAATAATGGAGACTACTGTGCACCGTAGTATGAACTGGTATTATTTTGTGGCCACGCCCCTTCCCATGAAGCCACGCCCCTATATATTTTTTGTGTGACTACGACGCGCACTGCCCCTATGTTGCACGGGGGGGCGCCAATGCCGTTTCTTGCACACAGCGCTAAAATGCCTAGTTACGGCACTGCATATGAGTCACAGACTTATCACTTATTTCCTACAATCCAACAAGTTCTGTCACTGAGGAATTCAGGTGCCATATGCTGACAGGAGATATTGAAAGTTCAGTTCTACAGTAGCCCGACAGCCATGTGTTGTTTACTAGTTTTAGGAAAGAGGGAGTACAGTAAAATAATGATGGCAATAAGCATTCGGTCAGACTTGTTTACTACTTGAGGCTGAAATGTACATGCCTCCTGTTGCGATAATGCAACATCAGAACAGTAAAACTGAACAGTGTGAGAATAAAATAAAACATCTATGCTAGATGTTCAGAATGCAAAAAAAACACATTTATTTTATTGAAAAACTCCAGGACAGATTGAACAAAATGGAATAAAGTCTCCAGTCACAAATGCATTTCACTCTTCCCAAAGTTTACATTAGAAGTTGCCCACTGGTGTTAATACAGAATTACCAATTAGGAATCATGTAGTGATTAAGATGTCTATTCACTAAGCCTTGGACGGAGATAAAGTGGATGGGGATAAAGTACCAGCCAATCAGCTCCTGTCATTTTTCAAACACAGCCTGTAAAATGGAAGTTAGGAGTTGATTGGCTGGGACTTTATCTCCGTCCACTTTATCTCCATCCAAGGCTTAGTAAATAGGCCCTTAAGTATTAAGTAGCCACTTTTAGGCTTGCAGGTAAGTGCATTTGCGCAATGTAACATTTGTCTTTTGCAAACTTGATGCCCTGCACATGAGCAGAACTTGCATTCACATGTACAGTTGCAGGTATCTTACGCTTGGCGCTCTTAGGGCCTAATTCAGACCTGATCGCTCACTAGGGTTTTTTTTGCACTGATGCGAACAGATAGTCGCCACCCATAGGGGAGTGTATTTTCGCTTTGCAAGTGTGCGAACGCGTGTGTAGCAGAGATGTACAAACAGATCTTGTGCAGTCTCTGAGTAGCCCAGGACTTACTCAGCTGCTGCGAACACTTCAGCCTGTCCGGGACCGGAATTGACGCCAGGAACCCTCCCTGCAAACATATAGACACGCCTGCGTTTTTCCAACCACTCCCAGAAAACAGTCAGTTACCACCCACAAACGGCTTCTTCCTGTCAATCTCCTTGCGATTGCTCATATGAATGTATTCTTTGCACAAACCCATCGCTGAGCGGCGATCTGCTTTGTATCTGTGTGACGCACCTGCGCATTGCAGTGCATATGGATGCGCAGTTCTGACCTGATCCCAGCGCTGCAAAAAACGCTAGCACGCGATCAGGTCTGAATTACCCCCTTAGTGCATGGATGGGTGTCCAAGTGTCGTACAATAAGGGCATACAGATATACGTTACACATGCTGCTTTGAGTTGAGTTTTAATTTAAATTGCATGAGTAACAATTTCAGCATTACATTTATTGCATTTCAGCTCTCCACTAGCCACCAAAAAAACATGGGTTCCTGTTGTTAACAAGCCACAAAATAATGCTGCCTCTACTGCAAAGTTGAAACAAAAGAATAGATTCTACTATAATCTAGCTACTAGACCTTTGTCTCTGTATTGTCTCATTATGAATGAATGACGTCTGTATTGTCCACCAGCCAGCAGTAAATGGACTGTTTATTGTAGATTAATGTAGGCAATTAACCTTTTTTAATAAAGAAGGATTATGTGATAACATGTAGAGTAGGATCTGGATTCAAAACTAAAGTGTATTTAACCAACTGGTATGTACATATACATATACATGTGGTCAATTTGTTCATCCAATATCACAACTTGATTTAGATTGGAATTCCAAAAAGTCCTTTTCTTTAATATATCTTCTGTAGTCTCCTTCTGGGATCAGCAGGGTAATGAAGGACGTTTCTCTGTCTAACCTTGGTGATTGCTCCACCCGAGTCGATATAGTTTGATTCATGCCAGTGGACTAAGGGGTTGGCTCGGGAAACCCCTAACCTTTGGGAATGGGTGTAGAGAAAGGGCAATACCTACTGAGGTCTCTAACATTAATACCACACAAGCATCTTATCTCTGAAATTAGAGAATTATAGTTTTTTTATACATGGACAATTCAAGGCTTTTCATCCAAAAGGAATAGTTACTGGTAAGAGGTCCAAGCAAGAAACACGTCACATATGTCACATACACTTAAGTACCAAAAGTCAAGGGAGAAGTGGTTAGTATCATGCATGACCCCCACTAGCTTGGCGAAGTGCAGTAACTTGACATGGCATTGATGCCACAAGTGGACAAAAGACCTCTGGAGAGATGTTGACCGATGCCATCTGTATAGCTTCCCACAGATATATACGTTACATTGTTACTTATATCATTGGGACTTAGGGGTCTATTTACTAAGCCTTGGATGGAGATAAAGTCAACGGAGATAAAGTACCAGCCAATCAGATCTTAACTGTCATTTTTCAAACAGTTTGTGGCATGGCAGTTAGGAGCCAATTGGCTGGTACTTTATCTCTAGCGACTTTGGGGGTCATTCTGAGTTGATCGCAGCTGTGTTAACTTTAGCACAGCTGCGATCATCTTCCCAGACACACTGGGGGGACGCCCAGCACAGGGCTAGTCCGCCCCACATGTCAGTCCGCCCCCCCTTCCCCCGCACACATACAAAAGCATCGCACAGCGGCGATAGTTTTGTACTTGAAGAGTAACTCCCAGCCAGCGCAGCTCCTGCGGCTGGCCGGGAGTTACTCGTCGCTGCCCCGGGTCACCCCCCACACGGTCCGGCCATGCCTGTGTTGGCTGGACCGTGCCCCGAAAACGGCGGGCAAATGCAGCCGTGTCGCCCCCTCCCGCCTAGCGAACGCCTCTGCCGGTCAATCAGGCAGAGGCGATCGCTAGGTAACGACGGCCTTTGGTCATCGGGCATGTGCCAGCGCACTGCGGCACCGGCGCATGCGCAGTTCCGACCCGATCACTGCGCTGCGAACAACTGCAGCGTGTGATCGGTTCGGAATGAACCCCTTTATCTCCATACAAGGCATAGTAAATTGACCCCTTTACTACATATGTCCCTGACTACCTATATACATATAAATACAAAGTAAACAATTCATAAAAATACACACATATTACGGCAGGAAAACAGCAAATACCTTTTGTGCCGTATTATCCTAAGTCCTGACTAAACAGTTGATAGAAAATGTCCCTTTATGTATAGTTATTTTTGCAATCTTTAGGCCAGTTTGATAGTACACATATACTGTAGGTCCTTTGTAGGTGTGTACCAGGGTTATTAGATGGAATCCTGTAGTTTGACAAGTAATTATTTGTTTGTTTGGCTGCTCTATTGGTCTAGAGCACATGTTAGTCTGGTACTTTTATTTACACATACGGTATGTGCTAAAAGGAAATACAGTACATGGTATAGATAAAGAATATTCCACCGCTATGATAAGACTGTGTCTTTCTTGAAATATCTGTCACCTCACTTTGATGCTGAAATCTATATACTGTATATAAATGTGAAAGCCCTCATTCACTCACTGACTAACTCATCACTTAATTCTCTTACTTCCCGATATGTGAGGAAGCAGAAATTCAACATAGGTATTCTTCAGGTGGGAGATAGGAAAACTAAATAATTCGAATTTTAATAAACCTCCTAAGGGGATGAAAAGGGGGTTGACATAATGACGTCATTACCGATGCATGGCTTGCATTGTGTGAACAATAACGCCCAAACGGACCATCGGATCAAAATTTAGATTGCACATCCAGTGTGCATAATTTAATAAACTACAAAAATGGTCCTTTCACTTTTTACCTCAGGTAACGCCAAGAATCATGGATTAATATTTACTTACATTAACAAGTCTCAAATTTACATCTTTATAGATTTACCAAATTTTTAACACCCATTTTTATTTACAACCGTGAAAATCATAAACTCCCGTGCAAAGAACGGGTAGAACAGCTAGTCTTTCTTTAAATAGATTTATATACTGTATCTATATAGCAGACATTACTTTCCAGTCACATCATTTCACAGTTAGAATTTATTCCTGCAGTGTAGGCATGTTAGCAGTTTACTGACTCCAGGATATACAGTATGTGCTTGGTAGTCACTGTCTCATTAAAAGGTAAGTCTCCTAGCTCAGAGGACAGATAATTACATAGTAAGGTATTATGGGGCTCACATTGCTCTGATTAGTCTCTCTTGACTGCAGACTTTATGCTGAGGTACTATATGCAATCATGAGTGTGAATGAGATGTAGACTTTGTGACTGGTACCTGCTCTTTCTTACAGGTCCCTGCTGTCTCCCCACAGGCTTTGCCAAGCTCAGTCCCTCTAAGGGTCTCCTCTTTTTCTGACTCTTTAATGACAGCATCTCCCTCAGACGTGGCTGTGGGCCCTGGTTCATCCACTGTGTTCCATTGTTACCTCAGACTTCTGCTCATAATCTGGCAGCCTGAGGAACACCAGCCCTTTCCCTCACATACTATATCTATTACACCTGAGAGGTACCCCAGGGATGGAGCCTGTCCCCTCACTCAGGCCATTACCTCAGGACCTGTCCCCCCCCCCCTTCCTCTCACCAGATGTAGGGGAGCCATCAGGACTCTGCCTGTCCAGTCAATAATTACAGACCAACCGTCACTCTCCTTTCCTCAGCTCTTCTTGGGTTGCTATGGAAACCTTCAAATCACCCCATATAGTAGCTAACCGAAGAAAGGATACTCCTACAATCATTAACCCCTTAACTGTCACCTAAATATTGGCATGTGGGGCTTCTGGAAAGCTGTAGAAGGCTGATAGATGCTGTCAGTTACATGTATAGTAATTTTAAGTCCTCTTTCCTCCTACCTAATTTAAAAAAAAAAGTATTTTTTCTGGTCCCTATTAATAAAATACATCTATAATTATCATTTACAAAAAAAAAATCCATGTATTTTACATATAACAAAGATAATGACCACCACAAAGGGGGTTACATATACATCATGAATAAATAAAACAAGACAAAGACGTCAATGACTTTAGATGGCATTAGAGTCATATTTGACACATACAGTAGAAGTCTGAAATAATATAAAATGTGATACATAGTTATAGGTCACATTTAGGATAAAAAAGGAGAATTAAATGCTAATTACTAAAATATAAGAGATGGGGTAAAAAGCATCAATGCTTGGAGGGAGAAAAAATGGTGATATATAAAATACCAGCAAATCAGCACCTTACAGTTTGAAAATTTACATGAGCTGGTTAGTTGGTAGCTTCTCTCTCTCCATTTTATCACTCTCCAGGTGGTTTATTTACTAAAGTCCCGATTTTGTCCGATATTTATTTTTTTCAAAGTGTCAACACGGGAATTTACTAAACACAAATCTCTGCAGTGTTGAGGCTATTCGTAATGGTTTTCACGGCAGAGGGCAGAAATACGAATAAATAGACCATCGGTGAAATGCGGCTGTTTGTTCATACAACACGGTAATTTACTATTCATTCGTATTTTGGTGTTTTTCAGTGAATGGTCAATTGCGGTCGTATTTTTTTGCAAATCATAAAAAAAAGTAGCAAAAAAATAGACCTGCTTTTTCCTGGCGTGTTCGGATAGTCATGCACGGATCAGTAAGATCCGTGCATGCTTATCTGTGGGAAAGGATCTGTTTTCCTTAAAAATGTAAAAAAAAATATTGCATGGGGTCCCCCCTCCTAAGCATAACCAGCCTCGGGCTCTTTGAGCCAGTCCTGGTTGTAAAAATACAGGGGAAAAATTGCATAGAGTCCCCCCATATTTATACAACCAGTACCGGGCTCTGCGTCCGGTCCTGGTTCAAAAAATATGGGGAACAAAAGATGTAGGGGTCCCCCGTATTTTTTAAACCAGCACCGGGCTCTACTAGCCAGAGAGATGCCACAGCCGGGGGACACTTTTATATAGGTACCTGCGGCCGTGGCATTACCCCCCCAACTAGTCACCCCTGGCCGGGGTTCACTGGAGGAGTGGGGACCCCTTAAATCAAAAGTTCCCCCCCTCCAGCCACTCAAGGGCCAGGGATGAAGCCCGAGGATGTCCTCCTCATCCATGGGCGATGGATGGGAGGCTGATAGCCTTTGTGTAAAAAAAAAGAATATTGTTTTTTTGTGGTAGAACTACAAGTCCCAGCAAGCCTCCCCCGCAAGCTGGTTCTTGGAGAACCACAAGTACCAGCATGCGGGGAAATAACAGGCCCGCTGGTACCTGTAGCTCTACCACAATAAAAATACCCAAAAAAAACCACAACACACACACCGTGAAAGTAAAGCTTTATTTTACATACATGCACACTTACACACTCACATACTCACCTAGTGTCCCACGGAGCCCCTCGGTCCCCTTGTCAAGTAGAATCCACGGGGTACCTGTCAAATAAAAATTATACTTACAACCAATCCTGTGTAGATTTGTCCTCTTCTTCCACAAAATAATCCAGGGACTAAAATAAAATAGCAACCCGAAAACCCGATCCACGCTCTTAAAGGGGTTCCATGTTTACACATGGAACCCCTTTCCTCGATTTCCGGGACCCCCCATGACTTCTGTCACTGAAGGTCCAGCCAGCCAATCAGGGAGCGCCACTTCATGGCTTCATGGCCACTTCGCTCCTAGCCTGTCAATTAGGAGGAGCACACTGGCTAGAATGGAGGAGAGCGCTCCTCTATTCTACCCAATGATGGGAACTTTGCAGTCTGCAGGTAACCGTGAAGTTAATTGGGTCACCCACAAGAGTGACCCCAATTAACTTTGCGGTTAACCGCAGACCGCAAAGTTCCAATCTTTTGTCCCCCATATTGTTTGAACCAGGACCGGACGCAGAGCTCGGTGCTGGTTGTACAAATATGGGGGGACCCTACGCAGTTTTTCCCCTGTATTTTTACAACCAGGACCGTCTCAAACAGCCAGAGGCTAGTTAAACATAGGAGGGGGGACCCCAGGCAATTTTTTTTCTTTGAGTTTTTGCTATTTAAACACTTCTCATAATGTACACAATGAAGCCCTGCGCGGATCTCACTGATCCGGCCAGACTTCATTGTGTTATGTCCGGCAGTGTTTTACTAATCACTCCCGTAAAACACTGCCCGACAATACGAATCACATCGACATCGGAAAATACAAAAATAGAAAACTCGCCAGCTTAGTAAATTACCGTAGATGGATTCAAAAAGTTGCAGTAAAATACGTCCAATAAAATTTTAGATCAAACTTCTTACAAATCAGCACAAACACGAATATTAGTAAATAAACCCCCAAGTGCTGATGCATATACCCCATGGTGTTTAACTGGACAAATTAAACGAAGCCACAAGAGAATTATTTAGCATTTTCTGTATTATTTTGAGAAAATAATTTTATCTCAAGACAGAGAATCGTCGAATATAGATGCATACACTTGGCTATGACACATTTGCAGTGCAACAAATTGCAATATCTGTCCACATACACAAAGCGTTCGCCGGCTGGCGACGCGGCATTGTGACGGTGGCGCGGGAAAAATGGAAGCAGGGTCATTTTTGGGGATGCAGCATGACGTCACAAGCGGCTGCTGCGAGAACAACACATGGCGGCAGTGCGCCTGCCTTCGATGTTATTCTGAAGCTGAATAAGGTCCTAAGGGGGAGAATCAGTACGGATCCTTTCAACATGCAGAATGGCCTGCCCAGTGACTGCGAACGCAATTTAATTGCGGTCGTAGCAACTGTGGACGACCCCTGCAGCCGCAGCTAGGCTATGTATGCAGGCGCTCAGCCCCCATTTTTTTCATCAGATCAGCTTCGTATGACGTCATGCAGCAACCCTGAAAATGATGCCGACCCACCCCCGTTTGCCCTGCACTGCCCCCGCAATACTCCATCGCAGCACCATGAACGCCTCTGCCTGTCAATCAGGCAGAGGCATTCGTTCTCATTGCACGCCGATCACATTCAGCTGGCTATTCACATGCTGGATGGTGCCCGCGCATGCGCAGTGGTACCGCCGATGGGGTTATTGCGGTCGCATCACTTAGCGATGTGACCTGAATAATCCCCTAAGGGCCTTATTCAGCATCAGTTGCAGTTTTGCTAAATTAGCAAACTGCAATTCAATTGCAACTGCATCGCTGATTAAGGGCCGCCGCCATTTTAACCATCGCAGCAGCCATGTGTGACGTCACGTGGCTGCCCCAAACCTGCCCCCAGTTCCGAAACCATGCCCCCACAATGCCGAGTCGATGCCACTGCAACGCCGCGTTGCCGCCTTTGACTTTCCTGTGCATGCCTCTGCCTGTCAGTCAAGTAGAGGCGTTCGCATCAATCCAATTCAATCGCATTGACTGTCCTACATGCGCAGATCTGGACATGCGCATGTGCACTGAGCCTTAAAAGGGCATAATGCGATCGTATCGCATTAGCAGCCCTTGTTGAATACGGTCCTAAGTTCACACTTTGGGCCTAATTCAGACCTGATCGTAGCAGCAAATTTGTTAGCAGATGGGCAAAACCATGTGCACTGCAGGGGGGGCAGATATAACATGTGCACAGAGAGTTAGATTTGTGTGGGGTGTGTTTACTTTAAACTGAAATCTAAATTGCAGTGTAAAAATAAAGCAACCAGTACTATTTACCCAGCGCAGACCCAGCGCATAACCCACCTAAATCTAACTCCTTCTGCACATTTTATATCTGTAACCCCCCCCCCCCCCCCCCCCCCCACCGCAGTGCACATGATTTTGCCCATCTGCTAACAAACATGCTGCTACGGTCAGGTCTGAATTAGGCCCTTAGAGCACTAACTCAGAGTCCACATTGGAAGAAGTTGCATAGGAATTTTAATACTAAATTATCACTGGAAAAGTAAATTATAATGAACTTCAGACTAACTGAATCCGAACAGATGTGATCATTAATATGCATATTGTTAGAGGTGCTCAGAAGATGTCCTACAATATATGTACTGTATGCAAGGCATTGGCATTTCTATAATGGGTGCAGTGTGTGCGGTGTACACGGGCCCCTGAGTCCCGGGGGGGGGGGGGGTCCACACCACACACACTGCACCCATTTCTCCTATACTTACCTTTCTGGAGTCCATTGCTGACCGTGTGTGTGGGCCCCCTCCTATCCCGTAGCTGTCGCGCCGCTGCTAGCGCTCTGACCACTAGAGACTCTGGCACAGTGGCAGAGACTACAGCGCATGCGCAGGACTCAAAAAAAATGGCGTGCCGGAGTCTACAGTGCTCAGACCACTAGCAGCGGCGTGACGTCTACGGGAGAGGAGGGGGCCCACACACATAGTCTGCACACGGGTCCCCTCTTGAGATGCCCCTGATGCAAGGGGTCATCTTACAAGCACAATAACAGGTCCAACTTATACCAAAGAAGATCTGTTTGCTTGGCTTATGTACTAAACAGATGTGATGTGTCCAATATGGCCTCCTATGTATGTGTGTGGGCTAATTGCACACCGATATTGTTGCTCAATCTGCCCAAGCAGACAAATAAGTCTGTGTGTGGCTACCATTAATCCCAACCTTTGCATAATTTTCAAATTACGTTTACATTTCCTAAATCTCAACATACTGTAGTCCAATATTCATTTGTAGAAAAAATGAAACAAATAGTTCATCTTAATATACTACCCACTGGCATATCTATAATGGGTGCAGGGTGTGCTTTGCACACGGCCCCTTGAGCCCAAACGGGGCCCCCACTGCACACGCTGCACCCATTTTTTGAATAATTACTCCTCTGGAGTCCCACATCGACGTAAGCAGTGCTGTGGAATCACCGTAAAAATGGTGCAGTGGCCATTTTCACGCTAAGTGCATGCGCAGTAGAGAAACCACTGGGAAAATGGCTGCTGCGCCATTTTCCCGGTGATGCGCAGTAGAGTCTGAGCCCTCTAGTTCTCAGACTCTCCAGCGCTGCTGGCAGAGAGGATGGGGGCCGAACGGAGGAGGCAGCACACGGGCCCCCTTTTCTCTTAAAAGGCCCCTGATACTACCTACTATACTAGCTGAAGCTCTAATAATATATTTAACACCACTCACACATTAAGGAGTCATCCATGATTGTTCATGTTCTCTCCTTGTTTAACCCCTTCATGACTCGTACTGTTTTACACTTTTGGACTGTGTTGAAATTACTGGAAATAACTTTTTCTATACCTACTGTAAAGGTGGGTACACACTAGGCGATGTGCTCGGTGAGCGACATCGCCTAGTGTTTCCCAACCTGGAGCATGCAGCTTTGGACGATGAGTCCAAATTGAGCTACATGCACAGCCGAGACTGAGGGTCATTAACAACCCACGGGGCCGTGCATCGCTCATCGTCGGCTGCATACACACTGGGGAGGGGAGGCAAAAAATGAGCACTATAGTTTACTAATGGTATACACCTTAAGTCGAATTTAAAAAAAAAAATTCTGAAACCATATAGCTTTCATTCAAAGCCATATTAGAATAAACCTATTGCTGCCAGGGTGCTGTGCGGAAACACTATTTCTTTTTACACGTTAAGGGCCTCCATCACAGTTAGGAGTAAGTCCGTCAAAAAAGATCTAATAGGCAGCCTTACGTACTGTAGCATAGGCCCTACAATAGCTGGACAATTGATAAACTGACAGATGCTCCCTGCATAGATACAAATTAGAGATGGGCGCCGACCCAAATCTTGGGTTTTGAATATGTATCTACTTTGTGTTTTGAATCTGTATTGGTTTTGCCAAACCACCCTTGCGAGTTTTTCTTTTTGATCTGTATTTTTTTTTAATACATAAAAATAGCTAAAATTACAGAATTCTGTTTTTGTTCTTACAGTATTATTAACCTCAATAACATTAATTTCCACTCATTTCCAGTAAATTTTGACCACCTCACAGTTCACAATATTGTTTTAAACCAGTTTAGGACAAAATAATTCACCAATGTAGTTGGATGACTAAGATAAGCAATGGCAGTGGGCAGTGGCAGTTAACAATATATTTTTAAATGCTGTAATCATTCGTTAAAATTATTTTAAATTTAGGATCAAGTTCTTCTGTTCCTGAAAGATATCTTTGACCTGGGGAAGGTTCAATAATCATCCGTTAAAATTATTTTCAAATTAGGAGCAAGTTCTTCTGTTCCTGAAAAATATCTTCGACCTGTAGAAGGTTTGCTAATCATCTCTTAAAATTATTTTCAAATTAGGAGCAAGTTCTTCTGTTCCTGAAAAATATCTTCGACCTGGAGAAGGTTCGCTAATCATCTCTTAAAATTATTTTCAAATAAGGATCAAATTCTTGCTCCTTAAAAATATCATTGACCTGCAGAAGGTGCGTTTGACTTGTTTGTACCACTGCACAGACATATTTTGGGTGTATATCAGAGCAGACTCATTGAAGCCAATTTATTTCCAATCCTATGTGAACCAAGTTCAACCAACCATCTAAAACATGATCAACTGAGATCTACAGAGCACCTGTCGCTAACAGTGTGTGCAGCCATTTTGTGCCACATACTCTTGAATATTGATAACCATAGGGAGCAGACCATAAATGGCTGCTCCCAGTGTGAATAAGTGACAGCTATGCTATATATATTTTTGTACATCTAATTGAAAGGTGGTGGCCTTGTTTGTGGATGTGCTAATAGTACACACTGTAAACAGATGTTTATTTTGTGCTCTGGTTGATTGTTGGGGATAATTGGACCAAGATTTGCTGTTCTACATCAGAAAAAACAGCCTGTGGCTTTCTAGCTGTACTATAACACCCAGGATCCATGCTGTTTGCCAGCCCTGCTGGAAGTTGATTGTCAACAACAGGTGTAGCACCTAAGGTTGCCCCAGCCATCTTTACACACAGTATGTACCATGTTATAAATATGTATGTTTTTGACCAATATACACAACTCATTTTTTTATTAATTAACTAGATCAGGGCCCAAGGAAAGTAGAGTATGTATGTAGTGAAAGGAAGGATTGATTGATTGATTGATTGATTGATCGATTAGTAATTTAATTTAATTAGATTGATTTTAAAAATGTAAATTAATCACTGGGGGCATTGGTGATGGTCTTTATTGCATAGACAACAATTTTTATTTGTTATTGTACTAATCTGACTTTTACTAATCCGACTTTTACTTTTTATTTGATTTTACAAGCTGTCTATGCCCTTGGGCAGTGGCCTTAGTAGATGGTGTTGATGGACTTGTATCATCATTACTGGTGGCAGCACCTGCATCTCCTCTCAATTGATCTTCCTCCATAGCTATCAACAAACATGAACCAAGTGGAGTACAGCACACACCACAATTTGTTTTAAAATTTACCACCTACAGTGTCACAATATGTATATGAGTCAGAGATAATGATCTAACGCTACAGTTTACTTTCACCTACAGTGTCAAAATACGTGTATTAGTCAGAGATAATAATCTAACACTATGGTTTACTTTCACCTACAGTGTCACACAATATGTATAGGAGTCAGAAATTGTAATCAAACATTGCGGTTTAATTTCACCAACAGTCGCACAATACATGTATGAGTACAAAATAAAATATATTACTGTGGTACCACCGTCACCGACAGTGTCGCACAATATGTGTATTAGTACGAAATAATAATATACTGTGGTTTGACCAGCATTGTCACAGTACTTATGGAAATAAAATAAAAATTGTATTGTACACTGGGGTACAGCACAAACAAAAAATATATATATTTTTTAATTAGATTTTTAGACTTTTTGTTTCTAGCTTTTATTATTGTAATTTTCCACTGGGGCTGAGCCCCTGGATGGACGGACAGATCAACCCTATCAGATACAGCAGACAGAGCACTCCTTTCAGATACAGCAGACAGATCACCCCTGGACTTATACTAATAAGACACACCAGCCCCTGGATGTTACCGGGTTAATTTAATTAACACTGGGGCAGAGCCCCCTGGATGTATGGACAGAAAACCTCTTTCAGATACAGCAGACAGAGCACCCCTGGACTGATACTGATAGGACACACCAGCCTCTGTATGTTATACCGAGTTAATTTAAATAACACTGGGGCAGAGCCCCGTGGATGTATGGACAGAGCACCCCTGGACTGATACAGCAGACAGAGCACCCCTGGACTGATACAGCAGACAGAGCACAATACCTCCCAACTTTTTTTATGTTCAAAGAGGGACACACGCACTGCAAAAAGGGGTGTGGTCTCCAAAAAAGGGGCATGTCTTCATAGTGATGTCATTATCGTAACTCATGCCCCCTTGTCCATCACTGAGGGGGGCATGCTCAGCGCTCTGTGCTGGCATGCCACCTTTTCCTCTATCACTCGTGAATAGAAGCTGTGCATGCGCACAGCATCTATTCACCACTGAGCAGCAGTGACGGGAGCCTCCCAAACCCCCCCCCCCCCCCCCCAACTGCAGGACACTGTGGTCCGTGGGTGGGACAGTCCCAAAAAAACGGGACTGTCCTGCGAAAGTCAGGCAACACAGTACTGAAATGGACACGTCCGTTCAGTACACTCTCCATAGTTAAAATGGCGCCGATCACTGGGGACCTTTATAGAATCCATACCTGTGAGAATCCGACAGCGGGATGATGACATTTTGCCTCAATTTGGGATCTGAGTAAGGCAGGAAACCCTGAGCTGGACTCAAACTGGACTCGGATCCCAAAGTTCGGGTGGGTCCGGTTTCTGGGAGAACCGGACCCGCTCATCTCTAATACAAATGAATTTGTACAACGCCGCATGCATCCACCAGTTAGGCCAGTGGGTATACGTAAAAACTTACATTTGGATATGGACTGTTATTTCTCATTATACAGGTTGTTACTTTGTATATACTCACATCATTATAATTGGCAACATATTTGATGCTACACACTGAGAAAATTAGAGGATATTCTGGAGATAAATTTAAAAATCCAGTAACACAATTTTTCCTGTTTTGAACCTTGGGATTAGTATTAAGATCCTAAAGACATGCATGCCATTTTCACATTACATTCCCCGGACACCAGATGGAGTCAAAATACCAGCTGTCCGGATCCCGGCATTCAGGATACCGACACTGGAATCCCGACAGCCGGTGAAATACCGACAGCCGGAATCCCTATCAATGCTGAGTATTCCAACTCGGTTGGTGGGTCCACGCCACCTGCCTAGTGGGAATATAACTTGTGGCGAGCGCAGCGAGCCTACGAGGGGACTCGCCTAGCTGCCGGGATTCTGACAGATGGGATGCCGCTGCCGGTATACTGACAGCCGGCATCTCTTCTGCTGGTAATACATATGTATTCCGTTTACTGTATATCAGCACTAGAGTTTGCCATTATTAATATGTCTTATGTTATTATGGGTATAAATAACTAAATCATTTATGGATTTTGGAAAATTATTTATTGTTTTTTTTGTGTCAATTTGTGTACTTCTTCTTAATAATTATTCACAACCATGCTTTTACCATTTTTATTATAGCCAGATGCTTGTCTATTTTCTCCTGTTCTAATTCAGTGTCTTTTATTCGGGAGTCTTAAATGCTCAAAAAAACTGTGATTTTGATTATTCAGTACCGGAGCATTTCTTAAAACAATGTAGACAATACACTGTAGTTACTTTTTACAATGCCTTTACTGTATGTACCCATCCTATTATTGAACTGAAGGCCCATACACACTAGAAGCGATTTCCAGCGATTTGATTGATAACTATAATCCAAATCGTTTGGTGTGTATACAGCAAACGATGAACAATACGCACTTGTGGTTGTTGGAAGCGGTTCATCAGAAGTCCATATATGTAGCTCTATCCCCTCAATCCCAGCAGAGCAAATCGTTCGTCAGTCAGAACGTTTGTAAAATCGCTCAGTGTCTACACTGAATATCATTTGTCAGGGAGTTCAAGGGAAATCGCTCATCTTCCAAATTGTTCATCTTTCACGTCTTCTAGTGTGTAAGGGCCTGTAGTGGTAAATAGTTTATTACCTAGAAGATGTGCAGTTCTAGAATTCATGGCAGCAAAAAAAAAAAAATATTTTAATAATTAATAATATCCTGGGACTGCCCCCTGCTGGTGGAAATCTTTGCGGCATCATAAGATTTCCTCTTTGAACACTGCATTGTGAATGCATTGTAATTGGGGAGGCATATAACAAATAAGACAGCTCTCAGCAACATCTCTGTATCCACTTATCATTGACAGTTCGCCAAGTTAGCTCTCACTGACCTCATATACTGCCTGCATTTCAAACCTGCAGGACAAAATAAAGAGATCACTGCATTGCCATGTAAACTGGTGGGTAGCTCTTAAAAGTACACTATAGCTTAATGTACATTCCCTTTTTCTGGCTTTACAACTGCAACAAACTTTTATTTTAAGATAGTCCTCATGTCAGGGCCGGCTCCAGGCATGTTCGACTAGAGCGGCCGCGCGGGGCGCCACTCTTACAGGGCGCCGCACGCTGCGGCCGCCATATTCCTGCCTGGAGCCAGCCTCTGTGTGTCCCACTCCCGGCCGCTTGTGTGCGCTATGCAGCGCGCTGTGCGGCGCCGGCGTCTGACGTTGGACGCCGGCGCCGCGCAGCGTGCATAGCGTGCAGACAGTTTCGATCCTCCGTCCGCGGCCCGCCCGCGCCCACAGCAGTATTCCCGGCTCCCAGCAGCACCGCAGTGTCAGTGACAGGTAAGTTAAAATCTGTCTGGCACTGTGTGGGGCCGTTTATGTTTCTGGCACTGTGGGGGCATTATTTTTCTGGCACTGTGGGGGCATTATTTTTCCGGCACTGTGGGGGCATTATTTTTCTGGCACTGTGGGGGCATATCTGCACTGTGGGGGCATTATTTTTCTGGCACTGTGGGGGCATATCTGCACTGTGGGGGCATTATTTTTCTGGCACTGTGGGGGCATATCTGCACTGTGGGGGCATTATTTTTCTGGCACTGTGGGGGCATATCTGCACTGTGGGGGCATTATTTTTCTGGCACTGTGGGGGCATTATTTTTCTGGCACTGTGGGGGCATATCTGCACTGTGGGGGCATTATTTTTCTGGCACTGTGGGGGCATATCTGCACTGTGGGGGCATTATTTTTCTGGCACTGTGGGGGCATATCTGCACTGTGGGGGCATATCTGCACTGTGGGGGCATTATTTTTCTGGCACTGTGGGGGCATATCTGCACTGTGGGGGCATTATTTTTCTGGCACTGTGGGGGCATTATTTTTCTGGCACTGTGGGGGCATTATTTTTCTGGCACTGTGGGGGCATATCTGCACTGTGGGGGCATTATTTTTCTGGCACTGTGGGGGCATATCTGCACTGTGGGGGCATTATTTTTCTGGCACTGTGGGGGCATATCTGCACTGTGGGGGCATTATTTTTCTGGCACTGTGGGGGCATATCTGCACTGTGGGGGCATTATTTTTCTGGTACTGTGGGGGCATATCTGCACTGTGGGGGCATTATGTTTCTGGCACAGTGGGGGCATTATGTTTCTGGCACTGTGGGGGCATATCTGCACTGTGGGGGCATTTATGTTTCTGGCACTGTGGGGGCATTTATGTTTCTGGCACTGGGGGCATTTATGTATCTGGCACTGTGGGGGCATATCTGCACTGTGGGGGCTTTTATGTTTTGTGGCACGGCGGGCATTTATTTATCTGGCACTGTGGGGGCATTTATGTTTTGTGGCACTGGGGGCATTTATGGATCTGGCACTTATGTATCTGGCACTGTGGGGTCATTGATGCATCTGGCACTGTGGGGGCACTTATGTATCTGGCATTGTGTGGTCATTTATGTATCTGGCATTGTGGGGGCATTTATGTATCTGGCACTGGGGGCATATCTGCACTGTGTGGCCATTTATGTATCTGGCACTGCTGGGGGGCATGTCACGTGTAGCTGGCACTGCTGGGGGTATGTCACGTGTAGCTGGCACTGCTGGGGGGCATGTCACATGTAGCTGGCACTGCTGGGGGGCATATCATGTAGTGTATCTACTAGGCGTCTGTGGCTAGGCAATGTGTCTATCGTGCGCTGCCTGGCGCAAAGTGTCTATCGTGCGCTGCCTGGCGCAAAGTGTCTATCGTGCTCTGCCTGGCGCAAAGTGTCTAACGTGCTCTGCCTGGCGCAAAGTGTATAGGAGGTTCTACCTGGTGCAAAGTGTATTAGCTGCACTACTATGTGGTGTAATGCGAATTGCCACTATTCTGTGGTCATGCACCTTCCCCACGAAGCAACGCCCCTAAATTTTTGCTGCGCGCCTTCGGCGCGCACTGTCCCTGCTTCAGCATGTGGGTGGAGGAGCACCAAGCATTACAGTATGTACATCATTTTGCCCTCCTTACTTAAAAATGTGCCCTCCTTGTGATCAGCACCCTGCCCTAAAACGTGAACACTATCATGTGTAGTTGGCACTGCTGGGGGTCTATTGTGTGTAGCTGGCACTGCTGCGGGGCATGTCATGTGTAGCTGGCACTGCTGCGGGGCATGTCATGTGTTGCTGGCACTGCTGCGGGGCATGTCATGTGTAGCTGGCACTACACTGGAGACATTGTGTGTAAGGAACACTACTGTGGCTGTTCTGCATAAGGCTGCTAATTGTGTGCATAGAGGGGGTGTGAAAAAATATATTTATTTATAGTTTAATAATATGAAGTTACGAGGCCACACCCACTTTCCCAGGAGGCCACGCCCACTTTTCCCGAAGCGCGCGCGCATAGGGGTTGGGGGGCGCTTTTACATTTTCTCGCTCAGGGTGCTAGTATGCCTGGAGCCGGCCCTGCCTCATGTACACCTCTACCTACTTTCAGTTTGGGATCTTTAAAGCATTCTGTGACAAAACTATTTAGCAAGATAAAAATAAATCAAAATTGAAAATTGATTTCAAAAGCAAATGGTGCACTTTGCTTTTGGACAACACTATACCCATTACCCATAGACAATCAGCAAATCACTTAGATTATTTCTCGATATACAGAAGTTGTCAGGCACTTTAAGAAAATATACAACTTTTTACATGAAAAATAAATATAATATTTTTAGTTACTTTATAAAAATATACTTTAATATGGCTTAGGACACTGGTTCTCAATCCCGGTCCTGAGGAGTTCACAATTTCCAAAGCACTTAGGGGAAGATTTATCAAGTAGATAAAGTACTAACCAATCATTGTCTAACTGTAATTTTAAAGGCTGTTTTTGAAAAATTACAGTTAAAAGCTGAATGGTTGTTACTTTATCACTTTCTGCTTTTTACTCTCTCCAATCTTTAATAAATCTCCCCCTTAGCTAGGCACAGGCAGTGGCGTAACTAGGGGTCCGCAGCCACTGCGAGCGCTTGGAGGCGCGCAGGGCTGCGGGGCGCCCTAGCCGCCACTGATCACTGCTGGGAAGGAGGGACACGGAGGGCACAGCACGCGCCTCTCCTGTGTCCCTCCTTCATCTCCGGCGGCAGCAGCGTGTCAGTTTAATGAAGTGCCCATTCGTGAGCTCTGATTGGCTCACGAATCGGCACTTCATCAAACAGACACGCCGCTGCCGCCAGAGATGAAGGAGGGTCACAGGAGAGGCGCGCGCTGTGCCTTCCGTGTCCCTCCTTCCCAGCACAGCAGCGGGGGAGCCCAGAGAGGGGGTGTTGTACCTGGCACTGGGGGGGATGGGGAGCATATATTTAGCACTTGGTGAGGCATATTTGGCACTGGAGGGGGGGGGGAGAGCATATTTGGCGCTTGGTGAGGCATATTTGGCACTGGGGGGAGAGCGTATTTGGCACTTGGTGAGGCATATTTGGCACTGGGGGAGCGTATCTGACACTGGGTGGGGGCATAGTTGGCACTGGGGTGGGCATAATTGCACTGTGGGGGGGGCATATTTGGCACGAGGGGAGCATATATGGCACTGGGGGAGCATATTTGGCACTGGGGGGTGTATGTGTACCTGGCACTGGGGGGAGAGCATATTTGGCACTGGGGGTATATGTGCACCTGACACTGGGGGGGCATATTTGGCACTGGGGGCTTATGTGTACCTGGCACTGTGGGGGAATATCTGGCACTGGGGGCATATGTGGCACTGGGAGCACAGCCCTAGCAACAAGCATTACCCCCTGGTTGCAAGCACAACACCCAGCTCATGAAATCCCTGGCAACAAGCATTACCCCCTAGGAACGAGCATGACACCCAGTGCATGAAACCCCTGGCAACGAATATTACCCCCTGGCAAGAAGCTTGAAACCCAGCACATGATACCTCTGGCAACAAGCATAACACCTACTGCATGAATCCCCTGGCACCGTGCATAGAACCAAGAGCATGAAACCTCTAGCAACGAGCAGGTAATTTAAAAGTAATTAGAAGCCTTACTGTAGGACTTAATGTGTAACGGGCATTGCAGTGTGTGGCGTGTGGCATAATGTATCACGAACATTGCGGTGTGTGTCATAATGTGTCACACACATTACGGTGTGTGGCATACTATATCACGGGCATTGTGGTATGTGGTATAATGTCTCAGGGGCATTGCAGTGTGTGGCATAATGTATAACGGGCATTGCGGTGTGTGGCATAGGGTATAACAGGCATTGCGGTATGTGTCACAGGCATTACGGTGTGTGGTAACTATATCACGGGCATTGTGGTATGTGGTATAATGTCTCAGAGGCATTGCAGTGTGTGGCATAATGTATAACGGGCATTGAGGTGTCTGGCATAGGGTATAACGGGCATTTCGGTATGTGTCACAGGCATTACGGTGTGTGGTATACTATATCATGGGCATTGTGGTATAATGTCTCAGGGTCATTGCAGTGTGTGGCATAATGTATCACGGACATTGTGGTATGTGCTATAATGTATCAGGGGCATTGCAGTGTGTCATAATGTTTAACGGACATTGCGATGCCTGTCATAATGTGTCACAGGCATTACGGTGTCTGGCATAATGTGTCGGGGGCATTATGGTGTGTGGCATATTGTGTCATGGGCATTAGTATGTGTGGCATAATGTCTAAGGGCCATTGCAGTATGTGGCATAATGTATACTGGGCATTACTATACGGATGAAAAATGACAAATAATGTAAGGGGCATGAATCAGGATTTTTTTTTTTCCTGTGGTGGCCAACGTCTGGGCATGCAGGTTGCAAAATTGGGGTATAAGGTAGTCTTTTCCTGCAATGCCACGCCCCTTTATGCAAAGCCATGCCCATTTCCGCAAGTTCACACCCCCTTTTTTGCGGCGCGCGCCTCTGGTTCACCACTTTGCTTGTGACAATTAGGGGGGGGGGGGGCGCCAGTAATTTTTTTGTCTTGGGGGAGAAAAATTTCTAGTTACGCCACTGGGCACAGGTGTATGACCAACTGTCAAAATTGAAAGATTCATAGGTGATATGGAAAACTGTTTGGGGACCAGAGAATCGAGTATGAGAGCCACTGGTTTAGGGGATTCCGTACCAATGAGCAAAGAATACCCAACAGCTCCCTATTTCAACTTTAAATTGGAAATAACAAAAGCCAGTATTACAATTGTTCTATCTACATTGTTGTTCATAAGAAACTAGTATTTTTGTGTCTGAAATCCCATAACATATATCTATAACTCCCTAACATCAAAAAAAGTTGCCAAAATGAATGTTTTGAAGTCCCACTGTACATTTTAGAAACATTATGTAACAGTCTCAAACAATAGCCAAGTATTTATATTGCAGAGTTTTCTTAAGAAAGCACGATTATATGCAAGATACTGTAGCTCTAACTGAAAGTAGTCACAAACACTGTATAATGTTACAAGACATATTAATGTACCTTTACATTTCAGGAAAGAGTTAATTACACACTTTGTATACAATACACTACAAATACAAAGAAGAGTGTTAGCTCGTTCTTGTTCTATACCCCAGTGTTTTATTTTTAGTGTTTTTGCAGTTGTCCTGCTCTGTTACATCTTGACAAGCAAAACTTTGCAGCTAAATAATTTTGACAGAATTCAATTTAAGATTCTTATGGTAATGAGAATGGCACGGAGACAAGCTGGTGCATTGCCAAATGCAGTATGACGATTGTGTTTCCAGATATTGGATCTCATCCAGTTCTATTTTGTTATTAAAGATGCTCAAATTACCTTTCCTTGGCAAACATACAAGTGCTGTCTTCAGTTTACATGTTTGTGGGTCAGAAATTTTCCATGTCTCCATTCCTTTACTATTCATCCAATCCATATGTTAGCATTTAGGAAAAATTGATGTTTAAAAAGTTTAACTTCTTCCTCACTTGATTTAATTTATGTATTTATTAAACCAATAAATAAAACTTTATTTGTATTGCAACAAGCAGTTAAAAGGGACCATGTTCCTATCTTCTATACTATGATTCTTTTGCATGAGAACATTAATGTCTATCAGTTTCACCAGGGCCGTTTCTTGGGGCAGGCGAGCAGTGCAACCGCACTGGGCGCCCGCTGCGGCACTAACTGTGGCTCCCTGCTTCCCCCTCCTATTTCTCCCCGAGTAACCCGCATGGGGGGCAGAGTTTCACGGAATGACGCAGTTGCGTCGTTACGTCACGACGCAGCCCCGTCACTCCGCGAAACTCCCCCCCCCCCCGAGCGGAGTACAGAGGGGGATCCAAGTTAGGAAGAGGGAAAGGCCAGCGCGAGGAGCAACTGGTGAGGCGGGCCGAAGAGCGGTAATCCTCTCTGTAAGTATTCTCTCTCTCTCTCTCTCTCTCTCTCTCTCAATGTGTAAAATGGGGACACCTGCCGTAATGTGTGAAATGGGGACTCTTGCCTGCCGTAGTGTGGGGATTTAATGCATCAAGGGCATTGCGGTGTGTGGCATAATATGGTGCAGGGGGCATTACTGTGTGGGGCTTAATATGGTAGAATTTTTTTTCCTGTGGTGGTCGTGATCTGTTGGAGCAGGGTCAAAAACTGGATTGTGAGGTAGTCTTTTCAGACGAGGCCATGCCCATTTAAATGAGGCCACACCCATTTAGATGAGGCCACGCCCCCTTGGCAGGTGCGCGCGCAAGTTTTTTTTTTATCTAGGTGTCTGTGTGGGGGGGGGGCACATTTTTTTATGTCATGGGGGGGCGCATTTTTAAATCTCGCACTGGGAGCCAAATTGGCTAGAAACAGCCCTGAGTTTCACATTAGCCTATGGGCCTGTAAAGAAAACAGGGTAATTGCTCAATTATGCAAAATGCTAGACTGAGCACAATACTGGATAGTGACGTGGCAAAAACTGGATAGTGACATGATAAGTATCTATAGATGTGATATGAAAGTGTGTGCGATTTTACTGTGGCTTCCTCAATAAAATTGTGTATTTAAAAAACTTAGGGAATCTTATTCAAACTGAAATAAAATGTGTAGGGCATTGATTCCAGCTTTGTGTGGTTATACTGTACACATTTTTTTTGCGCCGTTATGACTCATTTTACACTCAGGTTGACAGAATAGTTTGGCAGGAAGATTTAATTGTTCATATTTGCTAATCATGCTGGATGGAGCAGGAAAAATGTCATAGGCAAACGCAGGGGAGGTTCTGGTTGCCCGAAAACCTCCTTTCGCTTGTCGAGCAGCTCAAATTATAACCACAATAGCAATTGTACGTAATATGATTACTACAGCTACCGCCACAACATGCAGTTTAGGGGACAGAGTGGAGGAATTCCAGTTGTAGCAACTTCTTCTACCAGGTTTGCAGTGTGTGTGGATCTGAGCGTTCAATCAGTGAGTACACTGGACCAGAGAGCAGCTGCAATGAAGAAGAGACATGTGCCTTACTATGACGTGGGAGAATGTTTTGGAATTTATCTATTATTGAATATTTTACCTTTTCCTGACCACTTATGTTATTTATATTAGTTAAATATGTTTTATGCCGTCTTTACTATGCACCATCTACAGTGTTCATTATTAATACTGTACTGCGAATTAAGTACAGCCAGTCGGTAGTGCTTGCTGCTTTAAAAGGGAAAAGAGGGATCCAGAACTTCTTTCAGAGGGTCTAAATGTATAAAGTTCCTTTTTGGTAAAAGTTGCACCAATAGAAGCGTCAGTAATACTTCTTTAAAATGGGTTTCTATGTTTATTGGAAATTCATCACAGATGGAGTTATACAGTATAGGAAGTAATATTAGTACATGGTATATATAAAAAAAAAAAAGTTTAAAAAATTGTAATGCGTTTCATTGGTACGCTGCCCGTTATTCTTTTCTTTCTGGTGTAATGAACAAGCTGCACCTTCTACTCAGAGTGCCGGCACTGAGTCCTTGTGCTATGCAGATCAAAGCTGGATGAATCTGCATAGCATGAGGATAGATACTGGCACATTGCGCTCTGCACAAGGAGCACATCCAGCTTGTTTGTTTCTAAGAAATAAATGTTTCTAATTTCACAATACCAGTTTTCCTATTCTATATGCATGGTAAAAAGCACACTGTTACTGCCTCAGGTATTGTCCCATGTTGCTCACCCTTGCCTATTTACATGCATCAAATCTTTGAGTCTCAAACCTACATTTTCACTAATTTATCCTGGAGTGAAATAAGCCAATAACTGTGCAGTGTATGTAGGATGTAAATAGGACCAACCCTTAAGACCATCAGCCCATTTGGCATTTGCCCAGCAGTGCTAGATGGCCAATCTGATCCTGCATTATAGATAACATTTTCTAGAATGTACTGTTCAATGTAAATGATAGCTAGAATCTGATTGGGTGCCATGGGCAACACCTCCACTTTCACTTCTGAGAAAGTTTAATAAAACTCCCATACTGTTACGTTACATACTGTGTGTATCTGTAGCAGTGCTGCTTGTAGACAATTTGGCTCCCAGTATGAGCATTACAAAAATGCACCTCCACCCCATAGACACTCAAAAATGTGCCCCCATAGACATAAAGGGTGGAATTCAATTGTTTGAAAAGTCGGTTGGGTGTCTGTTTTTTCCTATTAGATAGGGAAAAAAAGACTCCCAACTGACTTTTCAAACAATTGAATACCCCCCAAAGAATCCTAGTTTGTGCACACCTAAGGCACGCATGCTACCTCTGAGGGAGCATGGCCTCCACTAGAAATGGCACTGAATTGTGCAGTACACATGTGAAGCATAACAAAGCAGAGTTGCACTTACAGCAATCTCTAAATGAAGCTTAATGTATTATGTGGCAGAAGGGTAAATATTTGAGCAAAACATGATTTTTTACTGAATTTCAAAAGGTGCAGGCTAAAATAAATATGTCCCCTTCTTGCTTGGCAGTGCTAAGTAGTGATTCCAAGTCGGAAAATAAGCACTACTCTAAACGTCATTATTTACCGTTACATCCTTTGTATGTGGGAAATCATACAAGGTTCATAAAGCATCTGATTAGATGGGTTGGGTATGAAATTCCAGTAGTCAGGATGCTGGCGGTATGGCACCCCGACAGTGAGAATCCCGACACCCTCTGGGGGTGTCGGATACAGCGAACCCTCCGGGGGTGTTGGCTGTGGCTAATCCCCCCTAGAGCCTAAACCTAACCATGTCCCCCCTAACCTTAATCCCAACCCCGATACTCACCTTTGGATGTCGACTGTCGGTGTCTCGGCGCTGATCACCTGAGGGAAGTCAGTTTTGTAATTTTTTTTTAATGTATCAATTTATTATATTTATTTATGTCTAATTACAATTCTGTAAGTATAAACAGTATTATTGCCGGAACAAAACAGTTCTGTGAATTTTCATTTTCTCTTAGTCTTCCTGAAATTGTTGGTTTGAAACAAAAAGCCAGAATAGTGATAAGAAAATCACTTGGATAAAAAGTTATAGTGATATCAATAACATCATGTTTTGAAAAAAAAACAAAAAAACTCATAGAATAAATAGCCCTGCTTAATCTAAAATTAGTAAATTAACATTAATGGGCCTGTAGCTCAAAGAAGGATGTGATGAAACAATTGCCTGATGGGAATGCCTTGAGGGCCGGTCTGAGAATCAGTGGCGTAAATAATTGATTAAAGAAAGACAAACAGTACAGTATTAGCAGTTCAAATAACTAGCGGAGTGTTTGGCTGGTGTCCCCTTCGTGTTAATTATTATGCGGGCATTCTATGAAAGCAGATAATCAGTTGTTAGAGTACATTTGTACAACATAGTTGTTTTTTTAAGCTATTGATTAGAGCTGATACTTTAGGTTTCAATATAATTCTACTTAAGAAAGATGGAAGTAATCTTTCTTCAGTGATAATCCATATTGCATCAAACAATTATTACTGGCATAACTGGAGTAATTAATAATGTCATCAAACCTTTTAATCACACCTTAGACCAATGTAAAGTTTAGAGAGTATGCAGCTGTAAAACAGGTAACATTAATTGATTTAAAAATAGTATTTTAATTACCTACCGGTAAATCATTTTCTCGTATTCCATAAGGGATATTGGGGAGACTTAGTACGATGGGGTATAGACGGGGTCCAAAGGAGCTGGTGCACTTTAAATTTCTTCACTGGGTGTGCTGGCTCCTCCCCTCTTTGCCCCCCTCCCACAGGCAGTTATAGGTAAAACAGTGCCTGAAGGAAAAAGAACATATATGAGAGAAGGAACATAACAACAAGTAGTGGTGAGATTCATACACCAGCACACCACTAACAAACAACAAGCAGCAATGGCTGGTAACAGCAACAGCTGAACAGGTAACCACATAAAAGAGGACATGCAGAAAACTCAACGCACTGAGGTGGGCGCCCAATATCCCTTATGGACTACAAGAAAAGGATTTACCGGTAGGTAATTAAAATCCTATTTTCTCTAGCATCCATAAGGAATAATGGGGATACTTAGTATGATGGGGACGTCCCAAAGCTTCCAGAACGGGTGGGAATGTGCGGAGACTTCTGCAACACTACCTGCCCAAACTGGGTATGCTCTTTGGTCAGGGTATCAAACTCGTAGAACTGAACAAAAGAGTTTTTCCCCGACCAGGTTGCAGCTCGGCACAGATGCAGAGCCGAGACTCCAGGGGAACAGCCCAGGAAGAGTCCACTGATCTTATAGAGGGGGCCTTCAGAGACTCAGGAACAGGTAAGGCTGCTGACACATAGGCCTGTTTTATAGTAAGCCTAAGCCAACTAACAATGGACTGCTTCGAAGCAGGACAACCCTTTTTCTGTGCATCATAGAGCACGAACAAGGAATCCGTCTTTCTGATCCGAGCTGTTCGCTTGACATAGATCTTCAAGGCTCACACAGCATCCAATGCCTCCGGAGGAGCAGAAGTGTCAGAACTGGACGGAACCACAATAGGTTGATTCAGGTGAAACGCAGAGACAACCTTCGGCAGGAACTGCTGCCGAGTCCTAAGCTCTGCTCTGTCCTCGTAAAAGACCAAGTATGGACTTTTACACGATATGGCCCCCAATTGTGAGACATGTCTAGCAGAAGCCAGGGCCAGTAACATCATCGTCTTCCACGTAAGGTACTTGTCTTCTACCATAATCAGAGGTTCAAACCAGGAGGACTGTAGAAATTCCAGCAAGACATTCAAATCCCAGGGTGCCGTAGGCAACACAAAAGGAGGTTGTATATGGAGTACCCCTTGCAAGAAGGTCTGAACAGTGCCAATTGCTTCTGGAAGAAAATGGAGAGAGCTGAAATATGGACCATAATGGAACCCAGACGTAAGCCCTTATCCACATCAGCCTGCAGGAAACGTAAGAAATGTCCCAAGTGGAACTCTGAAGCTGTATACGTGCTTTCCTTGCACCAAAAGACATATCTCCTCCAGATATGATGATAGTGCTTTGACGTCACAGGTTTCCTGGTTTGAACCATGGTAGCAATAACCTTTTTGGAAAGGCTCTTGTGAGCTAGGATGTTCTGCTCAACCTCCATGCCGTCAAACAAAGTCGCTGTAAGTCCAGGAAGATGAAAGGTCCTTGTTGAAGAAGATCTCTTTGGAGTGGTAGAGGCCAAGGGTCTTCGACGGACATGTCCAGAAGATCCACGTACAATGCCCTCCGAGGCCAATCTGGGGCAATCAGAATTGCCTGGACTCCTTGATTTCTGATTTGCTTGAGCACCCTTGGGAGCAACGGAATCGGAGGAAACAGGTAGACCAGCCGGTAAGGCCAAGGTGACGTCAGTGCATCCACTGCCCTCGTCTGAGGGTCCCTGGTTCATGAGCAATAACAACAAAGCTTCTTGTTGAGTCGAGAAGCCATCATATCTATTCGTGGGCAACCCCACCAGTTGATGATCTGCTGAAACATCTGATGGTGAAGCCCCCACTCTCCCGAGCGGAGATCGTGACAACTAAGGAAGTCTGCTTCCCAGTTGTCTACTCCCAGAATGAAGATTGCGGACATTGCTCTTGCATTTCTTTCTGCCCAGAGGAGTAGCTTTGACAACTCTCGCATGCAGGATCTACTTCTTGTCCCTCCTTGCCGATTGATGTACGCCACTGCTGTGGCGTTATCCGACTGTACTTGGATCGCGTGATCCCTGAGCAGAGGAGAGGCCTGAAGTAGAGCATTATAGATCCAGTATGTTGATCGAGAGGAGGGCTTCATGGTCTGACCATGAAGATGGATAGTGCAGTTGATATGGAGCAATTAAAGCTCCCTGGATCTTGCTTTTATCAGAAGATCATCCAGGTAAGGGACAACATTGACCCCCCGGACCCGTCGCTGGAACATCATCTCCGCCATTAGCTTTGTGAATACCCTCGGAGCTGTGGACAGGCCGAAGGGTAGTGCCTGGAACTGGTAGTGATCGTCCGTATGGCAAACCTCAGATAAGCCTGATGAGATGGCCAAATTGGAATATGAAGGTAGGCATCCTTGATATCCAAGGAAACTGTGAATTGTTGTTATGCCAGGCCCGCAATCACTGCTCTCAAGGATTCCATTTTGAACTTGAAAACCCTTAGGCAAGGGTTCAAAGACTTTAGAATCAAAATGGGCCTCACCGAACCGTCCGGTTTCAGTACCACAAACAGGTTGGAATAATAACCCTTGCCTCATTGTGGTATTGGTACTGGAACAATGACGTGGGACTGAACCAACTTTTGGATGGCCTGTTGCAGCGTAACTTGCGTATCCTCCAAAGCTGGTAAGCTTGATTTGAAAAATCGTTGGGGAGGAGCACTGTCGAACTCCAGTTTGTAGCCCTGAGAAATGAGGTCCCTGACCCAGGTATCCTGGCAGGAAACCTCCCAGACATGGCTGAATTGATGCAGTCGAGCTCCCACCTTGAGATCCCCTCGGGGTGGGCACCCTCATGCTGAGGACTTAGTGGAAGCAGAACCGGTGCTCTGTTCCTGAGAACCAGTGGCTGCCGGTCGTTTTGTCTTGCCCCGTCACCTCTAGTCGCATTGGAGGCACCTCTGGCTCTAGATCTAAATCTGTTAGACCAAAAGGACTGAATAGATGACCCCGTGTAGGAACGCCTAGCTGGCGTGGCACCAGTGGGGAGAAACATGGATTTCCCTGCAGTGACTTTGGAAATCCACGTATCCAAATCAACCCCAAAGAGCCATTCCCCAGAAAAGGGAAGGGACTCTACACTGCACTTGGATTCTGCATCCGCTATCCACTGACACAACCACAAGGCCCTGCGCACCGACACTGCTATGGCAGAAGTCCTAGCATTAATATTGCCCACCTCCTTGAACGAGTCACACAGGACACATGCAGTATCCTGAATGTGCTTTAGGAGAGTCACCGTAGTGACCAGAGGCATATCCCCGGAGAGGCCCTCCTGGATTTCAGTAGCCCACGTATGAATGGCATGGGTCATCCATCAACCCGCTATGACCGGCCTTTGCGATACACCTGCTGCCATGTAGATTGACTTTTGTGTAGTCTCTAATTTCCTGTCCCCAGGGTCCTTTATGGTTAAGGAGTCCAGGGCAGGCAGTACCACCTTTTTTGACAGTCGAGAGACTGATACGTCAACTCCAGGGGGTTCTTCCCAGAATTTCCTACCTTCAAGAGCACATGGGAAAGTGTGCAAACATCTTTTTGACACTTGGTAAATTTTAGTCTTTGATTTTTCCAGGCTAATTTAAATAGGTCATCTAACTCTGCAGAATCGGGGAAAGTGACATTAGGCTTGTTTTGTGTAAAGAAAAACGACTGCTGTGACGCAGCATCCTCTAGAGGAAGCTTTATCACGTCCTGTATAGCCAGAATGAGGGGTTCAATACCCTGAACAGAAATGGGATCCCCACTAACGGGATCCAAGTCACCCCCATCCTCCTGTATTTCCTCATCTGAATCAGAGAGAGCAGGTAAACCACGCTTTTGTGGTCCTGACTTAGAGAGGGGGGGCTTTTTAACATCTGCCCTAGCAGCTAAGTCTGCAACAGCCTGTTGTAGTAGCTGAGTTTTCTGAACAATAGCAGTGAGTTGTGATGACATATCAGACATCATAGTCTTAGGAGCCCCAAACCAGGAGGGGTCTGGACCCTCTCCCCCAGCCCCCTCACTGAGTTGTGAAGATTGTCTGCATTGTACACAGAATCAGATGATAAGGGAGAGAATCTGGTGTGGCATACACTGCATAGTTTGTGTTTACCCATGTTAACAGTAATCATAATGACATACACATACACACAGACAGTAATACTTAGCAAGCCTGCCCTTACTGTATGTGAGAGGAGACCCACAGAGAGAAGACCAGCACACCCCAGCTATACGGCCCCAGTGAGGCTGTCAGCTTACTATATCACAGTGAAACACTAATGATTTCTGTCCTGTATAGGACACAGATTGTGTACAATAGCTGCTCTCCCCCTTTGCTACACCCTGTAGCAGTTTTCCAGGGGTGTAGTATGGCTGACCGGCGATCAGCAGCTTACCGACGCCGGGATCCCGGCAGCATACCGACGCCGGGATCCCGGCGGGGAGGGGCGAGTGCAGCAAGCCCCTTGCGGGCTTGCTGCGCTTGCCGCGCTGCGGGCTCGGTGGCGACCTGCGGTCGCCACGGGTTTTATTCCCACTCTATGGGTGTCGTGGACACCCACGAGTGGAAATAGTCCCTGTTGGTCGGCATGCCGACCATCGGGATACTGAGTCGGCGGGATGGTGGAGGAGGTCATGTGACTGTCGGTCAGCAGACCGCCGGTCACATGAATACCACCCGTTTTCCAGCATGTCTTGTGTGTCAGGAGGAGCTGTGTGTGCTTGCTGCTACTGCATTAAACAGAGGAATGCCGCTGGTCCTGCTCTGAGGTAGCTCCGCCCCCCAATGGCGCCAGAGCTACAGAGATTTTTGTACTGGCAATGTCTCCTAGTTTACTTAAAAACATCACACAAGTGCTAGTTTAAGCCACCGCTAGCCAGTTTACACGAGGGGCTCTAGCGCCCCCCCCCCCCCCCAGGAGGGTCCCGTATGCCGTGCCCGCATTTAGCCACACCATGAACCGGCGGAACCAGTGGGGCCCAAAGCTTGTACCCACCACAGTCGTCACCTTCAGGCATTTGTTACGGGTGTGCGGCGTGCTGCGATTGCGACAACCTTGACGCAGTGCCCCGCTGAACAAACAACCTCTCAGGATGGTGGTCCTGCAGAGGGGAAGAGGCTCTGACACCTCACAAGGCCGGTGAGCAACCCCTCCTCCCCCCAACTCCCACGGTGGAGGTATGCTGTTGCCCAAACAATATACCGAAAATAATAACAGTTTAAAAGAAACTGAAAAAAATTCTCTGGAGCTGCAGAGATGTGCATCCTCTCCTGAGGGCACTTTTTTCTAAACTGCCTGTGGGAGGGGTCATAGAGGGGAGGAGCCAGCACACCCAGTGAAGAAATTTAAAGTAGAGATGAGCGCCGGAAATTTTTCGGGTTTTGTGTTTTGGTTTTGGGTTCGGTTCCGCGGCCGTGTTTTGGGTTCGACCGCATTTTGGCAAAACCTCACCGAATTTTTTTTGTCGGATTCGGGTGTGTTTTGGATTCGGGTGTTTTTTTCCAAAAAACCTAAAAAACAGCTTAAATCATAGAATTTGGCGGTCATTTTGATCCCAAAGTATTATTAACCTCAAAAACCATAATTTCCACTCATTTTCAGTCTATTCTGAATACCTCACACCTCACAATATTATTTTTAGTCCTAAAATTTGCACCAAGGTCGCTGTGTGAGTAAGATAAGCGACCCTAGTGGCCGACACAAACACCGGGCCCATCTAGGAGTGGCACTGCAGTGTCACGCAGGATGGCCCTTCCAAAAAACCCTCCCCAAACAGCACATGACGCAAAGAAAAAAAGAGGCGCAATGAGGTAGCTGTGTGAGTAAGATTAGCGACCCTAGTGGCCGACACAAACACCGGGCCCATCTAGGAGTGGCACTGCAGTGTCACGCAGGATGGCCCTTCCAAAAAACCCTCCCCAAACAGCACATGACGCAAAGAAAAAAAGAGGCGCAATGAGGTAGCTGTGTGAGTAAGATAAGCGACTCTAGTGGCCGACACAAACACCGGGCCCATCTAGGAGTGTCACTGCAGTGTCATGCAGGATGTCCCTTCCAAAAAACCCTCCCCAAACAGCACATGACGCAAAGAAAAAAAGAGGCGCAATGAGGTAGCTGTGTGAGTAAGATAAGCGACCCTAGTGGCCGACACAAACACCGGGCCCATCTAGGAGTGGCACTGCAGTGTCACGCAGGATGTCCCTTCCAAAAAACCCTCCCCAAACAGCACATGACGCAAAGAAAAAGAAAAGAAAAAAGAGGTGCAAGATGGAATTGTCCTTGGGCCCTCCCACCCACCCTTATGTTGTATAAACAAAACAGGACATGCACACTTTAACCAACCCATCATTTCAGTGACAGGGTCTGCCACACGACTGTGACTGATATGACGGGTTGGTTTGGACCCCCCCCAAAAAAGAAGCAATTAATCTCTCCTTGCACAAACTGGCTCTACAGAGGCAAGATGTCCACCTCATCATCACCCTCCGATATATCACTGTGTACATCCCCCTCCTCACAGATTATCAATTCGTCCCCACTGGAAACCACCATCTCAGCTCCCTGTGTACTTTGTGGAGGCAATTGCTGCTGGTCAATGTCTCCGCGGAGGAATTGATTATAATTCATTTTAATGAACATCATCTTCTCCACATTTTCTGGATGTAACCTCGTACGCCGATTGCTGACAAGGTGAGCGGCGGCACTAAACACTCTTTCGGAGTACACACTTGTGGGAGGGCAACTTAGGTAGAATAAAGCCAGTTTGTGCAAGGGCCTCCAAATTGCCTCTTTTTCCTGCCAGTATAAGTACGGACTGTGTGACGTGCCTACTTGGATGCGGTCACTCATATAATCCTCCACCATTCTATCAATGTTGAGAGAATCATATGCAGTGACAGTAGACGACATGTCCGTAATCGTTGTCAGGTCCTTCAGTCCGGACCAGATGTCAGCATCAGCAGTCGCTCCAGACTGCCCTGCATCACCGCCAGCGGGTGGGCTCGGAATTCTGAGCCTTTTCCTCGCACCCCCAGTTGCGGGAGAATGTGAAGGAGGAGATGTTGACAGGTCGCGTTCCGCTTGACTTGACAATTTTGTCACCAGCAGGTCTTTCAACCCCAGCAGACTTGTGTCTGCCGGAAAGAGAGATCCAAGGTAGGCTTTAAATCTAGGATCGAGCACGGTGGCCAAAATGTAGTGCTCTGATTTCAACAGATTGACCACCCGTGAATCCTTGTTAAGCGAATTAAGGGCTCCATCCACAAGTCCCACATGCCTAGCGGAATCGCTCCGTGTTAGCTCCTCCTTCAATGTCTCCAGCTTCTTCTGCAAAAGCCTGATGAGGGGAATGACCTGACTCAGGCTGGCAGTGTCTGAACTGACTTCACGTGTGGCAAGTTCAAAGGGCATCAGAACCTTGCACAACGTTGAAATCATTCTCCACTGCGCTTGAGACAGGTGCATTCCACCTACTATATCGTGCTCAATTGTATAGGCTTGAATGGCCTTTTGCTGCTCCTCCAACCTCTGAAGCATATAGAGGGTTGAATTCCACCTCGTTACCACTTCTTGCTTCAGATGATGGCAGGGCAGGTTCAGTAGTTTTTGGTGGTGCTCCAGTCTTCTGTACGTGGTGCCTGTACGCCGAAAGTGTCCCGCAATTCTTCTGGCCACCGACAGCATCTCTTGCACGCCCCTGTCGTTTTTTAAAAAATTCTGCACCACCAAATTCAAGGTATGTGCAAAACATGGGACGTGCTGGAATTTGCCCATATTTAATGCACACACAATATTGCTGGCGTTGTCCGATGCCACAAATCCACAGGAGAGTCCAATTGGGGTAAGCCATTCCGCGATGATCTTCCTCAGTTGCCGTAAGAGGTTTTCAGCTGTGTGCGTATTCTGGAAAGCGGTGATACAAAGCGTAGCCTGCCTAGGAAAGAGTTGGCGTTTGCGAGATGCTGCTACTGGTGCCGCCGCTGCTGTTCTTGCGGCGGGAGTCCATACATCTACCCAGTGGGCTGTCACAGTCATATAGTCCTGACCCTGCCCTGCTCCACTTGTCCACATGTCCGTGGTTAAGTGGACATTGGGTACAACTGCATTTTTTAGGACACTGGTGAGTCTTTTTCTGACGTCCGTGTACATTCTCGGTATCGCCTGCCTAGAGAAGTGGAACCTAGATGGTATTTGGTAACGGGGGCACACTGCCTCAATAAATTGTCTAGTTCCCTGTGAACTAACGGCGGATACCGGACGCACGTCTAACACCAACATAGTTGTCAAGGCCTCAGTTATCCGCTTTGCAGCAGGATGACTGCTGTGATATTTCATCTTCCTCGCAAAGGACTGTTGAACAGTCAATTGCTTACTGGAAGTAGTACAAGTGGGCTTACGACTTCCCCTCTGGGATGACCATCGACTCCCAGCAGCAACAACAGCAGCGCCAGCAGCAGTAGGCGTTACACGCAAGGATGCATCGGAGGAATCCCAGGCAGGAGAGGACTCGTCAGAATTGCCAGTGACATTGCCTGCAGGACTATTGGCATTCCTGGGGAAGGAGGAAATTGACACTGAGGGAGTTGGTGGGGTGGTTTGCGTGAGCTTGGTTACAAGAGGAAGGGATTTACTGGTCAGTGGACTGCTTCCGCTGTCACCCAAAGTTTTTGAACTTGTCACTGACTTATTATGAATGCGCTGCAGGTGACGTATAAGGGAGGATGTTCCGAGGTGGTTAACGTCCTTACCCCTACTTATTACAGCTTGACAAAGGGAACACACGGCTTGACACCTGTTGTCCGCATTTCTGGTGAAATACTTCCACACCGAAGAGCTGATTTTTTTGGTATTTTCACCAGGCATGTCAACGGCCATATTCCTACCACGGACAACAGGTGTCTCCCCGGGTGCCTGACTTAAACAAACCACCTCACCATCAGAATCCTCCTGGTCAATTTCCTCCCCAGCGCCAGCAACACCCATATCCTCCTCATCCTGGTGTACTTCAACACTGACATCTTCAATCTGACTATCAGGAACTGGACTGCGGGTGCTCCTTCCATCACTTGCAGGGGGCGTGCAAATGGTGGAAGGCGCATGCTCTTCACGTCCAGTGTTGGGAAGGTCAGGCATCGCAACCGACACAATTGGAGTCGGACTCTCCTTGTGGATTTGGGATTTCGAAGAACGCACAGTTCTTTGCGGTGCTACTGCTTTTGCCAGCTTTAGTCTTTTCATTTTTCTAGCGAGAGGCTGAGTGCTTCCATCCTCATGTGAAGCTGAACCACTAGCCATGAACATAGGCCAGGGCCTCAGCCGTTCCTTGCCACTCCGTGTGGTAAATGGCATATTGGCAAGTTTACGCTTCTCCTCCGACAATTTTATTTTAGGTTTTGGAGTCCTTTTTTTACTGATATTTGGTGTTTTGGATTTGACATGCTCTGTACTATGACATTGGGCATCGGCCTTGGCAGACGACGTTGCTGGCATTTCATCGTCTCGGCCATGACTAGTGGCAGCAGCTTCAGCACGAGGTGGAAGTGGATCTTGATCTTTCCCTAATTTTGGAACCTCAACATTTTTGTTCTCCATATTTTAATAGGCACAACTAAAAGGCACCTCAGGTAAACAATGGAGATGGATGGATTGGATACTAGTATACAATTATGGACGGGCTGCCGAGTGCCGACACAGAGGTAGCCACAGCCGTGAACTACCGCACTGTACTGTGTCTGCTGCTAATATATAGACTGGTTGATAAAGAGATAGTATACTCGTAACTAGTATGTATGTATAAAGAAAGAAAAAAAAACCACGGTTAGGTGGTATATACAATTATGGACGGGCTGCCGAGTGCCGACACAGAGGTAGCCACAGCCGTGAACTACCGCACTGTACTGTGTCTGCTGCTAATATATAGACTGGTTGATAAAGAGATAGTATACTCGTAACTAGTATGTATGTATAAAGAAAGAAAAAAAAACCACGGTTAGGTGGTATATACAATTATGGACGGGCTGCCGAGTGCCGACACAGAGGTAGCCACAGCCGTGAACTACCGCACTGTACTGTGTCTGCTGCTAATATAGACTGGTTGATAAAGAGATAGTATACTCGTAACTAGTATGTATGTATAAAGAAAGAAAAAAAAACCACGGTTAGGTGGTATATACAATTATGGACGGGCTGCCGAGTGCCGACACAGAGGTAGCCACAGCCGTGAACTACCGCACTGTACTGTGTCTGCTGCTAATATAGACTGGTTGATAAAGAGATAGTATACTCGTAACTAGTATGACTATAAAGAAAGAAAAAAAAACCACGGTTAGGTGGTATATACAATTATGGACGGGCTGCCGAGTGCCGACACAGAGGTAGCCACAGCCGTGAACTACCGCACTGTACTGTGTCTGCTGCTAATATATAGACTGGTTGATAAAGAGATAGTATACTCGTAACTAGTATGTATGTATGTATAAAGAAAGAAAAAAAAACCACGGTTAGGTGGTATATACAATTATGGACGGGCTGCCGAGTGCCGACACAGAGGTAGCCACAGCCGTGAACTACCGCACTGTACTGTGTCTGCTGCTAATATATAGACTGGTTGATAAAGAGATAGTATACTCGTAACTAGTATGTATGTATAAAGAAAGAAAAAAAAACCACGGTTAGGTGGTATATACAATTATGGACGGGCTGCCGAGTGCCGACACAGAGGTAGCCACAGCCGTGAACTACCGCACTGTACTGTGTCTGCTGCTAATATAGACTGGTTGATAAAGAGATAGTATACTCGTAACTAGTATGTATGTATAAAGAAAGAAAAAAAAAACACGGTTAGGTGGTATATACAATTATGGACGGGCTGCCGAGTGCCGACACAGAGGTAGCCACAGCCGTGAACTACCGCACTGTACTGTGTCTGCTGCTAATATAGACTGGTTGATAAAGAGATAGTATACTCGTAACTAGTATGACTATAAAGAAAGAAAAAAAAACCACGGTTAGGTGGTATATACAATTATGGACGGGCTGCCGAGTGCCGACACAGAGGTAGCCACAGCCGTGAACTACCGCACTGTACTGTGTCTGCTGCTAATATATAGACTGGTTGATAAAGAGATAGTATACTCGTAACTAGTATGTATGTATAAAGAAAGAAAAAAAAACCACGGTTAGGTGGTATATACAATTATGGACGGGCTGCCGAGTGCCGACACAGAGGTAGCCACAGCCGTGAACTACCGCACTGTACTGTGTCTGCTGCTAATATAGACTGGTTGATAAAGAGATAGTATACTCGTAACTAGTATGACTATAAAGAAAGAAAAAAAAACCACGGTTAGGTGGTATATACAATTATGGACGGGCTGCCGAGTGCCGACACAGAGGTAGCCACAGCCGTGAACTACCGCACTGTACTGTGTCTGCTGCTAATATATAGACTGGTTGATAAAGAGATAGTATACTCGTAACTAGTATGTATGTATAAAGAAAGAAAAAAAAACCACGGTTAGGTGGTATATACAATTATGGACGGGCTGCAGTGCCGAGTGCCGACACAGAGGTAGCCACAGCCGTGAACTACCGCACTGTACTGTGTCTGCTGCTAATATAGACTGGTTGATAAAGAGATAGTATACTCGTAACTAGTATGTATGTATAAAGAAAGAAAAAAAAACCACGGTTAGGTGGTATATACAATTATGGACGGGCTGCCGAGTGCCGACACAGAGGTAGCCACAGCCGTGAACTACCGCACTGTACTGTGTCTGCTGCTAATATATAGACTGGTTGATAAAGAGATAGTATACTCGTAACTAGTATGTATGTATAAAGAAAGAAAAAAAAACCACGGTTAGGTGGTATATACAATTATGGACGGGCTGCCGAGTGCCGACACAGAGGTAGCCACAGCCGTGAACTACCGCACTGTACTGTGTCTGCTGCTAATATATAGACTGGTTGATAAAGAGATAGTATACTCGTAACTAGTATGTATGTATAAAGAAAGAAAAAAAAACCACGGTTAGGTGGTATATACAATTATGGACGGGCTGCCGAGTGCCGACACAGAGGTAGCCACAGCCGTGAACTACCGCACTGTACTGTGTCTGCTGCTAATATAGACTGGTTGATAAAGAGATAGTATACTCGTAACTAGTATGTATGTATAAAGAAAGAAAAAAAAACCACGGTTAGGTGGTATATACAATTATGGACGGGCTGCCGAGTGCCGACACAGAGGTAGCCACAGCCGTGAACTACCGCACTGTACTGTGTCTGCTGCTAATATAGACTGGTTGATAAAGAGATAGTATACTCGTAACTAGTATGACTATAAAGAAAGAAAAAAAAACCACGGTTAGGTGGTATATACAATTATGGACGGGCTGCCGAGTGCCGACACAGAGGTAGCCACAGCCGTGAACTACCGCACTGTACTGTGTCTGCTGCTAATATAGACTGGTTGATAAAGAGATAGTATACTACTAATATTATATATACTGGTGGTCAGGTCACTGGTCACTAGTCACACTGGCAGTGGCACTCCTGCAGCAAAAGTGTGCACTGTTTAATTTTAATATAATATTATGTACTCCTGGCTCCTGCTATAACCTATAACTGGCACTGCAGTGCTCCCCAGTCTCCCCCACAATTATAAGCTGTGTGAGCTGAGCACAGTCAGATATATATATACATTGATGCAGCACACTGGGCTGAGCAGTGCACACAGATATGGTATGTGACTGAGTCACTGTGTGTATCGTTTTTTTCAGGCAGAGAACGGATATATTAAATAAAACAAACAACTGCACTGTCTGGTGGTCACTGTGGTCGTCAGTCACTAAACTCTGCACTCTCTTCTACAGTATCACAGCCTCAGGTCAATCTCTCTCTCTCTCTCTCAACCCTAATCTAAATGGAGAGGACGCCAGCCACGTCCTCTCCCTATCAATCTCAATGCACGTGTGAAAATGGCGGCGACGCGCGGCTCCTTATATAGAATCCGAGTCTCGCGAGAATCCGACAGCGTCATGATGACGTTCGGGCGCGCTCGGGTTAACCGAGCAAGGCGGGAGGATCCGAGTCTGCTCGGACCCGTGAAAAAAACATGAAGTTCGTGCGGGTTCGGATTCAGAGAAACCGAACCCGCTCATCTCTAACTTAAAGTGCACCGGCTCCTTTGGACCCTGTCTATACCCCATCGTACTAAGTCTCCCCAATATCCCTTATGGATGCTACAGAAAAGCTATAACATTGATGTGAGTCCTACAGTGTTGTGACTAGTGATAAAACAAGACAGAAGCCAACAGCGCATACAAAGAATTCAAAACTTACCACAAGCTTTATGATCAGTACTGTGATGATATGGGGGAGCCAGGACCCTGAATATAAGGGTCTAGCCTACCATACCCATTGTTGTCTAAACTGTATGTAAATATTCCTTGCATGAGGAGGAGTCTCTACAGTGCCTCACAGGAGACTAATACAGTGCCTCACAGGAGACTAATACAGTGCCTCACAGGAGACTAATCATCAAATTAAAGCAGCTTGGCCTAGGAAAAACTGTTTGTACATGGATAAGTAACTGGATGGACAACAGGGTACAGCATGTAATGGTCAACGGAAAGTCTTCAAGCTGAACACCGGTAGTCAGCGGAATACCACAGGAGTCCGTACTCGGGCCACTACTGTTCAACATATTAATCAATAACCTAGAAATAGGCATGGAAAGCACAGTTTCAATCTTTGCAGATGATACTAAACTGTGTAGGATAATTAATTCAGAAATAGATGTAGAGTCTCTGCAGAATGACTTATCTAAACTTGAAATGAGGAATGAGGTTCAATATAGAAAAATGCAAGGTTATGCATATCGGGACTATAAACAGCATCTTACATATTAAATGGGGAAAGTCTAGGGGTAACAGTTTTGGAAAAAGATTTAGGGGTACTCATTGATAATAAGCTTAATAAACATATACAATGTCAAAGCGCAGTAAAGAAGGCAAGTAAGGTGCTAGCGTGCATAAAACGGGGAATTGAGACAGGGGACGAGGATGTAATTCTGCCGTTGTTCAAATCATTGGTACGTCCGCACCTGGAATATTGTGTTCAGTTTTGGGCACGACTGTATAAAAAAGATATAAGGGAACTCGAAAGGGTTCAAAGGCGAGCTACTAAATTGATTAGAGGGCTAGAGGGACTGGATTACGAGGAAAGGCTTACTAGGTTGAATATTCACACACTGGAAATGAGGCGCCTAAGAGGAGACATTATTAATGTCTTCAAATATGTAAAGGGGAACTACAAAGAGTTATCAGAGGAACTATTTATTAAAAGAACTCTGTTTAGGACATGTGGGCACTCGTTGAGGCTGGAGGGAAAAAAATTCCGTACACAACGGAGGAAAGGGTTCTTTACTGTTAGCGCAATCAAGATTTAGAATTCCTTGCCAGAGAAAGTGGTAAAGGCGGACTCTGTAAATGCATTTAAAAAAGGATTTGATGAATTTCTGATTGAAAGGGATATCCAAGGTTACAACATTTAAAATATTGACTTTGTTAATTCGGGTGTAACATGACTTATAGTTGTTAACTAGTCATTAAAAAAAATTCTTCAGCAGAAACACTAAAATCAACTCAACTTCATACAGAATACAGGTTGAAAATGATGGGCATTTTGCCTCTTTTCAACCTCAAATAATATGTTACTATGTTACTATGTTATGTTACTGGCCATGGGCATGAGAACTTTTATGGAGAGCACTATATTTGTGGGCTTGCCAAAAAGCAGAAGGACATGGCGTTCAGTCTCTAGTATGTGAATAGAGGAGCAAGAGAATGATTCAACAGCTGGGATTGGGCATCGCAGTGACACTGGTGAGGTATAGTGTGATGAACCCCCTGGTATTGTCTTATATGCAGGGACAGACTGTGGTCCAAATTGGGCTCTGGCAAACACGTGCACCCGGAAAGGGTGCACACGCGCACTAGTGATGGGGGCGTGCAATGAGTCAAGGGAGCGTGGTCTCGCGGCACGCCCCCATTTCCATGGAAATAGGCGGAAGATTGCTGTGAGTCAGAGGGTGTGGTCTCGCGGCACGCCTCCATTCCCGTGGAGGGGGCGTGGGAGTGTCTAAAACAGAGAGCCGGAGACTGCGCTCGACCCTTCTTGCTCTCTGAATGACAGGAACGGTCCACCAGCCCATCGGCCCTTCTGGCATTTGCCAGAAGAGCTAGATGGGCAGTCCGGCCCTGCTTATATGTAGTAAGTGCAGCATCTTTCACAAGCTTCCTTGTAGGTTATTTATTTATCCCACATTGAAGAATCAGAAAGGACAGGGGCACAATTAAGGTTGAACTGAACATTATCCCAATATCCTCTTCTCTCAAGAATCTCTCTCAATTTTGTGTATACTGTATGCTCCAGTTCTATATTCTCCACTGCCAGTAAATTATTATTGGCAGTAAAGTAAAAGAAAAGTTCAGGGAAAAGTTCAGGATTCAGTGTAAGACAGAGAGTTTAGCTTAAAATTAGCCTACATTTTAAGAAACATTGAGTTAACAAATATATACAAAGCAAGTAAAGTGGAAGCTTGCACCCATGATCATAACCCTGCATTGTCAGGCCCCATAGCAAAATATTTAGAAGGGCTTTCCAGAGCCCGGCTCCGGTTTTCCCACCTGAATCGGAAACCAGAATGAGGCAAAATGTCATCATCGTGCTGTCGGATTCTTGCAGGTTTTGGATTCCATATAAGGAGCCGCACGTCGCGGCCATTTTCACTCCAGTCTCAAAGAGTGTAATGAGAGGATGTGTCTCCATCCTCAGTGTGCGGGAGGGAAAGTGGGGTGGTGAATCCAGCGCTGCTCAGTCCAGTGTAGTGTCTGATGCTGTATCAGTCCAGTCACAGTGGTGGTGTCCTCTGCTGCCATATGTCCAGTGTAGCTGTATAAGTCCAGTCCAGTGGTGCTGTGTTGTCCTGCATCAGTACAGTGGTAGTGTCTTGTGCTGCATCAGTCCAGTCACAGTGGTGGTGTCTTCTGCTGCCATATGTCCAGTGCTGCTGTATAAGTCCAGTCCAGTGGTGCTGTGTTGTCCTGCATCAGTACAGTGGTAGTGTCTTGTGCTGCATCAGTCCAGTCACAGTGGTGGTGTCCTCTGCTGCCATATGTCCAGTGCTGCTGTATAAGTCCAGTCCAGTGGTGCTGTGTTGTCCTGCATCAGTTCAGTGGTGGTGTCTTGTGCTGCATCAGTCCAGTCACAGTGGTGGTGTCCTCTGCTGCCATATGTCCAGTGCTGCTGTATAAGTCCAGTCCAGTGGTGCTGTGTTGTCCTGCATCAGTATAGTGGTAGTGTCTTGTGTGCATCAGTCCAGTCAGAGTGGTGGTGTCCTCTGCTGCCATATGTCCAGTGCTGCTGTATAAGTCCAGTCCAGTGGTGCTGTGTTGTCCTGCATCAGTACAGTGGTAGTGTCTTGTGCTGCATCAGTCCAGTCACAGTGGTGGTGTCCTCTGCTGCCATATGTCCAGTGCTGCTGTATAAGTCCAGTCCAGTGGTGCTGTGTTGTCCTGCATCAGTCCAGTGTAGTGTCTTGTGCTGCATCAGTCCAGTCACAGTGGTGGTGTCCTCTGCTGCCATATGTCCAGTGCTGCTGTATAAGTCCAGTCCAGTGGTGCTGTGTTGTCCTGCATCAGTACAGTGGTAGTGTCTTGTGCTGCATCAGTCCAGTCACAGTGGTGGTGTCCTCTGCTGCCATATGTCCAGTGCTGCTGTATAAGTCCAGTCTAGTGGTGCTGTGTTGTCCTGCATCAGTCCAGTGGTGGTGTCCCTGTGTTGCCGTATAAGTCCAGTGGTACTGCTGTATATGTCCAGTGGTACTGCTGTATAAATCCAGTGGTACTGGTGTATAAATCCAGTACAGTGATACTGCCGTATAAATCCAGTGGTACTGCCGTATATGTCCAGTTGTACTGCTGTATAAATCCAGTGGTACTTACGTTTAAATCCAGTACAGTGATACTGCCGTATATAAATCCAGTGATACTGCCGTATAAATCCAGTGATACTGTTATATATGTCCTGTCACAACTGAGGGCTGGTGTTGGTAGCGGGAAGCCTCAGTTGTAGGGGCTGACGGGTATCTGAATTTAGGAGGTGAGATGGGACTCCTAGACATGCACAGCAGCAGTAGTACCAAAGCCCGAAGGCGTGACCACGACAACAGGAGGTGCCTTTAAGGGTGTTTATTAAATAATAAAGTCAAAGTGCAACAAAACAATAACTGTCAAAGAGAGAGTCTCTGAGTTCCTACTGGTTTGAGACCAGTAACCAGAGCATTAGTTTGAAATGCCTTGTGATGCTTGAAGCGTAGGTAAAGCATAAAGTGATGCTGGGGATCGCAGGTAAAGTACTAAGTGATGCTGGGGATCGTAGGTGAAGTACTTAGTGATGCTGGGAATCGCAGGTAAAGTACTTAGCGATGCTGGGGATCACAGGTAAAATACTTATTGATGCTGGGGATCACAGGTAAAGTACTTAGTGATGCTGCGGATCGCAGGAATATTACTCCACTGTAATAGTCAGTTACTGATGGTAGTGGAAACAGAGAACCGCTGGAGAGTGGCCGCAGCAGCAGAGGCTCCACTCATTTCCACCTACGCACAGTGGCCACAAGGATGGCGGCAGCGGCCGCAGCACACGGAGGATGTCTCACTCAGCTTCCATGAGGTGAGACCAAGGGCGCGGCGGTGACCGCTCCGACGGGACTGAAAGCGCCATACCACAGTTAAGTGAGCACACTAAGAAGGCCGCTGAACCAGCGCTGTGGGCAAAACCAAAAGAGTTATAAGGAAAACATAGTTATATCCCGGCCCTGGCATGCTGAGCCAATCTCAGGAGACACCTGACCGGTAGGAAATGGCGTTTAGTTACCCGGATCGTGACATGTCCAGTGGTACTGCCATATAAATCCAGTCCAGTGATACTGCCATATATGTTCAGTGGTACTGCTGTATAAATCCAGTGGTTCTGGCCTATAAATCCAGTCCAGTGATACTGCCGTATATGTCCAGTGGTACTGCCATATAAATCCACTGATACTGCCGCATATGTCCAGTGTTATTGCTGTATAAATCCAGTAGTACTGGCGTATAAATCAAGTCCAGTGATACTTCTGTATAAGTCCAGTGATAATACCGTATAAATCCAGTGATACTGACATATATGTCCAGTGGTACTGCCATATAATTCCAGTGATACTGCCGTATATGTCCAGTGGTACTGCCGTATAAATCCAGTTGTACTGGCATATAAATCCAGTCCAGTGATACTGCCGTATAAGTCCAGTGTTACTGCAGTATAAATCCAGTGATACTGCCGTATATGTCCAGTGGTACTGCCATATAATTCCAGTGATATTGCCATATATGTCCAGTGGTACTGCCGTATAAATCCAGTCCAGTGATATTGCCGTATAAGTCCAGTGATACTGCCGTATAAATACAGTGATACTCCCGTATATGTCCAGTGGTACTGCCATATAAGTCCAGTCCAGTGGTGCTGCCATATAAGTTCAGTGGTGCTGTACTGTGCTGTATATTATTTACTCCAAATAAAGGGGTTATTAATACCTGTATTTAATCCAAATAATTTTTGCAGGGTTTGCCCTGTGTGGTTTAGAGGTATGCTCTCCTTTGCTGCATTTTGTTATATAACTCCAGAAAAATAATGGAGAACAAAAATTTGGAGGATAAAATAGGGAAAGATCAAGAACCACTTCCTCCTACTGCTACTGCTGCCGCTGGTCTCACCAATGAGGAACATCAAAGACGCAGACAGGGTAACCTCTGCATGTAATATGGGGTGGCCGACCACTTCGTTAAGTCTTGTATTAAATGACCGGAAAACTTCCACTCCTAGCTTACGCAGGAGAGATTAAGCTAGGAGCATTCCCCAACCAATTTACCAGGAAGGAATCACTGTTGGCTGTATGTCTGGAACTTCCCTCTACCTCCCTTCATGTTGTGGCACATTTGGATTCTGGAGCTGCAGCAAGTTTCATTACTTCCGCCTTAGTCCGACAGTCTGAAATACCAACCATTTGTTTGGAGCGAGCTATCTCTATCACCGCAGTTGACGGAAGTTATATCCCTGAAGGGATCATCACCCACCGTACAGTTCCTCTGAAGATGAAAGTTGGTATTCTCCATTCTGAAGTTCTCTCTTTCCTGGTAATTCCCAAAGCCTCTCAAAAAATAATCCTAGGATTCCCGTGGTTACAGGAGCACAACCCCCGCTTGGATTGGCAAACTATGGATGTACTCGTTTGCGGGGAGTCGTGTTATCAAAGCTGTTTATCCACCATCAAGCCACTCCTTACCCTACACTCCACTGATCTCCCAGATACCTATCAGCCCTTTCTGGACGTCCTCAGTAAGCAAGGGGCGGATACCTTGCCTCCCCACCGAAGCTGGGACTGCCCTATCGATTTACTGCCTGGTAAAACACCTCCCAGAGGCCGAATGTACCCTTTATCTCTCCCAGAAACCCAAGCGATGTCTGAGTATATACAGAAGAATTTGACAAAGGGTTCCTTCGCCCTTCCTCTTCTCCAGCCGTGGCAAGGGGTTTTTTTTGTTAAGAAGAAGGATGGGGGCCTACGGCCTTGCATCGACTACCGGGGCCTCAACAAAGTTACAGTTAAGAACAGATACCCCTTGCCCTTGATTCCTAAATTATTTGACCGAGTAAAGGGGGCTACCATTTTCACCAAATTGGACCTGCGTGGAGCTTATAACCTTATACGCATTTGCACAGGAGACGAGTGGAAGACTGCGTTCAATACTCGCAATGGGCATTACGAATATCTGGTGATGCCCTTTGGCTTATGCAATGCTCCAGCAGTCTTCCAGAATTATGTCAACAAATTATTCCGAGGTCTCCTCTATAAGTGCCTGGTTGTGTATCTGGACGATATTCTAATATTTTCCAAAGATCTGAAAGTCCATCGGGAACAGGTCAGAGAAGTCTTGAGACGTCTAAGGGAAAATCGATTCTTTTGTAAACTGGAGAAGTGCATGTTTAAGGTTCCCTCCATCCCTTTCTTAGGTTACATCATTTCCGGGAGGGAATTACAGATGGATTCTGCCAAAGTCCAAGCAATCAGAGATTGGACCCTTCCTACCACTCTGAAGGGAATCCAGCATTTTTTAGGCTTCGACAATTTCCATAGGAAGTATATTAAAGATTATTCCTCCATCATTGCCCCGATTACAGCACTAACAAGAAAAGGGTCTAATTCTGCAGCTTGGCCACCTGAGGTACTAAAAGCCTTTTCATTTCTAAAAGAGGCCTTCATGTCTGCTCCTATCCTTTGGCAACCTGATCTCAGTCATCTTTTTCAGGTGGAGGTGGATGCTTCTTCAGTAGAAGTGGGTGCCGTCTTATCCCAGTACTTCGAGGATCAGAAAGCTCATCTTTGTGCTTATTTTTCCCGAAGATTCTCTCCGGCAGAACAAAACTACGCCACTGGAGAACAAGAATTGCTTGCCATAAAACTTACTTTTGAAGAGTGGAGGTACTTGCTGGAAGGAGCTCAGCACGCAATCTCCGTAACCACGGATCACAAAAATCTTTTATATCTTCAGACCTCCCGAAGTTTAAACCCACGGCAAGCGAGGTGGGCACTGTTCTTCTCCCATTTTTCTTTCAAGCTCAGTTATTGTCCAGGGTCTCTTAATCGGAATGTATATGCGCTCTCTCATTCATTGAGTTCAGATGAGTCCAAAGATCTTCCAGACAGACAATTCATCCTACATCCTGCCTCCTTTGCTGCAACTCATACTACCTCGCTTCCTCCACTGGGAAAAACCTTTGTTGCACCAGAACTCCGAAAAAGACTGCTCACGTGGGCTCATACCTCACCGTGTATGGGACATGCAGGTAGCCTCAAGACTCTTAAGTTCATCCAACACTCCTATTGGTGGCCTCATCTGAAGATGGATGTTTTAGAATTCATAGCTGCCTGCCCAAAGTGCGCCCAACATCTGGTCTTCTTCATCCGCTATCGGTTCCACAAAAACCCTGGACACACATCTCCATGAATTTTATAACTGACCTACCTGTCTCCAGGGGACAAAACACCATTTGGGTCATTTTGGGCTGATTTTCCAAAATTGTGCACTTTGTCCCACTCACAGGTCTTCTAACCGCTATCAAAATTGTTCATATCAGACATCTTCCGGTTACATGGACTTCCACAAGAGATAGTTTACGATCAAGGGTCTCAATTTGTGGCTAAATTCTGGAGAGCACTGAGTTCAGCTCTTGGATGGCTAGACTAAGAGAGTCAACCAAGACTTACAGACTTTCCTATGACTCTTCATGTCTTCTTCTCAGGACGATTGGCTGGACTATCTTCCATTTGCTGAATTTGCTCACAATAATCTCCACCATTCCGCTCCCATTCCACACCCTTTTATGTGAATTATCAACGTGTTCCTGCTTTCCAATCTCTTCCAGCTCTCAAAGTACCTGCCACAGAGTTAGCTCTTCAGCAATTCACTAAGATGTGGAAACAAGTTCATGAGGCTCTGCTTAAAACATCCAATAAATAAAAAAAAATTGCAAATTGCAAACAGAAGGCTGTCCTTAGTATCAAAGTGGGTGATCAAGTCTGGATTTCTACTCGAAACTTAAGACTCAAAGTCCCTTCCAAGACATTTGCCCCCAGACTCATTGGACCATATCCTATTGAAAAAGTATTGAATCCAGTAGCATAGAAAGGGACATTGCCTCCATACTTGAAGATCCCAAATGCATTTCACATCTCCTTACTGAAGCCTCTCATACTTAACCATTTTCGGGCTGCGCTCCCTAATCCTCCCAAGGTGCAAGCTGCTCAAGGAGAAGAATTTGAAGTTCATAGGATCCTTGACTGTCGGAAAAGATATGGTCGTCTCCAATATCTTATTAATTAAAAAGGGATATGGACCGGAGGAAAGGTCCGGGGTTTCTGAAGAGGACTTCCACCCTCCAAGATTAGTCCGGGTCTTTCATACCAAGAATCCGATGAAAGCACAAGGGTTTTCAGAGCCCACCCTAAAAAGAAGGGGTGCTGTCAGGCTCCGGAGCCTTACCTCCGGCGGGTGCTCCCGCGGGTTACCGTCCTGCTGGTTGACGCGGCTGCGGCGGCAGGGAGCTGCTGGCGGCGGGTCCTCCGGGACGGATGTGCAGCTGCCAAGGGCCGGGGGTCGAGGGTCTGGAGAGTCAGGCGCTGCGGCGGGGATCTCTGCGGTAAGGTCCTCTAGTGGTGACATAGTATAGTGTGTCAGAGACAGAAGCTGGCTAAAGCTGTGTGCTAACAGCTAAGTATGTCTCCTGTGTTGGGGGCAGCCATGTTGGAGACCAGAGCATTACCCATGAAGTTCCCAATGTGTGTCCAGCCAATCCTGCATGTTCTCCCCTTACAAAAGGGGGCTGGCTCAGAGGGAGAGTGCCAGTGCTTCAAGTTACCTCCTTGTGAAAGGTTCTCCAGCTCCGTGCCTCCAGGTTTTTTCTGGTTCCCTGGTCCTGGTTGCTCTCATCTATCAGTTACCTAAACACTGCTGTAGTCCTGCTAAGTCCGTTGTCACTCATGGAAGCACTCACGGGGTCCCAGGTCGTAGAGGAGCTCCAGGTTCTAACGGCGGTTCCCGCAGATGTCTTCATTTCTTCAAAGTCCAAGTTCTTCAGCCTCATCTTTCAATCACAAACCACAGTCTTCATTTTTTCAAAGTCCAAGTTCTTCAGCCTCGTCTTTCAATCACAAACCACAGTCTTCATTTCTCCAAAGTCCAAGTTCTTCAGCCACCTCGTTTACTCTCCTCACAGGTAGCTGTCCCTTCAGCCAAAACTCGGTTGTCAGAACCCCAACTTACGCCGAGCGTGACACACTGATCTTCTCCGGCTACGTCGGCGGACACGGACAGTCGGGCAAAGGCCCTCATTCCGAGTTGATCGCTAGCTGCTTTCGTTCGCAGCGCAGCGATCAGGCAAAAAAATTGGCAATTCTGCGCATGCATATGGGGCGCACTGCGCATGCGTGACGTACTTTCACAAAAGCCGATGCAGTTTTACACAAGGTCTAGCAACGCTTTTCAGTCGCACTGCTGGCAGCAGAGTGATTGACAGGAAGTGGGTGTTTCTGGGTGGTAACTGACCGTTTTCGGGGAGTGTATGAAAAAACGCAGGCATGCCAGATATAAACGCAGGAGTGTCTGGAAAAACGTAGGCGTGGCTGGCCGAATGCAGGGCGTGTTTGTGACGTCAAAACAGGAACTAAATAGTCTGAAGTAGGAGTAGGTCTGCAGCTACTCTGAAACTGCACCATTTTTTTTTTGAAGCAGCGCTGCGATCCTTTCGTTTGCACTTCTGCTAAGCTAAGATACACTCTCAGAGGGTGGCGGCTTAGCGTTTGCACTGTTGCTAAAAGCAGCTAGCGAGCGAACAACTCGGAATGAGGGCCAATATCCGGTACAATTCCAGATCCTAGTGTCTGAACTTTCCTGGAATGACGACGCTCTCTATGCAGTCTTCTAGCACGGGTTATCCGAACGAATCAAGGATGAGCTTGCTACTAGAGACTTACCTCCAAAACTAGATGAGCTCATATCTTTCTGCACCACAGTTGATCTCTGATTCCGCAAAAGGGCGACTGAGCGAGGAAAGTCCACGCTTCCTAAGACCTCTATTGTTAATCCTCCTCGTCAGCTATCTCTGCCCAAAGATGAGCCCATGCAAATCAAATTGCTCTCGTCTGTCGCCTGCAGAGCGTAGAAGACGCCAGTCCGAACACCTGTGTCTATATTGTGCTGCTCCATCTCATGTCATCAACGCTTGTCCGGAGCATCAGGGAAACTCCAAATCCTAGTCAGTCAAGGAGAGGGCCGGCTAGGAGTAATGAACTCCTCTCCATCTTCATGTGATTGCAATCTTCCAGTTTCTCTTCAAGTGTCTCAGCACTTCAGGAACCTCATTGCTTTGCTGGACTCTGGAGCAGCTGGAAACTTTGTGACTGAGGAATTCGTTAAGCGGTGGTCCCTACCCACCAAGAGACTTTCGTCTTCTATATGCTTGACTGCTGTGGATGGCAGCAGGATTTCAGATGCAGTCATTACTTCCAAGACCCTGCCTATCCGTCTGAAGGTAGATGCTCTTCACTCTGAATTGATATCATTCCTGGTTATTCCAAAAGCCACGCATCCTGTGGTTCTAGGCCTTCCATGGCTTCGTCTCCATAATCCCCAAATTGATTGGAAGACTACGCATATCCTGGCATGGAGTCCTTTCTGTTCGGAGACCTGTCTTCAAAAGGTACTTCCAGCCTGCACCAGATGTTCCACCTTCACCGTACCAAGATTTCACTGATGTATTCAGCAAGTCCTCTACAGATATTCTTCCTCCTCATAGAGAGTGGGATTGTCCTATTGATCTCATTCCAGGGAAAACTCCACCTCGGGGACGCACTTATCCGCTGTCACTTCCAGAGACCCACTCCATGGAGGAGTATATTAAAGAGAACCTTGCTAAAGGTTTTATCCAGCCTTCCTCCTCTCCAGCCAGCACAGGCTTCTTCTTCGTAAAAAAGAAAGACGGTGGTCTGCGACCCTGTATTGACTACTGTGGGCTTAACGACATCACTTTGAAAAACCGCTATCCTTTGCCTCTTATCACCGAGCTATTTGATTGTGTCAGTGGAGCCACCATCTTTTCCAAGTCAGACCTGAGGGGTTCGTACAATCTCATCTGTATCCGGAAGGTTGACGAGTGGAAAACCATGTTTAACACCCGTGAAGGACATTATGAGTAACTCGTCATGCCTTTCGGACTCAGCAATGCTCCAGCGGTATTTCAACATTTCGTGAACAAAATTTTCCGAGATATCCTTTACCGACATGTTGTGGTCTACCTCGATGATATTCTCATCTTCGCTAATGATTTAAAGGAACATTGTCACTGGGTCAAGGAGGTCCTGTCTCGTCTCTGTGCAAATCATCTCTATTGTAAGTTTGAAAAATGTGTCTTCGAGGTCAAGACGATTCCATTTCTGGGTTACATTGTGTCCGGTTCCGGATTAGAGATGGATCCTGAGAAACTCCAGGCTATCCGCGATTGGCCAATACCCACGACACTCAAGGGTGTTCAAAGATTCCTGGGGTTCGCCAATTATTACAGGAGGTATATTCGGGGCTTCTCTACTGTTGTGGCACCTATCACTGCTTTTACAAGGAAAGGTGCCAATTCCTCCAAGTGGTCGGAAGAAGCTACTCAAGCCTTTTATTTACTTAAACAAAAGTTTGTCTCTGCTCCAGTTCTAAAACAGCCTGATACCACCTCGCCCTTCACCCTGGAGGTGGATGCCTCTTCAGTTGGCGCAGTCCTGTCTCAAAGAGCCGATGATGGCCGCTTACATCCCTGTTACTTCTTCTAATGGAAGTTCTCTCCTGCTGAGCGCAATTACGCTATTGGTGACCAAGAACTTCTGGCTATCAAGCTCGCTCTCGAAGAATGGAGATATCTACTGGAGGGAGCTTCTCATACCAGCACTATCCTGATAGATCACAAGAATCTCCTGTACTTAAAAGCCGCCCAATGCCTCAATCCTCGTCAGGCTAGATGGGTACTCTTCTTCTCCAGGTTTGACATTAAACTTTGGTTTTGTCTAGGGTAACAGAATCGCAAGGCTGATGCTCTTTCCCGCTCCTGGGAGCAAGAAAATGAGTCTGAATCTACTGGAAAACATCCTATTCTCAATCCAGTGGCTTTCTCCGCTGTGAGAGTGGACTCTATGCCTCCGCCAGGGAAAAGCTTCGTAAGACCGTCTCTCAGAAGGATGCTCTTGCAATGGCACATTCCTCTTGCTTCGCCGGACACGCGGGTATTTAGAAAACTTCAAAATTGTTTCCAGATCATACTGGTGGCCGACTCTGATGAAGGACACTATAGAATTTATTGCATCCTGCCCCAATTGTGCTCAACACAAGGTACCTCGCCAATCGCCCGCTGGACAACTGGTTCCCTTCTCTATTCCTCACCACCCATGGACCCATTTATCCATGGACTTTATTTCAGATCTTCCTGAGTGTAACAAGTATAATACCATCTGGGTGTTAGTTGACCGGTTCACCAAGATTGCTCACTTCGTCCCTCTCACCGGTCTTCCATCAGCTTCCAAACTGGCTCAAGTCTTTATTCAAGAGATTTTCAGATTATATGGTCTTCCTGAAGAGATTATCTCCGATAGAGGTGTCTAGTTCATAGCCAAATTCTGGTGAAGTCTGTGTTTGGCACTCCAAGTCAAACTAAAGTTTTCTACTGCTTATCAGCCCCAAACCAATGGGCAAACCAAGAGGGTGGATCAGGACTTGGGAGGCCTTTCTCCGAATTTATGTATTCTCTTCTCAAGACGACTGGGTTCATCTTCTTCCGTGGGCCGAATTTTGTCACAACAATCAGTACCATTCTTCATCTTCTTCTACCCTTGATCAGTTTTCCCAGAACTGGAAAAATATCCGGGCAGCTCTCTTAAAATCTTCCTCAAGGTACAAGAAGTTTGCGTATATGAAGTGTAGGGCAATTCCTGCTCTTAAACCAGATGACCGTGTTTGGCTGTCTACCAAAAATCTTAGAATGAAAGTTCCAATTATGAAGTTTGCTCCTCGTTATATCGGTCCCTTCCAGATTGAACAAGTCATCAATCCAGTTGCCTATAAGCTCAAGTTGCCTCCATTTCTAAAGATCCCTAGGACATTTCACATCTCTCTGTTACGTTCTCCAGAGACAGGGTGGATGAGCCCCAAGTACAGGAACGTGATGCTGCAAAAGATACGGAGCTCGGCAGCAACCCCTATGGAAACCTGACTCCGTTGTCTCACCCTCGTAGTCCGCTTACACCTGCGAGACTATGGTTTCTTTGGACCATGGCAGCCATTTGAAGGGCGGATTATGTCTGCCCAACTCTGATGCCCCCCAGTCTTAGTTGGAGACAAGGCGTAAACTGAGACGGGATGATGACAAGGGGAACCTCTAACTAAAGACAGAAATACAGAGTTAGGGGCGCTACAGAACTAAATGAAAGTATGCGCGGCTCAGCCGCCAAGACTAACAACAAAGGCAATGCTGTCCACACGCCTACACGACACTGTCGTATACCGGCGAGGACAGCCAACGCAGAACCTTTGCAGAAACTCCAAAACAAATATAACAAGACGCTGCAGCCTAGGCCGAGGGATGCGGCAAAGCCGCTACTCACGGAACCGGTACGAATATTGGCAAAAGGACAGGAACCCCCAAAGTAGCTGACACAGGCTCTCAGGACCGGAGGACGGGCAGAATTCCAAACGACAGACCAGTGGACACCAAGAAGCAGGATACTGGATCAGACACAGGCAAAGCCACAGGACTCCTGGACAGGAATGCTTCAAGGCAGAATACTGGATCAGACACAGGCAAAGCCACAGGACTCCTGGACAGGAATGCTTCAAGGCAGGAAGCAGCTAGACAGAAGCTATCACCGGCGTCTGTGTAATGCACTGAGACAGAATATAACAAGTATTTCTTCCAATCACAGCAGGGACCCTAATTAATTATGTTGTGCAGCTGCCCTGCTGCACGACTCCAAACTGACAGGTGCAATTAACAGACAGGTGAGGCTGAACACATGGAAACAGGCTGCAATTACACAGACTCACCACCGGCGGCCAACAAGAGTCTTTCTAAACCAGAGCAAAGGAAATCCTGGCCTGCAAGAGAACTACAACATAAAATACATGAACAGGAATGAACCACAGCTTGTGGTTCATAACACTCTCTCCTCAAGCCGGTGGTCCTGAATCGTTTCCATTCTGCGCTCCCTATTGCACCTAAGGTCCAGACTCAACGTGGTGTTGAGTATGAGGTCACCAAGCTTTTGGACTCACATTTCCAGTACGGTCACCTCCAGTACCTGATTGATTGGAAGGGCTATGGCCCTGAGGAACGCTCCTGGACAAATGCATCGGATGTACATGCTCCTAAGTTGGTCCAGGCTTTCCACGCCAGATTTCCTCGCAAGCCTAAGAAGTGTCCTGGGGCCACTCCTAAAGGGGGGATGCTGTCATGATCCGGCTTGTTCCTCCAGGTATTCCAGATCCTGTGATTCAGCTCCACTAAGAGACTTGCACCAGTTACCATCCTGCGGTGCAGCCTGACTTCTGCAGTGGTCCAGCATTGCTCCCGGTTACCTGCTGCGACCGGACACCGGCTTCCTGCTCACAACGTTGGTCCAGCTTCGCCTCCAGCCTCCAGCGGTGTCCTGGTATCGCTTCTAGCTTCTATTCCCTGCAGCATTGCTCTCTATGCTTCATAGTGAATTTATCACTGGCTACCAGCTCTCTACAGTGCTCCTGTGTCACTATCAGCCTTCAAGCGGTGTTCTACATTATCTCCTGTACCATTCTACATTACCAGCAGTATTCCAATATCACTCTGTATCTGTGACCACACAACATCGAACCACAGTCTCCATCGATACTCACCATCGGACTGAGTTCAGTACACCGAAGGTGAGTTCAGTACACCTTTTGTTCACACCGGTTCCATTTGGTATTCTCTGCAGTTCTACCAAGTACCATCTCAACTTCTATGAACCTGTGTTTACCCCAGCCTCTGTGTATCATCTGCTGGGAAGTACCAGCTCGTTCCTCACTTCAGTGGTTAGCTGTGGTATACGGACTTAACAGCTCCGGATTTGGCAAGGACTTTAACATACTGTTCTGCAAGGCCACAGCACTTATTACCTCTGCGCTTCCGGGAACTGTACTGTAATATCCCTCTGCACATCTACTGTTGAAGTCATTGCATAACCAACGTGTCTATACTGTGTGTTCAATAAACTGACTTTTATTTTTATAACTCTGTTGTTGTGGTCACGCCTTCAGGCAGATGATGCTAGATCTTCTGTATGTCTAAGAAACCAATTCTACCTTCCAGTTTCACCTACACGCCAGCCCCTACACCTGAGGCTTCCCCAGGTCAGCCTCAGCCCTCAGTTGTGACAGGGACTATTTTTTAAATCTGCCATACTGTCTGCCACTGCAGTGCCACTCCTAGATGGGCCAGGTGTTTGTGCCACACACTTGTGTCACTTAACTTAGTCATGCAGCTACCTCAATACACCTCTTTTACTTCTTTGCATGATGTGCTGTTTGGGGACTAGTTTTTAAATCTGCCATCCTGTCTGCCACTGCAGTGCCACTCCTAGATGGGCCAGGTGTTTGTGCCGCACACTTGTGTCGCTTAGCTTAGTCATATAGCCACCTCTGTGCAACCTTTTGGCCTAAAAATAATATTGTGAGGTGTTCAGAATAGACTGGAAATGAGTAGAAATTAATGTTATTGAGGTTAATAATACCGTAGGATCAAAATTACCCCCAAATTCTGTGATTTTAGCTGTTTTTATGTTTTTTTCAAAATTCATCCACATCCAAAACCAAAACACGAAAGGGTGGTTTTGGCAAAACCAATCCAGATCCAAAACACACGCATGGAACCAGAACCAAAACCAAAACACAAAACACGAAAAGTGCCCGCCGCACATCTCTACTCACAATCAGTTGGAGGATCGAGGGAAGATTGGTCCCTCTAGGGCACAGGTTCTCAAATTCGGTCCTCAGAACCCCACACGGTGCATGTTTTGCAGGTCTCCTCACAGAATCACAAGTGACATAAATAACTCCACCTGTGGACCTTTTAAAATGTGTCAGTGATTAATTAATACACCTGTGCACCTGCTGGGTTACCTGCAAAACATGCACTGTGTGGGGTCCTGAGGACCGAGTTTGAGAACCACTGCTCTAGGGTATGATAGCATAAAATTACCAACTAGGTAGCACTAATGTCTCCGGTATATTACCCACCGTCGTGAGGATGCAGTTCAAGTGATGAATGGATCATACGTATAGTACTGCTGGCAGGTTGTTTCTCACAAAGTGCAGGTGGAATTTTAACTTCTAGGACTCCAATAGTTTCCTCAGGTATAAGCTTGTCCGGATTGAGAGCGTTCAATTGTATAGTGTCCAATAAGGTATTGTGTCCAGTTGATTAGCTCAGTTGTGTCCTTTGATTAATTGATACAGATGTATATGTTTTTATCCTAAGCGCTATTTCTCTAATGATGTAAAGAAGCCTGTTCTAAAAACACACAGGAAGTTTTCCATGAGGAGATACAATTTCAAGTTTATTACGATTAAAATTCTCTGCTCAACTTTATGTATTGCTCCGCACTTTCCCCCTCTTTTCCTCTCTGTGTTAGGCCACCCAGCTGCATTAGACTCTAAACCGCTATTGATATTTGAAGAGTGTAAAAACAACATATGGAACAAATCACAGCAAAAGTGCACTAGCCACTTGTTTACTTTATAAACCTCCTAATGATAATGTGTGGACCCCTTATTCAAAAGTAAAGCATTCAGTACCTTTAATACCAAGAAATAATGACACGGAGACTTAAATTTGGCAGAAAATTGTTAGCTATTTATTGTACCCTAACCATTAGAAAACCTGTAAAATGAAAATTTTAGTTAACATGCCGATTCAGCCGGCATATGGTGGCAGAAAAAAGAACGGCTATATATCAACTGACGATAACCTCAAAACATTAAATTTCCAAACAATCCTAATTTAACACAAACTATAAAATAGGTAATAGGTGCCCGACTCAGACCCCCATGGTGACTACCCACCCTGATGGGTGATGACGCTGCCCCCGGACGGGTGGTCAAGCGGCCTTAAAAGTCAATGGAGGTGAGTGCACCTAAACCACACCAAACTGTAAATCACTGCAACTAACAAGACAAACTACAACCTGCCGTTCTTTTCCGCCAACAAATAGCCAACGATAAAACCACACTAACAATTCAAAGCCAAGGCACTCCGTGCCAGAACCTCTACCAAACAGGGTGGGAGTGCGGGAAGGCAATTCAGCAGCAAGAGAGACCAAGCTGGCCTAGCAGTCCCTATATATACTGAACCCTCCCCTCTCTACCATGGGCTGTACTTTTCCTCACAGTTAGGTCCACCCCTCACAGGAGGTTTAACTCTCTCTATTCCTATGCAGTCATTTCGCTCTCCTTATCCTCCTAATGATAATGTGTGGACCCCTTATTCAAAAGTAAAGCATTCAGTACCTTTAATACCAAGAAATAATGACACGGAGACTTAAATTTGGCAGAAAATTGTTAGCTATTTATTGTACCCTAACCATTAGAAAACCTGTAAAATGAAAATTTTAGTTAACATGCCGATTCAGCCGGCATATGGTGGCAGAAAAAAGAACGGCTATATATCAACTGACGATAACCTCAAAACATTCAATTTCCAAACGATCCTAATTTAACACAAACTATAAAATAGGTAATAGGTGCCCGACTCAGACCCCCACGGTGACTACCCACCCTGATGGGTGATGACGCTGCCCCCGGACGGGTGGTCAAGCGGCCTTAAAAGTCAATGGAGGTGAGGGCACCTAAACCACACCAAACTGTAAATCACTGCAACTAACAAGACAAACTACAACCTGCCGTTCTTTTCCGCCAACAGCGAAAGACTCCTCCCCAGAGTCTTCGCACCGCCACCATACCCTCAACCTAACTCCTGCAACACCAGAAAAAGATCCTCCAGGAAAAGCATCATCCCCTCCTTGGACAGATGCACACCATCAGGCCAAAAAAGGTGACTGTCACGAAACCGAATCCTAGGGTGGCGAACCACTTTGCCTCCGTGGGCCAACACCCACTTCGCCACCGCCCCATTCACCTTTTGCCTGGCCTCATCAATCAGGCGACCGTCCGCCACACCTCGCCAACTCAACCTTGGCACCATCATAGAGAACACCAAGACACAATTGGTCCATGCTGCGGCCACACTGGCCAGATCCTTCATCATGGCCCACCGCAGCTCCAAAGATGTCCTCTTCCCCAGGTCGTTGCCACCTAAATGGACAACCAGCTCCATAGGGACTCAATGCTCGCTGACCTAACTGACCAATCTACTCTTCAGATCTTTCCACATCATCCCCCGCCAACCAAGCCAACGAACGCCATGAGCCCTAGGAAACATCTGTGCCCCCTCCGAGTCCAAAAACCTGGCTGCCCAGTACACATAACAGTGGCCAACCACCCAGATTGCCAAATCATCTTCTACCCAACCTGAAGAGAAGGAAAGGGGTAAAAAATCGGTTAATAAGAATTTAAAGCAGAGTTTATTAAACACATTAACCTGAAGGATCTGCCAAAAGAAAAAATGGGGTTTTCGTGTCTTGCAGAAGTCACGGCCTAGCCGATCTGCACAAGCTTCCAGCCAATTGAAGCAGAACATAAACACACAACGGGAAAAATCAAAATAATATAAGGAAAATAAACAGGGGGGGGGGGGTGTATAACAAAGGAAAAAACATGTAAGAACTCAGCTGGAGGTGAAAGCGTAAAAACCTGCTGAGGGACTTTGATTAGAACTGATCAGCCGAATTGTAGATTAGAATTCAGTCCGTCAAGTCAGGCAAAAAATCACAAAAGAACTCCAGACCCCCGCTGCCAGCAGCGGCGAGTAGCTAATCCCTGAGTAGGATAAACCGGGGAGACAAACAGACACACTACACAAGGACGTACTGAACTTCACAACATGAACTTATACAACTACAAATAAACAGAACCGTTAGTCAAACAAACAAATCATGCAACGGGGCGAATATATCGTCTGTAACTCGACGACTTCCATCGTCCCACTGCCTGGATTTCCGCCACGGAAAACCCTGCCGAAGCAGCCGACGTCGCAGCCCCGATGCGGAAGGAATGCGTCCCGAAAGCAGCGGGTGGAAGGCCCAAGCTCGGCAGACAGCGACCCAGCATCCAACTAAACTGATATTTCGTCAAGGGTAAACCGTCATAATGTAGCAACCACGACCCCCGCCCACTGGGCCGAACTGCCGCATATTTCGATGCCAACCTCACCAGGCAAATGCTCTCCTCCAGCGACGAAACCAAGGTGACCCATCGACCTCTACCTACTTGGTCCGTCTTAGAGCGACGCAATCTGCACAGCAAGGACCTCTCACCCACCACCACGTCCTCAAGAAGCATGCGCGAATCCGCCCGCTTAGATGGCGCTACCAGCTCCAAAACCCGAAAGGCTCCGTGGTAAGCCATGGAGAACGCCAACCAGAACAGAAGCGACTCAAAAATAGATGACGCGATACCGCCAACCGCCTTGATGACAGCCAACCACCTTGATGACAGTAGCAAGGCCGCATCGATGGGCCGCCGCCTATCAGGCGGCGTTGGCGCCACGCGTGCCCACCCCTTCATCGCCTTAAGCAGAAGTCCGCTCTTTGTCACGTCAGGGACACCCTTGATTTTATTAAAGAACAAAATTCCAGCTAAGTACCGGGACACCACCGCTCTGGACCTACCCGTAACAAACAGCTGCCAAATAAAAGAAAGCATCATCCGATGCCCGCTCTTACCTTCTTGACTTCGTCCTCGGACAAACTCCTCCCACTCGCTCCAAGCTTGTCCGCAAGCCTTGAGCGTGTTCGGAGCCACTGACCGCATCGCTAGACCCTCCAGTCCGGCCCGATCACCTGCCAGACATAACCGGGACATTGAAACCCCTGCTCATCGGCCTCGGGTGCCAACAAACGAAATCTCTCCCACTTACCTCGGGACAATGCGTCGGCAATTCTGTTCTCCAGCCCAGGCACATGCTGCGCGCGGAACCATACATTCTCACGCAAGCATGTCAGAAGCAACCGCCCCAGCACCCTCAGTACCACCAGCGACTTCGCCCTCTGGTTATTGATCGCATGCACCACGCCCAGATTGTCACATCTAAACAAGATGCTGCGATGAGCCAGACGATCGCCCCAAACCTCCAGCGCCACCATAATGGGGAAAAGCTCCAGCAGCAAAAGGTCCTTAGTTAAACCCTCGCGATGCCATTCCTCCGGCCACGAGGCCACGCACCAAGATCCCTCAAGGTAGCAACCGAACCCAGAGGAACCCGCCGCGTCGGTAAACAGCTGCAGCCGAGCGCTGTCGACCGTTGGGGCCTGCCAGATATGCACCCCGTTGAAGTCCCTCAGGAACGAGGCCCATACGGCCAAATCCCTCTTAATCTCGGAGGACAAGCGGATGAAATGATGCGGCCTGGCAGACCCCGCAGTCGCCCTCTCCAGCTTCCGGCAGAAAACCCTGCCCATCGGCATTACCCGACAAGCAAAGTTCAAAAGGCCCAGCAAGAACTGCGCCTGCCGCAGCGTGACTTTGCGCAACCTAACGAACTGGCAGATAGCTTCGCGGAGCTTCGCAACCTTGGCCTGAGGCAGGCGACACGATCCCGCTACCGTGTCGATTTCGATCCCCAAGAATGACAAACATGAAACCTGCCCCTCCGTTTTATCCTCGGCCACAGGAACACCAAAGTGAAAAAACAGAACTCGGATGCTGAACAGCAAGTCGCCGCAGCGTGGCGAATTCGCCGGACCCACACACAGGAAGTCATCGAGGTAATGTGCAACTCCATGACCCCCTGATGAAGACTCCACGCACCAATGTAAAAATGTGCTAAAAAGTTCAAAAAACGAGCAGGAAACGGAACATCCCATCGGCAAACATTTGTCGATGAAATACTCCGCTCCGATCCGAAAACCCATAGAACGGAATGAGTCCGGATGCAACGGTAGCAACCGAAACGTGGATTCCACATCGATCTTAGCCATCAGGGCCCCAGGGCCGTAACTACGGACCAACTCTAGCGCCTCATCAAACGACTGGTACACCACTGAGCAATGAGCCGGTGGTATCGCGTCGTTGACCGATGACCCCGACGGGTAAGAAAGATGCTGAATGAGCTGAAAAGCACCTGGAGTCTTCTTGGGAACTACCCCCACTGGGGAGATGACCAAGTCATCCACCGGGGGTGAGCTAAACGGTCCCTCCATCCTACCCAGCCGTAACTCCTTATCAACTTTCTCTCGCAGAACCGACGACAAGTCGCGAACAGACTGGAGGTTCCGGTGAGCCCGGACCGATACCTCGCTCGCAACAGGCAAGCGAAAACCAAACTGAAAACCCTGAAACAAAAACTGAGCGTCTGCACTATTTGGATACCAATCCAACCATTTGGCCATTGCATCCAAATTAATTGGCGTTGGTGCCCTGCAGAGCGCTCCCGCTCGCGCCAGGTCTTGCGTAACCTTGCTTACCCCGCGCACCCTGGCGACTGCCTTTAAAACAGGTAGAGGCTGGGGGGAGCCACCACATTGCAAGCACAAATGTCGAAACCGACACTGCTTGCCGAAGGAACAGGACGCATTGTTAAATGCGAAGCACTTCCCTTTCGCGGCGGCCTGCCCCCCCCCCCCCCCACGGACGGCCAATCTACCTGTCTTGCCCGATCCGCCGTTGGTGCCGGTCCCTTGGGCGGACGACCCTGCGCGGTGCCCGTCCGCCCCCGGATGCCGGGGCTCCCTAGCGGGTTGAGAAGTCCGGGTGACCTGGAGCCAGACTTCCACGTCCTTGCAACCAAAGTCAATCACCTGCAAGCAGTCCTGTTTCTCCCTGAATTTCTCGTCATACATCCGCCATTCGATGCCTGACGATGTGCGCTGCATATCGTGTATTAAGTGCAGGTATCTTATGACGTTCATATGTTCGCCAGGCCTATCTTCTAGGTAACAAGCCGCAAAGATGCAAAAACCGGCCAGCCAGTTGTCGAAAGTACGGAAAGCCTCAGCTCCGATGCCCTTCTTAGCTGCCGCTGACTTATAGTCCTTCTTTGCGTCCTTCGTCAGGATGAACATATCAACGTAATCGCCCCTGCAGATCTTCCTACGGCAGCTATCCCGCAACCCCGGCAGCACGGCCGTGTAATCGCAGTGGACTACCCCAGGCAAATCGCGGCGCTTCTTGGCCCTGCGAGCGTCCTCGCTAAGCCGTTTACGTCTCTTCCGCCTCTCCTGCTGCCCCGCCGCCCTCTTGGCGTATTTTGTCGCGCGCTTTTTCGCCCCAGTTGTGCTACTGACTTCGGACGCCGGCGACGACAGGGAAGAAGAAGAGGAAGAACTGAGAGAACTGGAGCGCGTGCTGGAGCCAGACGCCGACTGCTCAACCTCACCTGATGCTGTCGACTGCTCGGACTGGGAATCCTCCGGTGTGGAAGCTGCGAAATCCTCCTCGTCGCTCCCAACCACCTCAACTTCACCGCGATCACCTGAAGAAGAAGACGGAGCAAAGGACCCAGAAACCACTCGGGGCGCATGCCTAGCACTCCGGGGCGAAGGTGTCCCCACCTTGCGCCCCCCCTCGTCCCGCATGGGACGGTGTCCCAGCTGCGCCGCGGCCGCCCCCAGATCACGTCAAGCGCGAGCAATTCGCTGAGCCGCCGACCCCGGCCCCGCACCGGACACGCTCGCTAGCGCGCGCGTGCCGGAATGCCTTGCCGCCCCCGGGGATGCGGCAGCGGCCAACGGGCCCAATGCCGCCACCACCGTCGACAGGGCCAACGCCAACTCTCCGGAGGGGTCCTGACCTCCCCAAAAGTCACTGCCGGCACCCGCGGGGGCCCCCGCAGATGCCGGCGCGCGCCTCCCTGCCCGTCGCCCGGCAGGCGCCAACAGGGGGCCCGATGGCCGGAGCTCCGACCGGCCCGCCGGGGAACTGCTGGCGCCCCTGACCACAAGCGGCGCGGTCCCCCACCAGTCACCGCCCCCAACTTGTGCCTGCTGTCTCTCGCTAGCGCTGCTCCTGCCGCTATCGGCCCCCCTGCGCGCGCCCTCCCCCTGCAGGCCGGAGCTCCTTCCGCCCGCAGGGAGGGCGCCTCGGTGGGACTCCATGCTGCCTTGCTCGCCCCCGGTACGTCCCCCCCCGCCGCCTCTCCCCGCCGGACTCCGGCTGCAAGGGAGGCAGCAGGGAAGATGAGGACACCAGTGGCGCCGCTGCGCGCACACGTGCGTGAACGGCGCCACCTGCTGAGAGTGCGGGCGTGCGCGCACCCCGTGCGCGCGGCCCGCCGCTTCCCGCCACTATCCTTCCACCACTGGGCCCAGCTGAGAGGACCGTCGGACGAGACCCCGCGACAGGCCTCGTCGGACTCGCCGCCGTCCGCCCGCTCCGCCCCCCTCGCCCGGCACCACCTCGCGGCCGCGACAAGGGGGAAGAGAGGGGAGATGAACCGGCAGCCTCCGTCGGCCGCCCAACTTGGCGCGCGGGCGCCCGAACCCAGCACCGGAGCCGCAAACTCTGCACCCGGAGGTGAGGGCCGATGCCCGGCCACCTCCGGGCGTCTTGCCTGTGCCCCCAGCCCTCCCCGCCGCCCGCGCCCGGCCGGTAATACCGGACCGGAAACCAGCGGCAAGGAGGACCGAGTCCGCCGAGCCACCGCCGCACTGGCGCCCGCGTCGGCCCCGGAAGACGGGTAGCCGGCAGCAGGGCCAGCCAGCCCATCCTCGGGCCCAGCCCCACCACCTGATGAGCGGTAGCGAGCTGGGGTCCCGGCGGCACGGCGGGGGCGAGAGGCGGCCATCTCAAGCAGAGTGTGGAATGGAAGTGCAGTGGCAAAAGAGAACACAGTGCAATGCTAAAGTAATAAACTAGCAAAAATTCTAGTGACTCTGCAATGCAGCACTCACCAGAGGCAATTCAGCAGCAAGAGAGACCAAGCTGGCCTAGCAGTCCCTATATATACTGAACCCTCCCCTCTCTACCATGGGCTGTACTTTTCCTCACAGTTAGGTCCACCCCTCACAGGAGGTTTAACTCTCTCTATTCCTATGCAGTCATTTCGCTCTCCTTATCACAGAAAAAGGTCACAGTTATTTAGCTGACATTAGGGTGTGCATAGGTACACCTGAAACACTCCACGTATGCAATGAATGGGGCTTTCAGATCCAGATAGCACAATTTATTATCCTTCAATGTATGGCCACTTACAAAGTTTGGGCCTGACTTGACCCCCATCAGGCTCAGTTATAGAATTGCATGTAAATTACATGAAAAGGTCCCCTCACTTGCAAAATCCAGGAGCCCATCTTACAGAGCATCACTCTCAGCCCTCTGGTAGAGTTTGTACGATAAACCGTCAGGCTTCCCCTAATGTACTGTAAAAATAACAGCCCAGTGTTGACTAGCACTGGGCCCCTGTTGGTACCTCTGGCCGCAGAGTGATAGGGTAAAAATTAAACATTACAGTGCAACCTATTATGGCACTACAGTTACCACCATGCACTGAAAGCCCAAGAATAGATATGAACAATATGGTAGCGCTAAGGGTTCAATAAAGTATAGCAAACAGATGCTTCAAATTAATATCTTAGATAAAAGATTGACTAAACTTAAAAGGTACTATTACTAATGATTGTAAAAATATGCAATGACAGATCTTAGGTGATAAAATACTGCCGTCTTCAATGCAGGTCAATGATTAAGTTGCCATCACCATCAAATTACAGTTTACTAATAAAAAAAGTATGTCAATGCACAATACTGATACTGGAGTCTGAATATTTATTAGAATGTCTTTAATTGGTCCATGGCAGGTAGGCCACATGGAAGCCTACTGAGGCACACATGTGCCTATGGGCATGCCTTTGTTCGCTGATACTGGGAAAAAGTTAAGTTATTTAAATCCCCATGTCAGAGGCATGATCCTACATGTCTGCATATTAGAAATGAGAATATTCAATAGGTATCTCTAACTGCATTTTGGACAGTCGCTTCTCAGTCAGTAGTGCCATCCCATATGTAAACATCCAAACCACAAATGAAGAGCTAATTTCTCATCGTAAAGCCAGGTCTGTCTGGCTGTTAAGTTGAAACCTTCTCAGACGTAGTAAGGTATAAATGGACAAGGCCATTTAGGTAGTGGCTCACAAACTCTTTTGAATCACAGAGCACAAGAGTATAAGATTTTTTCTCTTACGTCCTAGAGGATGCTGGGGACTCCAAAAGGACCATGGGGTATAGACGGGATCCGCAGGAGCTTGGGGACACTGAAAAGGCTTTAACTGGGTGTGAACTGGCTCCTCCCTCTATGCCCCTACCCCAGACCTCAGTTAGACTTTGTTCCCAGGACTGACTGGACACTCACTAGGGGAGCTCTCCTGAGTTTCTCTGGAAAAGACTTTGGGCCTCATTCCGAGTTGTTTGCTCTGTAATTTTCTTCGCATCGCAGCGATTTTCCGCTAATTGCGCATGCGCAATGTGCGCACTGCGACTGCATCAAGTAAATTTGCTAAGAAGTTTGGTATTTTACTCACGGCATTACGAGGTTTTTTCTTCGTTCTGGTGACCGTTGTGTGATTGACAGGAAGTGGGTGTTTCTGTGCGGAAACTGGCCGTTTTATGGGTGTGTGTGAAAAAACGCTGCCATTTCTGGGAAAAACGCGGGAGTGGCTGGAGAAACGGGGGAGTGTCTGGGCGAACGCTGGGTGTGTTTGTGACGTCAAACCAAGAACGAAACTGACTGAACTGATCGCAGTGGCAGAGTAAGTGTCGAGCTACTCAGAAACTGCTTAGAAATTTCTATTCGCAATTTTGAGAATCTTTAGTTCGCAATTTTGCTAAGCTAAGATTCACTCCCAGTAGGCGGCGGCTTAGCGTGTGCAATGCTGCTAAAAGCAGCTTGCGAGCGAACAACTCGGAATGAGGGCCTTTGTTAGGTTTTTTATTTGCAGGGAGACCTGCTGGCTACAGGCTCCCTGCAGCGTGGGAGTGAGGGGAGAGAAGCAGGACCTACTTCTTCTTAGTTTAAGGGCTCTGCTTCTCAGCTACTGGACACCATTAGCTCCAGAGGGTTCGATCACTTGGTGCGCCTAGCTGCTTGTTCCTTGAGCCCCCCTCACAGAAGCCAGAAGAAGAAGTCGGGTAAGTATGCAGAAGACAGAATACTTCAGTGACGGCAGAAGACTCCAGTAACGAAGGTACAGCGCAGCGGTAGCGCTGCGCTCCATGCTCCCACACACTTCACCAACTGCATTCACAGGGTGCAGGGCGCTGGGGGGGGGGGGGGGGAACGCCCTGGGCAGCATGTTACTGGGTCTAGGAGCTGGCAGAAGGCAGTTCGGTGCCTCGACACTGTTTTTCAACCCCCGCCGGCATTTTCTTATTTTCAAATTTAGCGGGCTGAAGCACGCCGGGAAGGGGTGGGGCTTAGCCGCACAGCTCGTCAGCGCCATTTTCTCTCCTCCACGCCGCTGCAGAGAACGCTGGCCCGGGTGTGGCCAGTTAAAATGGGACGTGATACACATATGCCCCCAATAGTGCAGTGCCAGATCCACAATTGCCCCCACAGTGCCAGGTATACAAATGCCCCTCACAGTGCCAGGTAAACAGATGCCCCCACAGTGCCAGGTATACAAATGCCCCCACAGTGCCAGGTATACAAATGCCCCTCACAGTGCCAGGTATACAGATGCCCCCACAGTGCCAGGTATACAAATGCCCCCACAGTGCCAGGTATACAAATGCCCCCACAGTGCCAGGTATACAAATGCCCCTCACAGTGCCAGGTATACAGATGCCCCCACAGTGCCAGGTATACAAATGCCGCTCACAGTGCCAGGAATACAGATGTCCCCACAGTGCCAGGTATACAAATGCCCCCACAGTGCCAGGCATACTAATGCCCCTCACAGTGCCAGGTATACAGATGCCCCCACAGTGCCAGGTATACAGATGTCCCCACAGTGCCAGGTATACAGATGCCCCCACAGTGCCAGGTATACAAATGCCCCTCAGTGCCAGGTATACAGATGTCCCCACAGTGCCAGGTATACAAATGCCCCTCACAGTGCCAGGTATACAGATGCCCCCACAGTGCCAGGTATACAAATGCCCCTCACAGTGCCAGGTATACAGATGTCCCCTCAGTGCCAGGTATACAGATGTCCCCACAGTGCCAGGTATACAAATGCCCCTCGCAGTGCCAGGTATACAGATGCCCCACAGTGCCAGGTATACAGATGTCCCCACAGTGCCAGGTATACAGATGCCCCCACAGTGCCAGGTATACAGATGACCCCCACAGTGCCAGGTATACAGATGCCCCCCCCCTGTCCCGCTTACAGCTCCTTTAGGCGGGTACACGGAGGAGAGCGCGGCTATGTTGGGTGGCGGCGTGTAAGACTTGAAACCCGCCGCCGGTTCGAGAGCCAATCAGAGCTCGCGGACCGGCAGCCGCGGCTCCTGATTGGCTGCCGGTCCGCGAGCTCTGATTGGCTCACGAACCGGCGGCTGGTTTCAAGTCCTACACGCCGCTGCCGTCGCCGCCCGACAATAGCCGCGCTCTCCTCCGTGTGGAGACAGCTGAGACACGCTGCCGCCGGACTGTGCGGCGGCGTGTCTCACTGAGAGGAGTGGGTGGGCCGGACCAAACGGCTTCGCGGGCCTTATACGGCCCACGGGCCGGAGGTTCCCCACCCCTGCTATAAAGGATGTTTTACATATTTCTGACGAACCTGCGGTGCAGGAAACAAGGATTTGCTTGTTCAAAGGGAAAAAACCTGAGGTGAAGTTTCCCCCCTCTCATGAAATGAATACTCTTTGCGAAAAGGCTTGGGTGTCGCCGGATAAGAGGTGGCAGATTCCCAAGAGAATTTACATGGCGTATCCTTTCCCCTCTGATGACAGGGAAAAATGGGAGTCGTCTCCGAATGTCGACAAGGCTCTATCCCGGTTGTCTAAGACGGTGGCGCTTCCGTCCCCTGAGACGGCAGCTCTCAAGGATCCGGCGGATCGCAAGCTTGAGACGTCCCTGAAGTCCATTTTCGCTAATACGGGTGCATTGCTCAGATCTGCTGTGGCGTCGGTATGGGTGAGTAGTGCTATTGCTAAATGGGCTGAGAATTTAGCGGCTGATATGGATACGCTTGATAAAGATAATGTTCTTTTAACTCTTGGTTATATCAAGGACGCTGCAGATTACCTGAAGGATGCGGCGAGGGATGTAGGTCTCTTTGGATCAAGAGCCAATGCCATGGCGATCTCGGCCAGGAGAGCGCTGTGGATTCATCAATGGAATGCTGATGCCGACTCCAAGAGAGCTATGGAAGCTCTCCCCTTCAAAGGTAATGTCTTGTTTGGTGACGGCTTGGCTGATCTGGTGTCTACCGCGACGGCGGGTAAGTCATCTTTTCTTCCTTATGTTCCCACACAACAGAAAAAGACACCACATCAGCAGATGCAGTCCTTTCGTCCCAATAAATACAAGCGTGGAAAAGGTTCGTCCTTCCTCGCTTCAAAGGGTAGAGCAAGGGGAAGAAAGTCGCCTGCAGTATCAGGCGCCCAGGACCAAAAGTCCTCCCATGCCTCTACCAAGTCCACCGCATGACGCTGGGGCTTCCCTGGGGGAGTCCGGACCGGTGGGGGGCCATCTGCGGATCTTCAGTCAGGTCTGGGTTCAATCAGGCCTGGATCCTTGGGTCCTAGATATAGTATCTCAGGGATACAAGCTGGAGTTTCAGGAGGTGCCCCCTCACAGGTTCTTAATTTCAGCCTTACCAGTGTCTCTTCTGGACAGGCAGGTGGTGAAGGCAGCAATACAAAAGTTGTGTCAACAGAGGGTCATTGTTCCCGTTCCCCCATCCCAACGGGGGAGGGGTTCTACTCGAGCCTCTTTGTGGTACCGGAACCGGACGGTTCGGTCAGACCGATTCTGAACCTAAAGTCCCTCAATCCATACTTGAAGGTTTTCAAATTCAAGATGGAATCTCTTCGAGCTGTTATTGCCAGCCTAGAAGGGGGGGACTTTATGGCATCAGTCGACATAAAGGATGCCTACTTACACGTCCCGATATATCCTCTGCATCAAGCCTTCCTAAGGTTTGCGGTACAGGATTCTCATTACCAATTTCAGACGTTGCCGTTCGGGCTTTCCATGGCCCCGAGGATTTTCACCAAAGTCATGGCAGAAATGATGGTTCTCCTTCGCAAGCAAGGGGTTACCATTATCCCGTACTTGGACGATCTCCTGATAAAGGCGAAGTCCAGGGAACGGTTGCTAAGAAATGTGGATTTGTCTCTGTCCGTTCTGCGACAACACGGTTGGCTGCTAAATTTTCCAAAGTCTCAGTTGATTCCGACCACTCGGTTGCCCTTTCTTTGCATGATTCTGGACACGGGCTTACGGAAGGTGATTCTTCCGGAAGACAAAATTCTGGAACTCCGGACGATGGTCAGGGAGCTTCTGAGGCCAAAAAGTGTGTCGGTTCATCAATGTACTCGGGTTCTGGGGAAGATGGTTGCGGCGTACGAAGCCATTCCGTTTGGCAGGTTTCATGCCCGGGCGTTTCAGCGGGATCTGCTGAGCAAGTGGTCCGGGTCTCACCTGCACATGCACCGGGAGATAAGTCTATCTCCCAGGGCCAGGATTTCTCTCCTGTGGTGGCTACAAAGTTCTAACCTCCTAGGAGGGCGCCGATTCGGTATCCTGGATTGGGTTCTGTTGACAACAGATGCAAATCTCCGAGGCTGGGGCGCAGTCACCCAGGGAAGAAATTTCCAGGGGAAATGGTCGCTCCAGGAATCTTGTCTCCACATAAATGTTCTCGAGTTAAGAGCCATTTACAACGGCCTGCTACAAGCAAGAAGCCTTCTTCAGGGTCGGCCTGTCCTGATACAATCAGACAACATAACTGCGGTGGCACATATAAACCGTCAAGGCGGAACAAGGAGCAGGGCGGCTATGGCGGAGGCTACAAGAATCTTTCGCTGGGCGGAACAGCACATGAGCGCCCTGTCAGCAGTCTTCCTTCCGGGAGTGGACAACTGGGAAGCAGACTTCGTCAGCAGACACGATCTCCATCCGGGAGAGTGGGCTCTTCATCAAGAGGTGTTTGCAGAACTGACGAAGCGTTAGGGAACTCCGCTGATCGACATGATGGCGTCTCGCCTCAACAAGAAGCTTCCGAGGTATTGTTCCAGGTCAAGGGACCCCCAAGCCAGTGCAGTGGACGCCCTGGTAACTCCGTGGGTCTTTCAGTCGGTGTATGTGTTCCCTCCGCTTCCTCTCATTCCAAAGGTGCTGGGAATCATTCGATGAGCAAGAGTGCAAGCAATTCTTGTCGTTCCAGATTGGCCAAGAAGGGCCTGGTATCCAGATCTTCAGGAATTACTAGTGGAAGATCCTTGGCCACTTCCTCTAAGAGAGGACCTGTTGCTGCAGGGACCATGCGTGTTTCCAGACTTACCGCGGCTGCGTTTGACGGCATGGAAGTTGAGCGCCAAATCTTAGCTCGGAAAGGTATTCCCGGGGAGGTCATTCCCACTCTCCTTAAGGCGAGGAATGAAGTTACGGCGAAACATTATCACCGTATTTGGAGAAAGTATGTTTCGTGGTGTGAGACTAAAGCTGCTCCTGCGGAAGAATTTCACTTGGGTCGGTTTCTCCATTTTTTGCAGGCAGGTGTCGATGTCGGCCTGAAATTGGGTTCCATCAAGGTGCAGATTTCAGCTTTATCTATCTTCTTTCAGAAGGAATTGGCTGTTCTCCCTGAGGTTCAGACTTTTGAGAAGGGAGTGATGCATATCCATCCTCCGTTTGTGCCCCCGGTGGCACCATGGGATCTTGACGTGGTCTTACAGTTTCTTATGTCTTCCTGGTTTGAACCTTTGCGTAAGGTTGAGTTAAAGTTTCTCACTTGGAAGGTGGTCATGCTGTTGGCTCTGGCATCTGCCAGGCGGGTGTCTGAGTTGGTGGCCTTGTCACACAAGAGTCCGTACTTGATCTTCCATTCGGATAGGGCGGAATTGAGGACTCGTCAACAATTTCTGCCGAAGGTGGTTTCTTCATTTCACATTAACCAACCTATTGTGGTACCTGTGGCTACAGATGCTGTGGCAGTTCCAAAGTCTCTTGATGTTGTGAAAGCTTTGAAGATCTACGTCGCCAGAACGGCGGTGGCCAGGAAAACAGAGGCGCTGTTTGTCCTGTATGCTTCCAACAAGATTGGTCATCCTGCTTCGAAGCAGACTATTGCACACTGGATTTGTAGTATGATTCAGCAAGCTCATTCTTCGGCTGGGCTACCGGTGCCGAAATCAGTGAAGGCCCATTCTACCAGGAAGGTGGGCTCATCTTGGGCAGCTGCCCGAGGGGTCTCGGCACTTCAGCTTTGCCGAGCAGCTACGTGGTCGGGTTCAAACACCTTTGCTAAGTTTTACAAGTTTGATACCCTGGCTGAGGAGGACCTCATGTTTGTTCAATCGGTGCTGCAGAGTTGTCCGCACTCTCCCGCCCGTGTTGGAGCTTTGGTATAGACCCCATGGTCCTTTTGGAGTCCCCAGCATCCTCTAGGACGTAAGAGAAAATAGGATTTTCGTACCTACCGGTAAATCCTTTTCTCCTAGTCCGTAGAGGATGCTGGACGCCCATCCCACTGTGGACGGTTACTTGCAGTGTGTTCTTATTAGTTGCATTGGTTTATACACAGGTTGTGTATTTGTTGTTTCAGTTTGTTGCTGCAGTTAAATTCATACTGTTATCTGGTTTACTGTTACTCCGGTTGTACGGTATGTTGTGGTGTGGGCTGGTATGTTCTAGCCCTTAGTTTGAACTAAAATCTTTTCCTCGAAATGTCCGTCTTTCCTGGGCACAGTTCCTATAACTGAGGTCTGGAGGAGGGGCATAGAGGGAGGAGCCAGTTCACACCCAGTTAAAGTCTTTTCAGTGTGCCCAAGCTCCTGCGGATCCCGTCTATACCCCATGGTCCTTTTGGAGTCCCCAGCATCATCTACGGACTAGGAGAAAATAAGATTTTAAACCTACCGGTAAATCTTTTTCTCGTAGTCCGTAGAGGATGCTGGGGACTCCGTAAGGACCATGGGGATAGACGGGCTCCGCAGGAGACATGGGCACTTTAAGAAAGACTTTAGGTATGGGTGTGCACTGGCTCCTCCCTCTATGCCCCTCCTCCAGACCTCAGTTAAAGAAACTGTGCCCAGAGGAGACGGACAGTACGAGGAAAGGATTTTTGTTAAACCAAGGGAAAGATTCATACCAGCCCACACCATTCACACCGTATAACTTGTGATAAAACTAACCAGTTAACAGTATGAAAAAACAACATAGCATCAGTCGGAGACCGATGAAAACAATAACATAACCCTTATGCAAGCAAAACTATATACAAGTCTTGCAGAAATAGTCCGCACTTGGGACGGGCGCCCAGCATCCTCTACGGACTACGAGAAAAAGATTTACCGGTAGGTTTAAAATCTTATTTTCTCTTACGTCCTAGAGGATGCTGGGGACTCAGTAAGGACCATGGGGATTATACCAAAGCTCCCAAACGGGCGTGAGAGTGCGGAAGACTCTGCAGCATCGATTGAGCAAACAGGAGGTCCTCCTCAGCCAGGGTGTCAAACTTATAGAACTTTGCAAAGGTGTTTGAACCCGACCAAGTAACAGCTCGGCACAGCTGTAGTGCCGAGACCCCTCGGGCAGCCGCCCAAGACGAGCCCACCTTCCTAGTGGAATGGGCCTTGACCGATTTTGGCAACGGCAATCCAGCCGTCGCATGTTCCTGCTGAATCGTGTTACAGATCCAGCGAGCAATAGTCTGCTTTGAAGCAGGAGCGCCAACCTTGTTGGCTGCATACAGGACAAACAGTGCTTCTGTTTTTCTGACTCTAGCCGTTCTGGCCACGTAAATTTTCAAAGCCCTGACCACATCAAGGGACTCGGAATCCTCCAAGTCTCGCGTAGCCACCAGCACCACAATAGGTTGGTTCATATGAAAAGACGACACCGCCTTAGGCAAAAATTGCGGACGGGTCCGCAATTCCGCTCTATCCATATGGAAAACTAAATAGCGGCTTTTATGAGACAAAGCCGCCAATTCCGCCACTCGCCTAGCCGAAGCCAAGGCTAACAACATGACCACTTTCCAAGTGAGATATTTTAACTCCACCGTTTTAAGTGGTTCAAACCAGTGTGACTTAAGGAAACTCAACACCACGTTAAGGTCCCAAGGCGCCACCGGGGGTACAAAAGGAGGCTGAATATGCAGCACTCCCTTCACAAAAGTCTGTACTTCTGGGAGAGAAGCCAATTCTTTTTGAAAGAAAATGGATAAGGCCGAAATCTGAACCTTAATGGAGCCTAATTTTAGGCCCAAATTCACTCCGGCTTGTAAGAAGTGAAGGAAACGGCCCAGATGGAATTCTTCCATAGGAGCATTCCTGGCCTCACACCAAGAAACATATTTTCGCCATATACGGTGATAATGTTTAGCTGTCACGTCCTTCCTAGCCTTTATCAGAGTAGGAATTACCTCATCCGGAATGCCCTTTTCCGCTAGGATCCGCCGTCCAACCGCCATGCCGTCAAATGCAGCCGCGGTAAGTCTTGGAACAGACAGGGCCCTTGTTGCAACAGGTCCTGTCTTAGAGGAAGAGGCCACGGATCTTCTGTGAGCATCTCCTGCAGATCCGGATACCAGGCCCTTCGTGGCCAATCTGGAACAATTAGAATTGTACGTATTCCTCTTTTTCTTATTATTCTCAACACCTTTGGGATGAGAGGAAGAGGAGGAATTACATAGACCGACTGGAACACCCATGGTGTCACTAGGGCGTCCACAGCTACCGCCTGAGGGTCTCTTGACCTGGCGCAATACCTCTGCAGCTTTTTGTTGAGGCGGGACGCCATCATGTCTAATTGAGGCAGTCCCCACTGACTTGCAATCTGTGCGAAGACTTCCTGATGAAGTCCCCACTCTCCTGGATGCAGGTCGTGCCTGCTGAGGAAGTCTGCTTCCCAGTTGTCCACTCCCGGAATGAACACTGCTGACAGTGCGCTTACATGATTTTCCGCCCAGCGAAGAATCCTGGTGGCTTCCGCCATTGCCACTCTGCTCTTTGTGCCGCCCTGGCGGTTTACATGAGCCACTGCGGTGATGTTGTCTGACTGGATCAGAACTGGTAAGTCACGAAGCAAGGTCTCCGCTTGACGAAGGGCGTTGTATATGGCCCTCAGCTCCAGGACGTTGATGTGAAGACAAGTCTCCTGACTTGACCAAAGACCCTGGAAGTTTCTTCCTCGTGTGACTGCTCCCCAACCACGGAGGCTCACGTCTGTGGTCACCAGAACCCAGTCCTGAATGCCGAACCTGCGGCCCTCTAGAAGGTGAGCACTCTGCAGCCACCACAGGAGAGATACCCTGGCCCTGGGGGACAGTGTGATCAACTGATGAATCTGTAGATGTGACCCGGACCATTTGTCCAATAGGTCCCATTGGAAGGTCCTCGCATGGAACCTGCCGAACGGAATGGCCTCGTAAGATGCCACCATCTTTCCCAAGACTCGAGTGCATTGATGCACTGACACCTGTTTTGGTTTTAATAGGTTCCTGACCAGAGTCATGAGTTCCTGAGCCTTTTCCGTCGGAAGAAAAACCTTTTTCTGTTCCGTATCCAGAATCATGCCCAAGAAGGTCAGACGAGTCGTAGGAACCAGCTGCGACTTTGGGATATTGAGAATCCAGCCGTGTTGCTGTAACACCTTCAGTGAAAGTGACACGCTGTTCAGTAACTGCTCTCGTGATCTCGCTTTTATGAGGAGATCGTCCAAGTACGGGATAATTGTGACACCCTGCTTGCACAGGAGCACCCTCATTTACGCCATTACCTTGGTGAAAATCCTCGGGCCGTGGAAAGCCCAAACGGCAATGTCTGAAATTGGTAATGACAATCCTGTACGCAAATCTCAGGTATGCCTGATGAGGTGGATATATGGGAACATGAAGGTACGCATCCTTTATGTCCAGAGATACCATAAAATCCCCCCCTTCTAGGCTGGCGATGACCGCCCTGAGTGATTCCATCTTGAACTTGAACCTTTTCAAGTATAGGTTCAGGGATTTTAAATTTAAAATGGGTCTGACTGAACCGTCCGGTTTCGGGACTACAAACAGGGTTGAATAATATCACCTCCCTTGTTGAAGTAGGGGAACCTTGACCACCACCTGTTGAAGATACAATTTCTGAATTGCATTTAACACTACCTCCCTTTCTGGGGGAGAAGTCGGCAGGGCCGATTTGAAAAACCGGCTCGGAGGCACCTCTTCGAATTCCAGCTTGTAACCCTGAGAAACAATTCCTATTGCCCAGGGATCCACCTGTGAGTGAACCCAGATGTGGCTGAAAACCCGAAGACATGCCCCTACCGGGGCGGACTCCCTTAGCGGAGCCCCAGCGTCATGCGGTGGATTTTGTAGAGGCCGGGGAGGACTTCTGTTCCTGAGAACTAGCTGCGTTGTGCAGCTTCTTTCCTCTTCCCTTACCTCTGGCAAGAAAAGACGCACCTCGCACTTTCTTGTTTTTCTGTGACCGAAAGGACTGCATTTGATAATGTGGCGCTTTCTTAGGCTGTGAGGGAATATAAGGCAAAAAATTGGATTTACCAGCTGTAGCTGTGGAGACCAGGTCCGAGAGACCTTCTCCAAACAATTCCTCACCCTTGTAAGGTAAAACCTCCATATGCCTTTTTGAGTCGGCGTCACCTGTCCATTGCCGGGTCCATAGGACTCGTCTAGCAGAAATTGACATAGCGTTGATTCTAGAACCCAATAGACCAATGTCTCTTTGAGCATCTCTCATATATAAGACAGCATCCTTTATATGTCCTAGGGTCAATAAGATGGTATCCTTATCTAGGGTTTCAATTTCCGCTGATAAGGTATCCGTCCATGCCGCTACAGTGCTATACACCCAGACCGACGCAATAGCCGGTCTGAGTAAGGTACCCGAATGCGTGTAAATGGACTTCAAGGTAACCTGCTGCTTGCGATCAGCAGGATCCCTGAGGGTAGCCGTATCTTGGGATGGCAGCACTATCTTCTTGGATAAGCGTGTCAACGCTTTGTCCACCCTAGGGGAGGATTCCCACCGTATCCTGTCCGTTGGCGGGAAAGGATACGCCATAAGAATCCTTTTGGGAATCTGCAGTTTTTTGTCTGGAGATTCCCGAGCTTTTTCACATAACTCGTTCAGCTCATTTGAGGGAGGAAAAGTTACCTCAGGTTTCTTTTCCTTATACATGTGTACCCTCATGTCAGGGACAGGGGGTTCCTCTGTGATATGCAAAACATCTTTTATTGCAATAATCATATATTGAATACATTTAGCCAATTTTGGCTGTAACTTTGCATCATCGTAGTCGACACTGGAGTCAGAATCTGTGTCGGTATCTGTGTCTACTATTTGGGATAGTGGGCGCTTTTGAGACCCCGAAGGTCCCTGCGACATAGGGACAGACATGGGTTGATTCCCTGGCTGTTCCCTAGCCTCAGCTTTGTCTAATCTTTTGTGCAATAAATTTACATTAGCACTTAAAACATTCCACATATCCATCCAGTCAGGTGTCGGCGTTGTCGACGGAGACACCACATTCATTTTCTCCTCCTCCTCCCCCTAAAAGCCTTCTACCTCAGACATGTCGACACACGCGTACCGACACACCACACACTCAGGGAATCCTCTTATCTGAAGACAGTTCCCCCACAAGGCCCTTTGGAGAGACAGAGAGAGAGTATGCCAGCACACACCTAGCGCTATATGACCCAGGAAAAAACACTATATAAATATATGTTTACCCAGTAGCACTGATTGTACATATATATATGCGCCAAATTATGTGCCCCCGCCCTCTTCTTCAAATCCCTCTTTCACCGTGGAATAAGCAGGGAAGAGTCCGGGGAGCTTCCTCTCAGCGCTGTGCTGTGGAGAAAATGGTGCTGGTGAGTGCTGAGGGAGAAGCCCTGCCCCCTCGGCGGCGGGCTTCTGTCCCGCTCAAATATACTAAAAACTGGCGGTGGCTCTTTATATATACAGTGCCCAGCTGTATATATATACTTTTTTGCCAAAGAGAGGTTTATATGCTGCCCAGGGCGCCCCCACTGCGCCCTGCACCCTTACAGTGACTGCCGTGTGTGAGGTGTATGGGAGCAATGGCGCACAGCTTCACCGCTGTGCGTTACCTCAGTAAAGATCATGAAGTCTTCTGCCGCCTCTGAAGTCTTCTTTTCTTCTAATACTCACCCAGCTTCTACCTTCCGGCTCTGTGTGGAGGACGGCGGCGCGGCTCTGGGACGGACGGCGAGGGTGAGACCTGCGTACCGATCCCTCTGGAGCTAATGGTGTCCAGTAGCCTAAGAAACAGAGCCTTGAAACTCACAAAAGTAGGACTGCTTCTCTCTCCTCAGTCCCTCGATGCAGGGAGTCTGTTGCCAGCAGGCTCCCTGAAAATAAAAAACCTAGCAAATATACTTTCTGACAGGAAACTCAGGAGAGCTCCCTGTAATGCACCCAGTCTCCTCTGGGCACAGTAGTAAACTGAGGTCTGGAGGAGGGGTATAGAGGGAGGAGCCAGTGCACACCCATACCTAAAGTCTTTCTTAAAGTGCCCATGTCTCCTGCGGAGCCCGTCTATCCCCATGGTCCTTACGGAGTCCCCAGGACGTAAGAGAAAAGGATTTACCGGTAGGTACTAAAATCCTATTTTTTCACGATACCCCTAGGCCAAATGTTTCTTATTGAGAAATTTGTTGAAAGATATTAAATTAAGTAAACTGTGTTTTTATGTCATCCTTAGGTTCAATTACATGGTGAGGGACAAGATTTGTTTTTGTTTGTCCACATATTTTAGGGCTGGCAGCCACAAGCACTGTTTTTGCACATTACATTGACCTCTAAATAATTTGAATTAGTCATGAACCACCAATCAAAGGCACCCCTGCATGTGTTCCAATGTACCCTAGGGTGCCTAGGCACGCAGTTTGAGAACAACTGCTTTAAGGTGTAAACCATTTATGGTCATCAAGGGTTTAAAGACACTATCCCTGTTGGGTTCTCAGTACAGGTCCTTACTTAGCATGTGAACTACCCAGGTATGAAACCCTTTGCATCTTGTTTACTATTGTGTTGTCATTCTTTCCAGAAATTGTATTGCAGTTTCTCTAAATTAAAAAAAATCCTAAAGTCTGCTCATCTTTTGAAAACAAACAAAGTGCTTCTTTTTCAGGGGAATGAATAGGCTACATTTGAATAAACATTAAATCAACCCTCAAAATGGCTCTCTGTTCTGTGTCTGTGTGACCTGACTGTACATCAGATCTGTTCCCCAATGTATATATGGCATTTGTGGTCATTATTTTATAATTTAGTGGTTATCAAGCTTCACAGAGAGCCCACAGGTGAAAATGCTCATTTTACATATGATTCAAATATGGCAGTGCCGTGGAGAGGTTTAACAACCAGCCGTTGCTTCATATTTCCTTTGGTTTGCTGTTTTAGCCATCTGTTTAAGCCATCACAATAATCTATATGCAGGAAATGTTCTTAGTGTCTCTCGCAATTAAAATCAAGGGCATACATAAAACAAAAACTAAAACTAGCTAAGGAGGCTTTTTTAGATTTTATTCCATTTATACAGCAGTAAAAGACAATGATTGTTTAAAGAAATGCACATACTGTACAATCTTCGCAATCTACTAAATTTGACTTTTGGATGATACTCGAATGTATATATACAGTGCATCCGGAAAGTATTCACAGCACTTCACTTTTTCCACATTTTGTTATGTTACAGCCTTATTCCAAAATGGAATTAAAGAAAAATTTCCCTCAGAGTTCTACACACAATGGGGGTAATTCCAAGTTGATCGCAGCAGGATTTTTTTTAGCAATTGGGCAAAACCATGTGCACTGCATGGGAGGCAGATATAACATGTGCAGAAAGAGTTAGATTTGGGTGAGTTATTTTGTTTCTGTGCAGGGTAAATACTGGCTGCTTTATTTTTACACTGCAATTTAGATTGCAGATTGAACTCACCACACCAAATCTATCTCTCTCTGCACATGTTATATCTGCCTCCCCTGCAGTGCACATGGTTTTGCCCAACTGCTAAAAAATTTCCTGCTGCGATCAACTTGGAATTACCCCCAATACCCCATAATGACAACATGAAAAAAGTTACTTTGAGATTTTTGCAAATTTATTAAAAATAAAAAACTAAGAAATCACATGTACATAAGTATTCACAGACTTTGCTCAATACTTTGTTGATGCACCTTTGGCAGCAATTATAGCCTCAAGTCTTTTTGAATTTGATGCCACAAGCTTGGCACACCTATCTTTGGGCAGTTTCGCCCAATCCTCTTGCAGCACCTCTCAAGCGCCATCAGGTTGGATGGGAAGCATCGGTGCACAGCCATTTTCAGATCTCACCAGAGATGTTCAGTCAGATTCAAGTCTGGGCTCTGGCTGGGCCACCCAGTCTGAGGTCAAGGACACTCTGGAGCAGGTTTTCATCCAGGATGTAGCTGTACATTGCTTCATTCATCTTTCCCTTTTTCCTGACTAGTTTCCCAGTTCCTGCCGCTGAAAAACATCCCCACAGCATAATGCTGCCACCACCATGCTTTACTGTAGGGATGGTATTGGCCTGGTGATGAGCGGTTCCTGTTTTCCACCAAACATGACGTCTGGCATTCACACCAAAGAGTCCTTCAGGTGCATTTTGGCAAAGTCCAGGCGGGCTGCCATGTGGTATTCACTAAGGAGTGGCTTCCGTCTGGCCACTCTACCAGACAGACCTGATTGGTGGATTACTGTTGAGATGGTTGTCCTTCTGGAAGGTTCTCCTCTCTCCACAGAGGAGTGCTGTAGTTCTGAAAGAGTGACCATTGGGTTCTTGGTCACCTCCCTGACTAGTGCCCTTCTCCCCCGATTGCTCAGTTTAGATAGCCGGCCGGCTCTAGGAAGAGTTCTGTGGTTCCGAACTTCTTCCATTTACAGATGATGATGTGCTCATTGGGACCTTCAAAGCAGCAGATATTTTTCTGTACCCTTCCCCAGATTTGTGCCCCGAGACAATCCTGTCTCGGAGATCTACAGACAATTCCTTTGACTTCATGCTTGGTTTGTGTTTAGACATGCACTGACAAGTGTGGGACCTTATATAGACAGGTTTGTGCCTTTCCAAATCATGTCCAATCAACTGAATTTATCACAGGTGGACACCACTTATACTGTAGGAACATCTGGAGGTTGACCAGTGGAAACAGGATGCACCTGAGCTCAAATTTGAGCTTCATGGCAAAGGCTGTGAATACTTACAGTATGTACATGTGATTTCTTAGTTTTTTATTTTTAATAAATTTGCAAAAATCTAAAAAAAAAAAAACTTTTTCCATGTTGTCATTATGGGGTATTGTGTGTAGAATTTTGAGGGGAAAATTAATTTATTCCATTTTGGAATAAGACTGTAACATAAAAAATGTGGAAAAAGTGAAGCACTGTGAATACTTTTCAGATGCACTGTATGTATTTCTACATTCATTATTGCTATATGTATTGTTTTGTTTGCAGGACTTTCTGCCATTGATAGACTAAGTGGAAAAATATACAAATTAGTATTTTGTCATTTAAAAATAATAAATGTTTAAACTGGCAGCAATTAACCATTCATGAAATGACGGAACTCCTAAGCTAATGTTTATACGTTAACATAACTTGCTGCAATCTTAAAGGACAAGGGAGCAGAAAATATTATTTTTATTCATGTAAAAATGTAACAGTCAAGTAGCAGTCTAAGCTAATTGTCTCTCACTTTTTGTGTCCAGACTTCAATCCAGTTTTGAAATCGATAAGCCAGTTCACAGATGCAACATTTCAGATTTTGCATGCTCCATCTGAAGAATGCACACATCTTTAACAAGGGCTTCAGCGTCGCTTGAGAGTTTGCATCTGTGCAAGTCTTCATCACTATTAAACTGGATAGCTCGCTTTAAAGTGCTAATTTGAGAGTACGCATATGTTCTCTTGTGGACCAGTACTAATCTTATGGCCCCTCAACAATGCTCATAATGCAGACCATGTAAATATTATTTTTGGATGTGTGTTTTACATACTGTACGTGCCAGGGGCATCTTATGAACAGAGGGGGCCCGTGTGCAGTTTTCAAGTGTGCCCGCCGTCATGCTGGCACATGCAAAGTGCAGACTTTACTCAGATTTATCTATTGCACATGTAAATATCTCCAAGACAATGGCATTAGTACCAATTTCCCAGATATTTCTTCTGGGTGCAGGGCGTGTTGTATTAGCCCTAGAGATGTGCACTTGAAATTTTTCGGGTTTTGTGTTTTGGTTTTGGGTTCGGTTCCGCGGCCGTGTTTTGGGTTCGACCGCGTTTTGGCAAAACCTCACCGAATTTTTTTTGTCGGATTCGGGTGTGTTTTGGATTCGGGTGTTTTTTTCAAAAAACACTAAAAAACAGCTTAAATCATAGACTTTGGGGGTCATTTTGATCCCATAGTATTATTAACCTCAATAACCATAATTTCCACTCATTTTCAGTCTATTCTGAATACCTCACACCTCACAATATTATTTTTAGTCCTAAAATTTGCACCGAGGTCGCTGGATGACTAAGCTAAGCGACCCTAGTGGCCGACACAAACACCTGGCCCATCTAGGAGTGGCACTGCAGTGTCACGCAGGATGGCCCTTCCAAAAAACCCTCCCCAAACAGCACATGACGCAAAGAAAAAAAGAGGCGCAATGAGGTAGCTGTGTGAGTAAGATAAGCGACCCTAGTGGCCGACACAAACACCTGGCCCATCTAGGAGTGGCACTGCAGTGTCACGCAGGATGGCCCTTCCAAAAAACCCTCCCCAAACAGCACATGACGCAAAGAAAAAAAGAGGCGCAATGAGGTAGCTGTGTGAGTAAGATAAGCGACCCTAGTGGCCGACACAAACACCTGGCCCATCTAGGAGTGGCACTGCAGTGTCACGCAGGATGGCCCTTCCAAAAAACACTCCCCAAACAGCACATGACGCAAAGAAAAAAAGAGGCGCAATGAGGTAGCTGTGTGAGTAAGATAAGCGACCCTAGTGGCCGACACAAACACCTGGCCCATCTAGGAGTGGCACTGCAGTGTCACGCAGGATGTCCCTTCCAAAAAACCCTCCCCAAACAGCACATGACGCAAAGAAAAAAAGAGGCGCAATGAGGTAGCTGTGTGAGTAAGATAAGCGACCCTGGTGGCCGACACAAACACCTGGCCCATCTAGGAGTGGCACTGCAGTGTCACGCAGGATGGCCCTTCCAAAAAACCCTCCCCAAACAGCACATGACGCAAAGAAAAAAAGAGGCGCAATGAGGTAGCTGTGTGAGTAAGATAAGCGACCCTAGTGGCCGACACAAACACCTGGCCCATCTAGGAGTGGCACTGCAGTGTCACGCAGGATGGCCCTTCCAAAAAACCCTCCCCAAACAGCACATGACGCAAAGAAAAAAAGAGGCGCAATGAGGTAGCTGTGTGAGTAAGATAAGCGACCCTAGTGGCCGACACAAACACCTGGCCCATCTAGGAGTGGCACTGCAGTGTCACGCAGGATGGCCCTTCCAAAAAACACTCCCCAAACAGCACATGACGCAAAGAAAAAAAGAGGCGCAATGAGGTAGCTGTGTGAGTAAGATAAGCGACCCTAGTGGCCGACACAAACACCGGGCCCATCTAGGAGTGGCACTGCAGTGTCACGCAGGATGGCCCTTCCAAAAAACACTCCCCAAACTGCACAAGACGCAAAGAAAAATTAAAGAAAAAAGAGGTGCAAGATGGAATTGTCCTTGGGCCCTCCCACCCACCCTTATGTTGTATAAACAGGACATGCACACTTTAACCAACCCATCATTTCAGTGACAGGGTCTGCCACACGACTGTGACTGAAATGACGGGTTGGTTTGGACCCCCACCAAAAAAGAAGCATTTAATCTCTCCTTGCACAAACTGGCTCTACAGAGGCAAGATGTCCACCTCATCATCATCCTCCGATATATCACCGTGTACATCCCCCTCCTCACAGATTATCAATTCGTCCCCACTGGAATCCACCATCTCAGCTCCCTGTGTACTTTGTGGAGGCAATTGCTGCTGGTCAATGTCTCCACGGAGGAATTGATTATAATTCATTTTAATGAACATCATCTTCTCCACATTTTCTGGAAGTAACCTCGTACGCCGATTGCTGACAAGGTGAGCGGCGGCACTAAACACTCTTTCGGAGTACACACTTGTGGGAGGGCAACTTAGGTAGAATAAAGCCAGTTTGTGCAAGGGCCTCCAAATTGCCTCTTTTTCCTGCCAGTATAAGTACGGACTGTGTGACGTGCCTACTTGGATGCGGTCACTCATATAATCCTCCACCATTCTTTCAATGGGGAGAGAATCATATGCAGTGACAGTAGACGACATGTCCGTAATCGTTGACAGGTCCTTTAGTCCGGACCAGATGTCAGCATCAGCAGTCGCTCCAGACTGCCCTGCATCACCGCCAGTGGGTGGGCTCGGAATTCTGAGCCTTTTCCTCGCACCCCCAGTTGCGGGAGAATGTGAAGGAGGAGATGTTGACAGGTCGCGTTCCGCTTGACTTGACAATTTTCTCACCAGCAGGTCTTTGAACCCCAGCAGACTTGTGTCTGCCGGAAAGAGAGATCCAAGGTAGGTTTTAAATCTAGGATCGAGCACGGTGGCCAAAATGTAGTGCTCTGATTTCAACAGATTGACCACCCGTGAATCCTTGTTAAGCGAATTAAGGGCTCCATCCACAAGTCCCACATGCCTAGCGGAATCGCTCCGTGTTAGCTCCTCCTTCAATGTCTCCAGCTTCTTCTGCAAAAGCCTGATGAGGGGAATGACCTGATGAGGTAGCTACAGCCGTGGACTAACGTACTGTGTCTGCTGATAATATAGACTGGATGATAATGAGATGAAATCAATATATATGTATATATAATATCACTAGTACTGCAGCCGGACAGGTATATATATTTATTATGTAATGACTGATGACGGACCTGCTGGACACTGTCAGCTCAGCAGCACCGCAGACTGCTACAGTAAGCTACTATAGTAGTATGTATAAAGAAGAAAGAAAAAAAAAAACCACGGGTAGGTGGTATACAATTATGGATGGACTGCCGAGTGCCGACACAGAGGTAGCTACAGCCGTGGACTAACGTACTGTGTCTGCTGCTAATATAGACTGGATGATAATGAGATGAAATCAATATATATATATATAATATCACTAGTACTGCAGCCGGACAGGTATATATATTTATTATGTAATGACTGATGACGGACCTGCTGGACACTGTCAGCTCAGCAGCACCGCAGACTGCTACAGTAAGCTACTATAGTAGTATGTATAAAGAAGAAAGAAAAGAAAAAAACCACGGGTAGGTGGTATACAATTATGGATGGACTGCCGAGTGCCGACACAGAGGTAGCTACAGCCGTGGACTAACGTACTGTGTCTGCTGATAATATAGACTGGATGATAATGAGATGAAATCAATATATATGTATATATAATATCACTAGTACTGCAGCCGGACAGGTATATATATTTATTATGTAATGACTGATGACGGACCTGCTGGACACTGTCAGCTCAGCAGCACCGCAGACTGCTACAGTAAGCTACTATAGTAGTATGTATAAAGAAGAAAGAAAAGAAAAAAACCACGGGTAGGTGGTATACAATTATGGATGGACTGCCGAGTGCCGACACAGAGGTAGCTACAGCCGTGGACTAACGTACTGTGTCTGCTGATAATATAGACTGGATGATAATGAGATGAAATCAATATATATGTATATATAATATCACTAGTACTGCAGCCGGACAGGTATATATATTTATTATGTAATGACTGATGACGGACCTGCTGGACACTGTCAGCTCAGCAGCACCGCAGACTGCTACAGTAAGCTACTATAGTAGTATGTATAAAGAAGAAAGAAAAAAAAAACCACGGGTAGGTGGTATACAATTATGGATGGACTGCCGAGTGCCGACACAGAGGTAGCTACAGCCGTGGACTAACGTACTGTGTCTGCTGATAATATAGACTGGATGATAATGAGATGAAATCAATATATATGTATATATAATATCACTAGTACTGCAGCCGGACAGGTATATATATTTATTATGTAATGACTGATGACGGACCTGCTGGACACTGTCAGCTCAGCAGCACCGCAGACTGCTACAGTAAGCTACTATAGTAGTATGTATAAAGAAGAAAGAAAAAAAAAACCACGGGTAGGTGGTATACAATTATGGATGGACTGCCGAGTGCCGACACAGAGGTAGCTACAGCCGTGGACTAACGTACTGTGTCTGCTGATAATATAGACTGGATGATAATGAGATGAAATCAATATATATATATATATAATTATATAATATCACTAGTACTGCAGCCGGACAGGTATATATATTTATTATGTAATGACTGATGACGGACCTGCTGGACACTGTCAGCTCAGCAGCACCGCAGACTGCTACAGTAAGCTACTATAGTAGTATGTATAAAGAAGAAAGAAAAAAAAAAAAAAAACAACGGGTAGGTGCTAGGTGGTATACAATATTATATATATATATTATATACAATTATATATATATATATATATATATTAAACTCATAAACTGGTGGTGATTATTAAACTGGTGGTCAGGTCACTGGTCACACTATCAGCAACTTGCAAGTAGTACTCCTGATTCCTAAGCAGACAATCACAATATATATTATACTGGTGGTCAGTGTGGTCACAAACAATGGCAGTGTGGCACTCTGGCAGCAAAAGTGTGCACTGTACGTTATATGTACTCCTGAGTCCTGAGTCCTGCTCTCAGACTCTAACTGCTCCCCACTGTCAGTGTCTCCCCCACAAGTCAGATAATACAGTCACACTATCTCTATCACTTCAGCAAGTACTAGTAGTAGTAGTACTCCTCCTAATGCTCCCCAAAATTACTACTGTGTCTCTCTCTGTCTCACTCTCTTCTCGAATCTCTATAAACGGAGAGGACGCCAGCCACGTCCTCTCCCTATGAATCTCAATGCACGTGTGAAAATGGCGGCGACGCGCGGCTCCTTATATAGAATCCGAGTCTCGCGATAGAATCCGAGCCTCGCGAGAATCCGACAGCGTGATGATGACGTTCGGGCGCGCTCGGGTTAACCGAGCAAGGCGGGAAGATCCGAGTCGCTCGGACCCGTGTAAAAAAAACTGAAGTTCGGGCGGGTTCGGATTCCGAGGAACCGAACCCGCTCATCTCTAATTAGCCCCCCGGCACCCATTATATATATGCCACTGATGGGTGCTAAACTCTATCTCTAAAGGGATTAAATGACATTTAACCAAACTTTAGTTGAAACTTTGTAATACTAATTTTAAAAAATTATTTCAGAGTTTATGCAAGCAATACCTAGGCATCACCAAAAGGGGCATATCCCTGATACAGTACTTCCATAAGGAGTAATTAGTCCCACAAATGTGTATATCCTGCACCACCAGGTGTAGGCCATATAGTACTTTTTGCTTGGTCTTAATGTATGCATGTATTTATGTATGGCATGTCGCCATGGATTTATAGCATAGCAAAGCTGAAGAGAAAATAGCAAGGTTGTATTGTACTGGTAGTAGTTCATGTTTGCAATAAACAAGTGAACATCGGCCCTCATTCCGAGTTGATCGGTCGGTATTTTTCATCGCTTCGCAATGAAAATCCGCTTAGTACGCATGCGCAATATTCGCACTGCGACTGCGCCAAGTAATTTAACAATGAAGATAGTATTTTTACTCACGGCTTTTTCATCGCTCCGGCGATCGTAATGTGATTGACAGGAAATGGGTGTTACTGGGCGGAAACACGGCGTTTTAGGGGCGTGTGGATGAAAACGCTACCGTTTCCGGAAAAAACGCAGGAGTGGCTGGAGAAACGGAGGAGTGTCTGGGCGAACGCTGGGTGTGTTTGTGACGTCAAACCAGGAACGACAAGCACTGAACTGATCGCACAGGCAGAGTAAGTCTGAAGCTACTCTGAAACTGCTAAGTAGTTTGTAATCGCAATATTGCGAATACATCGGTCGCAATTTTAAGAAGCTAAGATACACTCCCAGTAGGCGTAGGCTTAGCGTGTGTAACTCTGCTAAATTCGCCTTGCGACCGATCAACTCGGAATGAGGGCCATCATGCTATTTTGCTATTCTCTTCATAAAAGTTAACAATTTATTTATTACCAGTTATTTATATAGCGCACACATATTCTGCCACGGTTTACAGAGAATATTTGTCGTCCCTGCCCCATGGAGCTTACAATCTTATTCAGTATTAAATGCATCAGTGATGCAATCGCATAGTGACAATTTTCTGCCCAGTGCGCACGTGCAGGGGCCACACTGCGCATGCACATGCAGGGAGATGCGATCGCATCTCAGTAATGCGAATGCCTCTGCCTGATTGACAGGCAGAGGTGTTCGCGGGGCATTTGGGGGGCGGCAACACGGCATTGCGGTGGTGGGAACGTGAAAATGGGGGCGGGTCTGGGCCGTTGTCAGGGTGGCTGCGTGACTTCACACGTGGCCGCTGCTACAGGTAAGATGGCCGCGCTGCAGGTGTAGGCAGGTGGGCATCCCTAATTCAGCGATGCAATTGCAATTGAATTGTGATCGCTGGCAGCCATTGGCATGCTGGGCGACCTTGCCCTGTGCTGGGCATCCCCCAGCATGCGATTGCAAGCAGTTGCAGTTTTGCTAATTTAGCAAATCTGCAACTGATGCTGATTAAGGTCCAATTTTCCCTACCACATGTACAAGCACACACATTCACGCAAAGGGTTAATTTTGTTGGGAGCCAATTAACCTACCAGTATGTTTTTGGATTGTGGGAGGAAACCGGAGTACCCAGAAGAAACCCAAGCAAGCACATGGAGAATATATAAACTCCGCACAGTTAGGGCCATGGTGTGAATTGTACCCATGACCTCAGTGCTGTGAGGCAGTAATGCTAACTATTTCACCGTATGTGCTGTAATTGATGTTGGGTAATTATTTATAAATAATGGACTTTGGGCCTTATTCAGTATGCATCGCACTTGTGGTGCGATTGCATTTCCTGATACTTGGACAGTGCATACGTGCAGGTCCCACTCTGTGCATGCATGGCCCAGGAGATGCGATCGCATTGCAGTAATGCAAATACCTCTGGCTGATTGACAGGTAGAGGCATTCGCTGAGCAGTCGGGGGTGGCAATGCAGTGTTGCGGTGAGCATGTTGACAGAAATGCGTGCGGGTCCTGGCCGTGTGCGGAGCAGCCACTTAACGTCACATGCGGCCACTGTGAGAAAAAATATGGAGGCAGGTGGCTACCCTAATTTTGCCGTGTCTGTGATGTGATCGCAATTGCATTACAATCGCATTGCTGGGCGGCCTTACCATGTGCTGGGCGGCCCCCAGCTAGCGAGTGTTAGCAGTTGCAGTTTTGCTAAATTACCAAAACATGAAACTGATGCTAAATAAGGTCTTTTATGCAGAGTCGGCCACAAAATGGGCAGATATTACTCAGAAAAAGCAGACTCAAAAATTGAGGTTTTCCGCAAATGCAGAGTTTAAGATGTGTTCCGGTTGGAAAAGCAGAATATATGTCTGGTTTACACCAAGCACATGTCACAGACATTTATACCCCATTTGCATCCATGTATTTTATGTGTAAACAAATGCATTTGATATTAATCATCAAATAATCCTACACAATCTAAAACAGCGGAAACAGCTACCCATCCTGTGTACGCAAAACAATAACGAGAAAAAAACTTGTGCATGCACAAACTGGCAGTTCAATGTAGGGAAGCCAACCCCTCCCCATTTTTGTAATGCCAGGATTTGTTATGGAAAAAAATCTCAATCCCGGGATTTCCAAGTTTCCCTGGATTGAATTGTACCCATAACTTGGCCTATTAAAATAGCTTCCCCAAACTCCTACATACACTGACTGCATGCAGCAGAGCAGTATCAGTATCAGAGCAGGTCTACATTTTCCCAATATAACATTCAATAAAACAAGCGAATCGACCCCATTGTCCCGCAACTAGATAAAACACACACACACACATACACACACACACATTGGCCCAAGATAAAAAAAAAAAAACATACATGTTGGCCACTACAGAAAACAAATATACCACATTCATTACCCCCAAAGGAAAACATTAAACCCACCTTCATGATTCACTGCCCCAGCCCCAAACTGAAGACTGAAGAATGCCCCTGACCTCACCTATCAGATTTCTCACAATGTCACTTGCAGTGCCAGAGACCTATACTCACATGCAGTGGGAAAAGTGGAGCTCCGCCTCCCGGTCCCTTCATCGCCAGCCACTCACTTCATCACTAACACTACATGGAGTATCTTTGTACTGTCTGTGCAAATCAGAAAAATGCAGTGTACTTTGTATGGACTTGTTGACAGGTTGTGTGTCCTATGATGTCACACCACCACATAGATGTTCATAGGTCAATACCAGGCCATGTCTGAGAAGACAGAAGAGCTGCTTCAAAGTAGAGATGAGTGGGCTCGGTTCTCAGAGAACCGAGCCCACTCGAACTTCCGTGAACCAGGGAGATCCGAGACACAGCTCGGATCCCTATCCGAAGCAAAACCACGAGATCGAACTGTTGGATCTCACGCGTTTGCCTCGGGTGCCAGTTTGATTACAATGAGCTTACCGCTAATTGGCTGAGAGAGCTGTCTGTCACAGCTCTCAGCCAATCAGTGTAAACCCAATTTAATGGGACTTTAAAAAATTGCCGTCCATCCACCTGCAGAGTCTCCCCGCTGCCACCCCTACTGTCCATGCTGCTGGCAACTAGTGATGAGCGGGTTCGGTTCCTCGGAATCCGAACCCCCCCGAACTTCACCCATTTTACACAGTTCCGAGGCAGACTCGGATCCTCCCGCCTTGCTCGCTTAACCCGAGCGCGCCCGAACGTCATCATCCCGCTGTCGGATTCTCGCGAGATTCGTATTCTATATAAGGAGCCGCACGTCGCCACCATTTTCACTCGTGCATTGGAGATGATAGGGAGAGGACGTGCAGCGTTCTCTCAGTTGTGTTCAGTGTGCTGCAAATATCTGTGCTCAGTGTGCTGCAAATATCTGTGCTCAGTGTGCTTGCAAATATCTGTGCTCAGTGTGCTGAAAATATCTATGTTCTCTGCCTGAAAAACGCTCCATATCTGTGCTCAGTGTGCTGCAAATATCTGTGCTCAGTGCGCTTTATTGTGGGGACTGGGGACCACCAGTATTATATAGAAGGAGGACAGTGCAGAGTTTTGCTGACCAGTGACCACCAGTATTATACGTTCTCTGCCTGAAAAACGCTCCATATCTGTGCTGCATTGTAGTATATAGTAGGAGGACAGTGCAGATTTTTGCTGTGACCACCAGTATATATATAGCAGTACGGTACAGAAGTCCACTGCTCTACCTCTGTGTCATCAAGTATACTATGCATCCATACCTGTGGTGCATTTTACTTGTGCGCAGTATATATAGTAGGAGGACAGTGCATAATTTTGCTGACCACCAGTATATAATATATAGCAGTACGGTACAGTAGTCCACTGCTCTACCTACCTCTGTGTCGTCAAGTATACTATCCATCCATACCTGTGGTGCATTTAAGTTGTGCGCAGTATATATAGTAGGAGGACAGTGCATAATTTTGCTGACCACCAGTATATAATATATAGCAGTACGGTACAGTAGTCCACTGCTCTACCTACCTCTGTGTCGTCAAGTATACTATCCATCCATACCTGTGGTGCATTTAAGTTGTGCGCAGTATATATAGTAGGAGGACAGTGCATAATTGTGCTGACCACCAGTATATAATATATAGCAGTACGGTACAGTAGGCCACTGCTCTACCTACCTCTGTGTCATCAAGTATACTATCCATCCATACCTGTGGTGCATTTAAGTTGTGCGCAGTATATATAGTAGGAGGACAGTGCATAATTTTGCTGACCACCAGTATATAATATATAGCAGTACGGTACAGTAGGCCACTGCTCTACCTACCTCTGTGTCGTCAAGTATACTATCCATCCATACCTGTGGTGCATTTAAGTTGTGCGCAGTATATATAGTAGGAGGATAGTGCATAATTTTGCTGACCACCAGTATATAATATATAGCAGTACGGTACAGTAGTCCACTGCTCTACCTACCTCTGTGTCGTCAAGTATACTATCCATCCATACCTGTGGTGCATTTAAGTTGTGCGCAGTATATATAGTAGGAGGACAGTGCATAATTTTGCTGACCACCAGTATATAATATATAGCAGTACGGTACAGTAGTCCACTGCTCTACCTACCTCTGTGTCGTCAAGTATACTATCCATCCATACCTGTGGTGCATTTAAGTTGTGCGCAGTATATATAGTAGGAGGACAGTGCATAATTGTGCTGACCACCAGTATATAATATATAGCCGTACGGTACAGTAGTCCACTGCTCTACCTACCTCTGTGTCGTCAAGTATACTATCCATCCATACCTGTGGTGCATTTAAGTTGTGCGCAGTATATATAGTAGGAGGACAGTGCATAATTGTGCTGACCACCAGTATATAATATATAGCAGTACGGTACAGTAGGCCACTGCTCTACCTACCTCTGTGTCGTCAAGTATACTATCCATCCATACCTGTGGTGCATTTAAGTTGTGCGCAGTATATATAGTAGGAGGACAGTGCATAATTGTGCTGACCACCAGTATATAATATATAGCAGTACGGTACAGTAGGCCACTGCTCTACCTACCTCTGTATCGTCAAGTATACTATCCATCCATACCTGTGGTGCATTTAAGTTGTGCGCAGTATATATAGTAGAAGGATAGTGCATAATTTTGCTGACCACCAGTATATAATATATAGCAGTACGGTACAGTAGTCCACTGCTCTACCTACCTCTGTGTCGTCAAGTATACTATCCATTCATACCTGTGGTGCATTTAAGTTGTGCACAGTATATATAGGAGGAGGACAGTGCATAATTGTGCTGACCACCAGTATATAATATATAGCAGTACGGTACAGTAGGCCATTGCTATTGATATATTACTGGCATATAATTCCACACATTAAAAAATGGAGAACAAAAATGTGGTGGGTAAAATAGGGAAAGATCAAGATCCACTTCCACCTCGTGCTGAAGCTGCTGCCACTAGTCATGGCCGAGACGATGAAATGCCATCAATGTCGTCTGCCAAGGCCGATGCCCAATGTCATAGTAGAGAGCATATAAAATCCGAAAAACAAAAGTTCAGTAAAATGACCCAAAAATCAAAATTAAAAGCATCTGATGAGAAGCGTAAACTTGCCAATATGCCATTTATGACACGGAGTGGCAAGGGACGGCTGAGGCACTGGCCTATGTTCATGGCTAGTGGTTCAGATTCACATGAGGATGGAAGCACTCATCCTCTCGCTAGAAAAATGAAAAGACTTAAGCTGGCAAAAGCACAGCAAAGAACTGTGCGTTCTTCTAAATCACAAATCCCCAAGGAGAGTCCAATTGTGTCGGTTGCGATGCCTGACCTTCCCAACACTGGACGGGAAGAGGTGGCGCCTTCCTCCATTTGCATGCCCCTGCAAGTGCTGGAAGGAGCACCCGCAGTCTAGTTCCTGATAGTCAAATTGAAGATGTCACTGTTGAAGTACTCCAGGACGAGGATGTGGGTGTTGTTGGCGCTGAGGAGGAAATTGACAAGGAGGATTCTGATGGTGAGGTGGTTTGTTTAAGTCAAGCACCCGGGGAGATACCTGTTGTCCGTGGGACGAATATGGCCATTGACATGCCTGGTCAAATTACAAAAAAAATCACCTCTTCGGTGTGGAATTATTTTAACAGAAATGCGGACAACAGGTGTCAAGCCATGTGTTGCCTTTGTCAAGCTGTAATAAGTAGGGGTTAGGACGTTAACCACCTAGGAACATCTTACCTTATACGTCACCTGGAGCGCATTCATCAGAAGTCATTGACAAGTTCAAAAACTTTGGCTGACAGCGGAAGCAGTCCACTGACAACTAAATCCCTTCCTCTTGTAACCAAGCTCCTGCAAACCACACCACCAACTCCCTCAGTGTCAATTTCCTCCTTAGACAGGAAAGCCAATAGTCCTACAGGCCATGTCACTGGCAATTCTGACGAGTCCTCTCCTGCCTGGGATTCCTCCGATGCATCCTTGAGTGTAACGCCTACTGCTGCTGGCGCTGCTGTTGTTGCAGCTGGGAGTCGATCGTCATCCCAGAGGGGAAGTCGGAAGACCACTTGTACTACTTCCAGTAAGCAATTGACTGTCCAACAGTCCTTTGCGAGGAAGATGAAATATCACAGCAGTCATCCTGCTGCAAAACTGATAACTCAGGCCTTGGCAGCCTGGGCGATGTTAAACGTGTTTCCGGTATCCACCGTTAATTCACAGGGAACTAGAGTATTGCTTGAGGTACTGTGTCCCCGGTACCAAATACCATCTAGGTTCCACTTCTCTAGGCAGGCGATACCGAGAATGTACACAGACGTCAGAAAAAGAGTCACCAGTGTCCTAAAAAATGCAGTTGTACCCAATGTCCACTTAACCACGGACATGTGGACAAGTGGACCAGCGCAGACTCAGGACTATATCACTGTGACAGCCCATTGGGTAGATGTATTGCCTCCCGCAGCAAGAACAGCAGCGGCGGCACCAGTAGCAGCATCTCGCAAACGCAACTCGTTCCTAGGCAGGCTATGCTTTGTATCACCGCTTTTCAGAAGAGGCACATAGCTGACAACCTCTTACGGAAACTGAGGAACATCATCGCAGAATGGCTTACCCCAATTGGACTCTCCTGGGGATTTGTGACATCGGACAACGCCACCAATATTGGCCCTCATTCCGAGTTGTTCTCTCGCTAGCTGCTTTTAGCAGCATTGCACACGCTAAGCCGTCGCCCTCTGGGAGTGAATCTTAGCTTTGCATAATTGCGAATGAAAGATTAGCAGAATTGCGAATAGAAAATTCTTAGCAGTTTCTGAGTAGCTCGAGACTTACTCTGCCACTGCGATCAGTTCAGTCAGTTTCGTTCCTGGTTTGACGTCACAAACACACCCAGCGTTCGCCCAGACACTCCCCCGTTTCTTCAGACACTCCCACGTTTTTCCCAGAAACGCCAGCGTTTTTTCGCACACTCCCATAAAACGGACAGTTTCCGCCCAGTAACACCCACTTCCTGTCAATCACACTCCGATCACCAGAACGATGAAAAATCCTTGTTATGCCGTGAGTAAAATACCTAACTTTTGAGTAAAATAACTAAGCGCATGCGCTCTGTGAACCTTGCGCATGCGCAGTAAGCGACTAATCGCAATATAGAGAAAATCGGCAACGAGCGAACAACTCGGAATGACCACCATTGTGCGTGCATTACATGTGGGCAAATTCCAGCACGTCCCATGTTTTGCACATACATTGAATTTGGTGGTGCAGAATTATTTAAAAAAACGACAGGGGCGTGCAAGAGATGCTGTCGGTGGCCCGAAGAATTGCGGGCCACTTTCGGCATTCAGCCACCGCGTGTCGAAGACTGGAGCACCAGCAAACACTCCTGAACCTGCCCCGCCATCATCTGAAGCAAGAGGTGGTAACGAGGTGGAATTCAACCCTCTATATGCTTCAGAGGATGGAGGAGCAGCAAAAGGCCATTCAAGCCTATACAGCTACCTACGATATAGGCAAAGGAGGGGGAATGCACCTGACTCAAGCGCAGTGGAGAATGATTTCAATGTTGTGCAAGGTTCTGCAACACTTTGAATTTGCCACACGTGAAGTCAGTTCAGACACTGCCAGCCTGAGTCAGGTCATTCCCCTCATCAGGCTTTTGCAGAAGAAGCTGGAGGGATTGAAGGAGGAGCTAAAATGGAGCGATTCCGCTAGGGATGTGGGACTTGTGGATGGAGCCCTTAATTCGCTTAACCAGGATTCACGGGTGGTCAATCTGTTGAAATCAGAGCACTACATTTTGGCCACCGTGCTCGATCCTAGGTTTAAAGCCTACGTTGGATCTCTCTTTCCAGCAGACACAAGTCTGTAGAGGTTCAAAGACCTGCTGGTGAGACACTTGTCAAGTCAAGCGGAATGTGACCCGTCAACAGCTCCTCCTTCATATTCCCCCACAACTGGGGCTGCGAGGAAAAGGCTAAGAATTCCGAGCCCATTTGCTGGCGGTGATGCAGGGCAGTCTGGAGCGAGTGCTGACATCTGGTCCGGACTGAAGGACCTGCCAACGATTACTGACATTGAAAGAATGGTGGACGATAATATGAGTGACCGCATCCAAGTAGGCACGTCAGACAGTCCGTACGTATACTGGCAGGAAAAAGAGGCAATTTGGATGCCCTTGCAGAAACTGGCTTTATTCTACCTAAGTTGCCCCTCCTCCAGTGTGTACTCCGAAAGAGTGTTTAGTGCAGCCGCTCACCTTGTCAGCAATCGGCGTACGAGGTTACTTCCAGAAAATGTGGAGAAGATGATGTTCATCAAAATGAATTATAATCAATTCCTCCGTGGAGACATTCACCAGCAATTGCCTCCAGAAAGTACACATGGACCTGAAATGGTGGACTCCAGTGGGGACGAATTAATAATCTGTGAGGAGGGGGATGTACACAGTGAAAGGGGTGAGGAATCGGACGATGAGGAGGAGGTGGACATCTTGCTTCTGTAGAGCCAGTTTGTGCAAGGAGAGATTGATTGCTTCTTTTTTGGTGGGGGCCGAAAACCAACCAGTCATTTCCGTCACAGTCGTGTGGCAGACCCTGTCGCTGAAATGATGGGTTTGTTAAAGTGTGCATGTCCTGTTTATACAACATAAGGGTGGGTGGGTGGGAAGGCCCAAGGACAATTCCATCTTGCACCTCTTTTTTCTTTCATTTTTCTTTGCATCATGTGCTGTTTGGGGACTATTTTTTGAAGTGCCATCCTGTCTGACACTGCAGTGCCACTCCTAGATGGGCCAGGTGTTTGTGTCGGCTGCTTGGGTCGCTTAGCTTAGCCATCCAGCGACATGGTGCGCCTCTTTTTTTCTTTGCATCATGTGCTGTTTGGGGACTATTTTTTGAAGTGCCATCCTGTCTGACACTGCAGTGCCACTCCTAGATGGGCCAGGTGTTTGTGTCGGCCACTTGGGTCGCTTAGCTTAGCCATCCAGCGACCTTGGTGCACCTCTTTTTTTCTTTGCATCATGTGCTGTTTGGGGACTATTTTTTGAAGTGCCATCCTGTCTGACACTGCAGTGCCACTCCTAGATGGGCCAGGTGTTTGTGTCGGCCACTTGGGTCGCTTAGCTTAGCCATCCAGCGACCTTGGTGCACCTCTTTTTTTCTCTGCATCATGTGCTGTTTGGGGACTATTTTTTGAAGTGCCATCCTGTCTGATACTGCAGTGCCACTCCTAGATGGACCAGGTGTTTGTGTCGGCCACTTGGGTCGCTTAGCTTAGTCATCCAATGACCTTGGTGCAAATTTTAGGACTAAAAATAATATTGTGTGGTGTGAGGTGTTCAGAATAGACTGGAAACGAGTGGAAATTATGGTTTTGAGGTTAATAATACTATGGGATCAAAATGACCCCCAAATTCTATGATTTAAGCTGTTTTTGATTGTTTTTTGTAAAAAAAACACCCGAATCCAAAACACACCCGAATCCGACAAAAAATTTTCAGGGAGGTTTTGCCAAAATGCGTCCGAATCCAAAACACGGCCGCGGAACCGAATCCAAAACCAAAACACAAAACCTGAAAAATGTCCGGTGCACATCACTACTGGCAACCCACCTCAAGCTGCCGGCGCTGCAGCCCCTCCACTGGAGCCACCACTGGTTGTCACTAGAATGTTCTCTGAGTTGTATGTTGGTCATAAGGATTCTCTCTGTATTGTGTGCTCTTAGTTAGAGATATAGTTAGTCAGAAACAATAATATTTATTTTTACACCTCTAGAGAAAATATATTTTATCTAGGGATGTGCGGCTGGCCATTTTTTCTGGATTTGGATTTGATTCTGATTCGTCGGCCACCTTTGGATTTGGATTTGCTAAACCACCGTGACTGGCTTTGGATTTGTATTTTGATTTAGATTATTTTTTTTAAATGTACAAAAAAAAAGCTAAAATCACTTAATTTGGCCTTTTTTGTCCCTAGAGTATTATAAACCTCAATAACATTAATTGCTTGTCATTCACAGAGAATTTTGACCACATAACAGCTCACAATGTTGTTTTCTTCAACTTTAGGCCAAAGTCTGCAGCGAGCTGGCTGGTTTAATGGCCCTCATTCCGAGTTGATCGCTAAGAGTCATCGCATCGCAAATGTACGAAATGTAAGTATCTGCGCATGCGCAAATGCGTGATTACGCATGCGCGAGTACATACGTACGACAACTGTGCAAAATTACTCAGAAAAAATAAAGCCGTAACTGCCAAACGAAAACGAGGAGTGGCGTGGGCGTGGCGGAGGCGAGACTTCGCAATGCTCCGACAAGGGCGTGAAAGTGGGCGTACAGTGTGGTAGTATTCAACTCGCAATGGGCGTGTTTTTCGCAAATAAACATTGTCGCTGTTAAAACTAACATAGGAAACCGTAGCAACATTCACGCAGCAGCAGAGTAGGTCTGCAGTTACTCTACATTTGCGAAGTACTGGTACAAGTGTGTATGCAGTAATTAGCAGTTAATTGGATATCACATTCATCTGATGTCCAATTACTTGTTAATTAATGAGCAGATGAAAGTTACCAACCAGCAATTGTCTGAACACACATTACATGTTTAGTCTACTCACATATAAATCTCACACACTGCCAAATAAGGGTGTTTTTTTTTTTTGAATTTGTTGTGTAAGCCTTTTTAAAACTTGTTTTAATGTGTGTAAGACTCCCAAATACAAGCAAATGAAAATATTTGTGAAAGTGTTTGAAATTTGCAAAATTGTTTAAAAATAAACCAACACCAACATAATGCAGCATACACTTTAATTTAGTCTTAAAAGTCACAATAATATTTGATTATAATATCTGACAATGTTTGAAATGATGTCCTGTTGACCCTAGATATTTATAAAAAGCGTCGTGTCTGTTTACTTAATATGGACATTAAAGTGTGGTGCAAAGCATACCTTTTTTTTTTTTTTTTTTTTCAATTTTTAAGGAGAATTAGCAAATTGGTCTACAAGTGTCTATATGCTGACCTAATCTTTCTGGAACTGCATTACCTGGAAGAAACTGCTCAAATTTTTGAAATATATTTTTTATTACTATATAATTTTTTGACAACATTTAAACATGGCTCCACGTGAGTCGCACAGGCAGAGATGGACCAAGCAGCAAGCAGATGGCACTGACAATCATTAGATAGCAGAACTCAGTACTCTGCAAAACTCTGCTTCTGACAAAAGTATATTTTTAAAGCATAAATAAAACATGACACACCCTGCCACACACAAATTTTAAACCAAATGAGAAAGAATTAGGATCCACCACACAAACACAACAATACATAGCACACTAGTAAGAGGAAGATGGCTCTGGTGTTTATACACATAAACTCACAGGCTACAATACATCCAAACAGAAAGAATACATTTCACTAAGAGGGAGTTATCCATTCTGGTCACACAAGCCAACTCCAAAAATACATAGAGGCAACATCAAAAACATGGGTGCTGCCCATCTGGAGAGACATCATTTTCTTCTTTTTCTCCCCGCCTGAGGCTGTTCTTCTTTGGAAGGTCTGCGGAGCGACCTTCGTTGGGCCTGCCCAGTGGGCTGTTCTTCCTGGGCAGGGGCAGGGGAGGGAGCCGATGTGGGTGGCTCTCTGCCACTGTGGGCAAGGGAGACAGCGATGGCCTGGAGCCCTTGCAAGATGTTATTTGCAAGGGTTTGGAATGAGGAGGCAAGTTGTTCTTGGCCCTGCCTGATCTCTGCCAGACCTTGGCAGAGTTGAGCAACACCTTGCTCAACACAGGTTCGGTGCTCAGTGAGCCGGACAGCTATCTGGCTTACCTCCCGGATGACCCCGTCTTGAAACCGATTTAGGCTCTCACCATACCTAGCGATTTCAAGCAGGATCTCCGGGATAGCAGAGGGTTGGGTGGGGGGGCCAGTAGGAACCTGCAGAGGTGGGATTTGTTGGCCCACACTGCCAGACTCACTAGGTCCCTCCACCTCAGCCTCAACCACATAACCGTCCTGTGACTCAAACGGATCACCCCCCTGTGCTGTGTTTTGTGGCAAGCAAATAGAAGAATGTGTGGGAAAAAAGTAGGATACAAAATTAGTTTATTATTATAAATACTGTCAAAATTACAGACAACTAAATGTGTAAACTTACCTTCCAAGTCATGTCCCGTCAGGATCTCAGGCAGGTCCGTGTCCATATGAGACACCCCTTGGCCCTCCTCATAACTGACACAGGGCATCGCCATCTCCTCCAAGTCAGTATACTCCACAGCGACAGGTGCTCCTCCACCTGTAGCCCTTGAGGCATTCCACTCCGCAGCCCTCTTTGCCTTCAGGCGGGATTTGAAGTCGGCCCACCTACATATGTATTGTGAAAGAGGGACAAAGTAGAGTCTTATTATTTGTCTAAGCTAATATATAGGACACGTGTTCTGCTTGTGTTTGCTAGACATAACATCACATGTAACTACATTTTTTAGTCAACTTAGCACAGAAAAAGGACTGTCAATATGCACTTACCGTCGTCTCACTTCCTGTGATGTTCTGACGACAGAGCCAACTTCATTCACAGATTTTGTGATGTCTCTCCAGATTCGTTCTTTTGAAGCAGCCCCCATGTTTTTTGGCCCTCTATGGATTTTGGACATGGCCTGCGTGACCAAGACACGCAACTCCCTCTTAGTGAATGCAGGCTGTCTTTTCTTCCGTCTGGAGGTAGCCTGTGAGGTTTCTTGTTGTTCATCACCATCTTCCTCCTCACTAGCAGCTTCTGTCTGTTGTGTTTGTGTGGCTAAAGCCAATTCTCCCTCAGTTTGGTCACTTTGTGTGTGTGGCAGAGTATCCCCAGTCAATTGTTGTGGTTCAGAAGCAGACATTTGCAGAGTACTAGGTCCTGCCTCTTCAACATCCGCAGAGGCGTATTCCAGCATGCGCCGTTGGCAATCTATGCGTCTTTTCCGCAATGCCATCTCCTGCTCTGCAATGCGGTCCATCTCTGCTGCGATTTGCTCACGAGAAGCCATGTTTGTGATGACGTGTACGGCGAGGTGTGTGCGCTTATATACCTACGTGCGAAGCGTTAATTCACACAGGTGTACACAATCTGGTTGATTGCACTGCTTATTTAAGGGCCTACTTTGCACGCTGTGAGTGTAGGTAGTTTTGAGTTTCACTTGAGTTTGTTGGCTTGTGCGTGAAGGTGCTATAGGAATTTGCAGAGTGAGTAATTGTCAAGCATACATTTGTCCTTTCGTTTGCGTTTTGAGTATAGACATTTTTTTGTTGCGTTTTTTCATTTGTGAGTATTCTGGAAATCTTCTTGTTAATTTTTTGAATTCAAAGTTTTTTTTTTGGTTTTTTTTTTATTTTTATTAAAAAACACAGATATATTTTGCAAGTCCATTTTTGTAAATAAACCTGTGCTTCTTTGATTTGACTGTCATTTTTGTTCTCTTGTAGGAGTTGTTTTTTGGGTGAGGAAACCCTTGTATATTTTGAGTTTTTGGTGTGCAAGAAAACACAAAAACTTTATTGATTTTGGATCAGGTAAGTGCCCTTTGCCTGTGTTGTTGTTTGTTTGTTTGTTTGAATGGTCTGTATGTTGTTTTTGACTGTCATTTTTGTTCTCTTGTAGGAGTTGTTTTTTGGGTGAGGAAACCCTTGTATATTTTGAGTTTTTGGTGTGCAAGAAAACACAAAAACTTTATTGATTTTGGATCAGGTAAGTGCCCTTTGCCTGTGTTGTTGTTTGTTTGTTTGTTTGTTTGTTTGAATGGTCTGTATGTTGTTTTTGACTGTCATTTTTGTTCTCTTGTAGGAGTTGGTTTTTGGGTGAGGAAACCCTTGTATATTTTGAGTTTTTGGTGTGCAAGAAAACACAAAAACTTTATTGATTTTGGATCAGGTAAGTGCCCTTTGCCTGTGTTGGTGCCTGTTTGTGTTTGTTCAAAGTGTTATTATGTTTCTTTGCCATTTTGTAAAGACAAGTATTTTTTCTTACCTGGATTGATCTGCAAAGTAGTGTTTTTCTTGCCTGGCCTAGCTACTAAATGGTTTTTTTTTGTTACTTGATTGAATTTTTTCCTTTATTTTATTTTTATTTATATTTGTTTTATGGTGTTTGTGATGTGTTTGATGCTCAGAAATCTAGAAACTTACATTTTTGGTTTTTCTCAAATTAACATATGTAGTTTTTTTTTTTCTTATATTTTTTTTTTTTTTTTTTTCATTTTGTTCCTGAATTGAACCCAGAAATAATGTCGTACGCTCCTGCAATAAGTTGACTCCACCTTTTTTTATACATTTATTGTTTGTATATTTTTTAATAAATAATTTTGGAGTATTAAACATTTTTTTGTTTTTATCTCAAAAAAGTGTGTTATGTCGATATTTATCGCAGCAGAAGCCCTACCTCCCCAACCCACGCCAGCACTCCCACCCCAACCGCCAGCCCCACAACCACAACCGGCTCCTCATCAACCAAGGCAACGGAGGCGTGCTAGGCCACCAATTTTCAGAACCCGTGTCCTACTTTTTGGGATGCCAGATGATGTGGTGGTGCGTAGATACAGGCTGCCACCACATCTAATCCTAGACACTCTCTCCATAATAGAGAGTGATCTGGAGTCTGAAATTCGGTATCCTACAGCAATACCACCATTGACACAATTCCATGCTGTGTTACATTTTTTGGCTACAGCCTCATATCAACATGTTGTGGGAGACCTGGTTGGCATGTCGCAGGGCCAGTTCAGTAAGGTCCTGCGGCGTGTCTGCCAGGCTTTCCTAAAGCGGGTGAAGCAATTCATTGATATGCCTTTGGATGTTGGTGCCCTAGATGTGGTGAAGCGGCAATTTGAGGAAGGTGGTAGTCGCTTCCCACATGTTATTGGGGTTGTGGATGGCACACATGTTGCTATTCAGCCACCAAGACATAATGAAGAAATTTATAGAAACAGGAAACTGTTTCATTCTCTGAATGTAATGGTTGTTTGTGGGCCATCCCTCCAGATCCTTTCCCTGAATGCCAAGTTTACTGGAAGTTCACATGATGCATATGTCATTAGACAATCAGGGATATGGCAGAGATTAAGAGCAAGTCAACGAGCAGACATGTGGTTATTGGGTGAGTTTGAAGATATTTTTTATCTTAAAAATAAATGAAATTTTATAATATACTCTTTTTAATTTAAGGTTTTTCCTCAAACAGGAGACCGTGGATATCCTTGCACCCCCTGGCTCATGACTCCTTACCGTAATCCCAGGCCAGGACCACAGATGGCATTTAACTCCGCGCTTACTGCCACTAGGCAGCTGGTGGAGCGCACATTTGGTGTCCTTAAAGGGCGGTTTCGTGTGCTCCACCGCACTGGTGGCGACATCATGTATTCGCCGGAGATGGCAAGTAAAATAGTGGTCCTGTGCGCAATACTACATAATATCGCGGTAAGGAGTAGTGTAGAGATTCCTCAGGCAGAGGAATTGCCTGATGAGGAGCCAGGGGTTGTTCGACACTTCGGTGGTGGGAGTGTTACACGGAGGGGGAGCCAAGTGAGGGCAAGGATTGTTGCCGAATATTTCAGGTATAGTGTTTTTATATTATTTTTATGTTAAAAAAACAAAGCACAGTATGCTTATGTTTTGTTTGTAATGTTGACATTTTGTTTGAGATTGTAAGGTCATTGTGTAATGGTTTTGGATTTTTTGTTTATTTGTCATTTATAAAAAAGTAAAAATCCGTTAACACGTTAAGCTTACAATTTGAGATTAGTACAAAATATAATGTGATGTGGCTAAATAGTGTCCTTATTTGTTTTATATCCTAAAATCTTGATTATTTAAACAAACACAAAAACAAATGAAATTGAATCTTGCCCACTTTGTGACTGTCCAGCTGAATGATCACACAAACTGTGGTGAGTACACAGATATGTTTACAATTTTATTCAAAACTGTGTGTCTCTGTGTCTGTTTGTGTTATGGTTTTTTTTTTTTTTTTTTTTTTATGCAAAAATTTACTTCTGCGGATGCGTTTTTCCGCTCGTGCGAAATAACACTGCTCTTCACAGCATTGCAAAGATCAATAAAGTTATTAGAAATGACAACAGATTTATGACCAATCACATGCTAACAGACGCTATAAATATATGCCCAAATAAGGAAAACGCCATTGCCAAGATGCGTGCTGCACCGTTCACCAGGCGTGAGCTCCGCGTCCTGGTTGCGGTGATGGACCGCCGCGTAGGCCGCGTTGGGCGCTTCATCCCAAATCGGGTGAAGCGCGAGGCCTACGCGGAGGTCCGCCGCCTGCTGCGGACTCGCGTCCGCAGCAGGCGGTCAATCATTCAACTTGAGAGGAGATGGAGTGATCTCCGCAGGAGGACTCCCGAGCTGTTGGCGGAGATCCGCCAGCAAATACGTTCTATGCATACACGACGTAAGTTACATTACATAAGAATATTAGCAAACATTGTGCAAATTTACACTAAGTGGTAGGCTAATTGCAACGCTGAGTGTGTTTTTTTACAAAATAGGACAGTGTGTGTGGTTAGGGCAAACAGTACTGACTGTAGCAAACTGACACCAAACAAGTGCATGTTTTCAAGAATTAATAACCAGCCAGGAAACTGTTCCCAAATACTTGATCATTGCTGCCTATATAATAAGGTGCCTTGAATAGTGATCTGGTGATGTTGCCTAGACCAATCAATATGACTCAATGGACTAGATTACGGAATGAGCTTCAAAGTAAAAGTTATGACTCATTTTGTTTGCTGTGGCCAACATGAATAGGATTTATACATGTTTGATTTTCATTTCTAAAAAACACTGTATTTTACATGGAACAGAACATTGAAAATTGAAATTGTTTACTATGTAATTTCACATGTAAACTAAATGTTGTCAAAAATATCATTATAGGACAACAACAACGGCAGACCTCTCCGCCCCCTTCCCCTTCCCAGTCCCCCTCCCCTTCTCACTCCCCCTCCCCTTCTCACTCCCCCTCCCCTTCCCAGTCCCCCTCATCTTCCCAGTCCCCCTCATCTTCCCAGTCCCCCTCATCTTCCCAGTCCCCCTCAGCTTCCCTGGCCCACACCACTTTACACTCCCCTTCTCACCACACCTCTCCATCTCTTTCTGGGACCCCTTCTCCTCCTTCCCATACCCCTTCTCCTTCAACTTCTAAATCACCATCTCTGCCCCCCTCACCCTCTATTGGCTTAACTTTCTCTCCGCCCCCCTCGCCCTCTCAATCAGACCCCCCCTCTGAAATTCCAGCACCAATCCAGCCTCCTTCCCCCATCCAGCCTCCTTCCCCAATCCCTCCTCCTTCCCCAATCCCTCCTCCTTCCCCCATCCAGCCGCCTTCACCCATCCAGCCAACATCCCCACCCAGTGAATGGGCAGAGGAAGCCCCTGAAGCCAGTTCAGGGAGTGTTCATGTTGCCGTGGAAAGTAAGTTGGTTTTTTTTGTTTGTTTTTTTAAATGATTACCTACTTACACTTACAATGACAAAACATGCAGTGTTGTACTGTTTGAAATCTTGTACCAAGGACAAAAATTTGTGTTTTTCTTCATGGTGTACATGTTGCATTTACATATTTGTGAGTGTCATTATATGTACAGTGTTTATGTGTGCAATGTTTTGTGTGTCCACTCTAGGTTGACACTCATTAGGTAGCCAGGGTTGCCAGGACAACAGGGTTTATATGTGGTTTTTTTTCTGGGAAACAGTTAGACCTGAGTGGAGTTTAGTATGTTGTTGGTCTTTTACACTTGTGCCTGTGTAGTCTTAATATTTGCACTTACAAAACACATGCTTCACTTTGTTATGCAGCCTAATGACACAGTGATTTGTGTTGTGAAAGTTACACTCACAAAATGACTATTTGTTAAAGTCAAACCTGTTTGCAATTATTTAGTAAGGGCAGCTTTCAGGGAGTGTGGGAATGCTAGGATATGTTGGCCTTCTGAAGATGTTGATATGCAGTGTGATGATGCAGCACCAAACCCCTTAAAAATATTAAAAAAACACTCCAGATGTGAATGAATGCCAACATGGTGTAACAGTGACGAAGATGGTAGTTATCTTTAACATGGGATGTCGCCCATAGCAACCAATACAAATAAACTTTACAATTGGGGAACCACTTCTACAAGATAATCATCTTATTTTGGCTTGTTTGCTATGGGCAACGCTCCATCTTAAAATGAACTCACATAGTAGTAAATGTAGCCCATGGTCTAGAATACTGTAAAAAGTATCCAAAAAAGCCTGAGCAGGCTTGTGTGTTTTTCTGCTAATGATTGTACCATAAAACAGCCATGATGTATAAACTTTGCCATTAAGCATGCCTGTCCAAACTGCGCAACTGCAACTGTAGAGAAACTACACATCCCAGCATGCCCTGACACAGGTTTGGCATTCCCTGGCCCCAAAACTGAGTTAACGCATGCTGGTATATGTAGTTTCACAGCAGCTTGAGGGATGCAGTTTGGACATGCCTGCATTAAAGTGTGCTTTGTGCCTTGCTTGTATAATAAGCAATGTGAGTAAGTTAGTAATGTTTATGTTATCTTTTAATTTCAGATGTTGCCGTTGGAGATCCCACATCGTTGCGGGAGATTGTGGGAAACATGAGGCGACATCTCCAGGCCTTGCTGGGTCTGCTAGATGATATGGAAAATTTTTGTTAATTTTTTTATGTTTTTTAAAACCAAAAATTATCTTAACATTTCTAAAAATCTATAAAAAAAAATAAAAGAAAATTATTATACTTAAGCGGGTGTTTATTATTTAATAATGCAATAAAGGAACAGCAGATTGCAGAACAAACATTTCTTACATTAAACATTTCATACAGCTAACGTAAGTTATTTTAAAAATCTAAAACAAACATGTTATTGGCTAAATAAACATGCAAAAACCTTCATTCACATACAAAAACTCTACTTTAATAAATACACAAAACACATTAGACCAAGCACATTGCAAACATCTATATTTATATTAAACATGTAAATAGAAATAGGTTCTTTTATGGCTACAAAGTGTTCTTCAGGTATTTATAAAATACTTAATTGATCATGAACATTACAATTCAGTCACTAATTGGATGTGTAATTGAGGAGGGCTTGTGGACTTTTAATTGGAAGGTGTTATTCCACTTAATAGTAAAAAAAAACAATGTGGTGCGTTTCTCCGCAAAAGTGAGCACTTTAACTGATAAATGTGTAAATCTACGACTACCTAGTATTTTTACGAATAAGTATGTGTTAATGCGATGGGTTCGCATTGCTGCAATGTTTTTGCATTGCTGCGATGTCATTTGGCGTACGCCCACTTTGTGTAATAATGCGTGCGAATGAGCAAAAATACGTTGGGGGCGGATGTTCGCAAAATTACTACATTAACGCAACTTTACTAATAGGTTGTGCGAACGAAAAACTTAGCGATCAACTCGGAATGAGGGCCAATAAGCGACAGAGCAGCGGCACAAACACATGGCAGTTTATAACATATCTATGAAACACTGACACACAGCAGTGGGAGAAATGAATGGTGATACAAGATGGAATTGTCTTTGGGATCCTTCCCACCCACCCTTATGTTGGATATTAAAAAGGACATGCACAGTTTAACAAACCAAGCCCTCCAGCGATAAGGACTACATGTCACGATCCGGGTTAACTTATTAGCCCCCATTATTTACCTGCTAAGTGCCTTCTGAGACTGGCCCGGCATTCCAGGCCTGGATTCCAGCTGCGCTGTCTGCGGGCAGCACGCTGCATGTCTGTGTCTCAAGGTTCTCTTCAGTGATCGCGGCAGCGCTGGCATGGCAACATTATACAAAATATCCATTTGTTTGAAGTATGGCGTCTCCTGCCCTCCGTGGCCTCCACCGCCATTACTGCCGATTCCCACATGTAAAGTACAAACAGACTTTCCCTCCAGTTTCAAACATGGGCGCAGTCATGTTTGTTTTTCATTACATGTTATTTCAGCATATCTGCTGTAGTCTGGACTTAATTATCCAGCCAATCCTTGCTCACCAGCTGGTATAAATATCCTGCTCCAGGGCTGGATAATCGTCAGTGCTTTGGTTGTCAATCCTTGCATACATGTCTCTCCTGTTTGGTGAATTTACAGCTTGACTTTCCAGGTATTCCAGCTCCTGTGATTCAGCTTCTCCAAGAGACCGGCACAAATCACCACCTTGTGGTGCAGCCTGACTCCTGAAGTGTTCCAGCTCTGTTTCCTGGCTATCTACTGCAATCCTGACATCGGCTTCCAGCTTTGGACCTACTCTGCTCCCAGCTTCCAGCGGTGTTCTGGTATCGTTTCCACTTCCAATATCTACTGCATCGCTCACTAGCTTCTATGGTACAGTTGTCACTGGCTTCCAGCTTCCAGCGTTCCATCGCTTCCAGCTTCCAGCAGTGTTTGGTGTTACCATCTACCTACAGTGGTGTTTCACGTCATTTCTAGCGGTATTCCTATATCGCTCTGCATGCATCCCTCACTAGCTTCTATGGTACAGGTGTCACTGGCTTCCAGCATTCCATCGCTTCCAGCTTCCAGCAGCGCTTGGTGTTACCATCTGCCTTCAGCGGTGCTTCACGTCATCACTAGCGATATTCCTATATCACCCTGCATATCCTTCCACACAACATCGGATCACAGTATTCATCGATGCTCACCATCGAACTGTCGCTCCAGTAGTGAGTTCAGCACATCGTTCCTCATACCGGTTCCGTCCAGTAATCTCTGGCATTTCTCATTTCATTTCTTCAACCTCAGTGTATTAGTGCCTATCCCAGTCTCCTGTCAACCGGGCAGTACTTGCTTGTTCCTCATTACAGCGGTTAGCTGTGGCATGGACTTTTTAACTCTGGAATTTGGCAAGGACTTTTAGTCATCTTGTTCTGCATAGCCACAGTCTCAAATACCTTCTACATTCTCAGGAACTGTACTGCATTTCTCTCTGCACTTTATTGTTGAAGATATCGCATTGCCAAGATACATACTGTGTAATCAATAAACTAACTTTTATATTTTATTACGTTGTTGTGGTCATGCCTTCGGGTTGATGGTGTTCAACATCTTGTATGTCTAAGAACCTAATCCTACCTCCTCGGTTCACCTTCACACCAGCCCCTACAACTGAGGCTTCCCTAAGTCAGCCTCAGCCCTCAGTTGTAACACTACAGCTTTTATGGCTGAGGTGCATGGTTTGTTTGGGCACCTACAAAACAAGTTACCAACCGGATTAAGGCAACAACTCTACAGTGGCTAGATGTCATTGTCATTCCCATCCTCATTCTCACCCTCATCAGTGTGTACAGCCTTCTCACACAATATTAATTCATCCCCGCTGGAATCCAGTATTACAGAAGGCTGTGTACTTTGATGTAATTGCTGGGAAAGGTCTTCTTCATGGAATTTCCAGTTCATTTTGATGAACATCATCTTTTTCACATTTTGAGGCAGTAGCCCGGCTGTGCTGAAAACTCTCTCCGAGTACACACTGGAGGGTGGGCAGTTTAAGTAATGTAAAGGCAGTTTGTACAAGGGCCTCCAAATTACCATTTTTTCCTTCCAGTATTTGAAGAACTCTGTGACATGCCTATTTTTATGGTGTCGTGAAAATAATCCTACACCATTCTTTGGATGGTGACCATATTAGATGGAGTTACAGTAGAGGTGTCACAAATGCTGGGCAATTCATTTAGACACGACCAAATGTCAAAATGTTGTGTTGACTTATCTGTATCACCACTAGGTCTTTTTGGAAAGGTAAATTTTTTCCTGGCTGCTGAAGTAGACGTTGTAGTGCCATGTCTCACTTGAGCTGCCAACTTGCTCACCAGGAGCTCTTTGCAGCTCTTAAGATCTGAGTCAGTTGGAAAGAAAGACACAACATGAGACTTAAACCAAGGACAGAACATTGCACACAAATGACTGCTTGTGAATATATACTTGTATAGGTCTATTGAAAATGAGAGCAGCAGATTATCACTACTAATTGCACTGAATTACTAATTAGCAAATTGGGTGTTAAGAATTATAGCATTGCTATAGGCATAAGGAATCTGCATTTTAATTAGATTGCTTATGCACATAATTGGTTGCTATTGATAAATTGGAATGTTATCTCTTGAGTATAGGCATGAGGGCATGACTCTGATAAATCTCAGTGGTTGGTATGTTAGTTTGTTTTCTTAAAACTGTTTTATTACTAGCCAATGCTGGGGGAGGGATCATTGGAGTTGGGTGTAATCATTGTATTCACATGCTTGGTCCATTACTTAAAAAGCATTAAGGTCCATTACTTAAAAAGCATTAAGGAGGCTTGGGCCGTAGGCTTGTGGGCATTAATTCAAAGGATAACTACAATTTTAAACATAATTTCGACGTTACACCGTGTCACGATCCGGGTAACTGGACGCCATTATCTACCTTTCAGGTGTCTCCTGAGGCTGGCTCATCGTTCCAGGGCCGGTTCTCAGTCGTGTTGCTGACATCCTAACTCCACATCTCCTCCTTATCATTCAGCAGGTGCTGTCACAGTGGTTTCATGGAATTGAAAATGGCGTCTCCAGCCCTCCGCGGCCTCCGCCGCCATTTCTGCACCTCCAATGTACAATAGATCTGCGTTGCATCTCCTGCCCGTCGCGGCCTCCACCACCATCTCTGTGGTTCAAGTGTACAAAGTCTGTATGGCGTCTCCTACCCGTTGCGGCCTCCGCCGCCATCTCTGTGGTTCAAGTGTGCAAGTTGGCGTCTCCGGCCCGCTGCGGCCTCCGCCGCTATTGCTGTGATTCATCACATGGTTCCACAAGCTGACTTTCCCTCCGGGTGCTGGTGTGGGCGCAGCCATGTTGGTTTCAGTCGCATGACGTTTCTCCACCAATCCGCTGTGCTGCTGGACTCTGCTCGGTTGATCAGCCAATGCCTGCTCCTCTGCAGGTATAAATATCCTGTTCCTGAACCAGGAAATCGTCAGTGCTTCAGTTGTCAAACCCAGTGATACCAGTCTCCCTGCTTTGTGGTTGTTTGCTTACTCAGGTATTCCAGCTCCTGTCTTCAACTCCACTAGAGACCCGCACCAGTTTACCACCTAGCGGTGCAACCTGACTCTGCAGTGTTCTCACATTGCTTCTTGCAACTGGCAGTGCCTAACACCGGCTTCCAGCATCCAGCTTCCAGCGGTGTTCTGTTTCCACATTCCAGATACCTTTGGTGCTCCACCATCAAATACCAGTTACCATCGGTGCTCCGCCATCGAATACCAATTATCATCGGTGCTCCGCCATCGAATACCAGTTATCATCGGTTCTCCGCCATCAACCTTCAAATGCTAGCGAACCCCAGCATCACCAGTGCTACTAGCTATTCTCCAGCTACATTGGTGCATCAAGTTCACCACACAGTTCATCATTCGTCCGGTTCCAACCGGCCTACCCAGCAGCACTAGTATTCACACCAATACAACCAGCTTCCAGAGAACACCTGCTGGTCAGTTCCTGCCGCTATTCTATTACTCAGCGGATGGGTGCAGGGTAAGGACATACCATCTCCTACCTAGACCATCTATATTACCGCACCCAGAGGCATCTCCATCACTACTGCTTTTAACAGGAACTGTGTATTGTCATTTCATTTACCATATCTGACACTGCTGCCAAATGTACCATCTGAACTGTGTTTGAATAAAACACGTTAACCTCATTCCAGTTGTCGTGGTCACGCCTTCGGGCTTGGGTACTGCATGACTAAAAGTCCAATACTACCTCCCAAGTTTAACTACACCTCAGCCCCTACAACTGAGGCTTCCTCCAGACAGCACCAGCCCTCAGTTGTGACACACCGATGTTATACTGAAGGAAAACAGAAGGACAACAATCAATCCACAATCTGGACCACTGAAGGATTGCTTTCAAACAAATGTGAGTCCAATTCCTCAACACATCAAACTACTCCAGTCTGAGTAACCCATACACTTATAACTTAAATCTGTGTTTGAAATGCTGCAAGACCTTTTCACTTAATCCGCAAATACTCAGATTTATGTCTATACAGTAGCTTACCAATAACATCTGAATTCTCACCTGTAGCAATGTTATCTGTCTTTTTAAACTATGAAAAGGCATCTCCAATCTGCTCACTACAGTTCTCTCTTATGCAAACTCATGTATGTTTTTTGATGTAATTATTGGCTTGTAATTGGCATTGCATGTGTGTGGAAGTGCTCAGTGAAACATAGTTTATTATTGCATGCTGTCTGGTGTTTACCTCCTTTGATCATTTGGCCATTTGTGGTCAGGTGTATTACATCTTTACATTTAGTGAGGTGTAGTCGTGGTGTAAAGGATAGAGTGTGATTCCTGATTAGTAAAAAAAAAAAAAAAACAACAACTGAGCAGCATCACCAAACAGGTAATTTCAACTTTAAACTTGTCATTTATTTTGTACTGTCTGGACATGGTTACTAATAATAGATGCACAGACACAATTCTTAAAGCTATGTGTGCAAATGCTAGGAGCTTAGGAGACAAAATTCCAGAGCTAACTGCGATAATGACAAGGGATAACCTGGATTTTGTGGCAATTACAGAGTCATGGTGCAATGAGAATCATGACTGGGACATAGCTGTACCAGGATACAATTTATTTAGGAAGGATAGAATGGGTACAATAGGAGGGCTAGCAATATATGTGAAAAAAGCATAAATGCTACTTTAATACAAAATATTGAAGATAAAACTGAGGCCCTTTGGGTTACCATAGAAACCGGGGAGAAGGACATTATTCGCATTGGTGTGATCTATAGACCACCAAGCCAGGGGCCGGATTTAAACAGGAACCTATTGTTGGACATCACTAAAATGGCTTTAAAGGGAGAAGTCATAATAATGGGAGACTTTAATTTACCTGATGTAAATTGGGAGGGGTCTTTTGCAAGTTCAGCTACAAGTGGAAAATTTCTACATTCCTTACAGGGAGAATCTCTCAAGCAATTGGTGAGGGAGCCCACTCGCAAAGACTCAATATTAGATTTAATTCTTACAAATGGTGACAGGATATCCACCATATATGTGGGTGAGCACCTGGGATCCAGTAATCATCAAGCAGTATGGTTTGTTATGAAGACTGGATCCAACTCCTGTTACACAAAAAATAGGATTTTGGTACCTACCAGTAAATCCTTTTCTTGTAGTCTGTAGAGGATGCTGGGGTCCACATTAGTACCATGGGGTATAGACGGGTCCACCAGGAGCCATTGGCATTTTAGGAGTTTTAGCATGTGGGCTGGCTCCTCCCTCTATGCCCCTCCTAACAGACTCAGTCTAGAAACTGTGCCCGAGGAGACAACATACTTTGAGAGAAGGACTTAACACAAATAGTGGTGAGATTCATACCAGCTCACACATACAAGGCATGTCAAGACAACTATCTTGAACTACTCAGCAACAGCTGAAACATTACTTACCAAGTGACAATGCAGTACTCAACTAAAACAAAGTTGTACTGAACCAAAGAACAATGCATGAAAATGAAGCGCTGGGCGGGGATCCAGCATCCTCTACGGACTACGAGAAAAGGATTTACCGGTAGGTACCAATATCCTTTTTTCTCTTACGTCCTAGTGGATGCTGGGGTCCACATTAGTACCATGGGGATGTACCAAAGCTCCCAGAACGGGAGGGAGAGCGCGGAGGCTCCTGCAGAACTGATTGACTGAACTTCAGATCATCAGAGGCCAAAGTATCGAACTTGTAAAACTTTGCAAACGTGTTCAACCCAGACCAAGTTGCAGCTGAGCAAAGTTGCACTGCCAAGACACCCCGGGCAGCCGCCCAGGAAGACCCCACCTTAGACCCCACCTTAGTAGAGTGGGCCTTAACAGATTTTGGACACGGCAGTCCTGCCGTAGAATAAGCATGCTGGATAGTGAACCTGGTCCAGCGAGAGATCGACTGCTTAGAAGCAGGACACCCAATTTTCTTGGGCTCATATAGGACAAACAGAGAGTCTGACTTCCTGTGGCAAGAAGTTCTCTTCACATATATCTTCAGAGCCCTTACGATGTCCAAGGACTTTGATGTGATTGAGGAGTCAGTAGCCACTGGCACTACAATAGGTTGGTTGATATGAAATGCCGACACAACCTTTGGAAGAAACTGCTGACGAGTCCGGAGCTCAGCTCTATCTTCATGGAAGATCAAGCTTTTACATGATAAAGCCCCCAGCTCGGACACACGTCAAGCAGAAGCCAAGGCCAACAAAGTGACCGCCTTCCAAGTAAGAAACTTGAGCTCTACCTCCTGTAGAGGCTCAAACCAATCCAATTGGAGGAACTGCAACACCATGTAAAGGTTCCAAGGCGCCGTAGGCGGTACAAAGGGAGGTTGGATATGCAGGACTCCCTTCAAAAAGTCAAACCTCAGGGAGGGCAGCCAATTGTCTTTGAAAGAAAATGGACAGGGCTGATATCTGGACCTTCAGATCCCAACTGCAGACCCACTCCTGCCTGCAGGAAGAGGAGGAAACGTCCCAGTTGAAACTCCACCGAAGGAAACTTCTTGGACTCACACCAAGAGACATATTTCTTCCAAATATGATGGTAATGCTTAGACGTTACCCCTTTCCTAGCCTGTATTAGGGTAGGAATGACTTTCTTCGGAATACCCTTCCGAGCAAGAATCAGGCGCTCAACTTCCATGTCATCACACACGGCCGCGGTAAGTCTTGATAGGCGAACGGCCCCTGCTGTAGCAGGTCTTCCCAAAGAGGAAGAGGCCTCGGCTCTTCTTGCAGTAGATTCAGAAGGTCCACGTACCAAGCCCTTCTTGGCCAGTCTGGGGCAATGAGGATCGCATGAACCCTTGTTCTCCTTATGAGTTTTAGGATCCTTGGGATGAGTGGGAGTGGAGGAAACACGTACACTGACTGGAACACCCACAGAGACACCAGGGAGTCCACTGCCACTGCCTGTGGATCCCTCGACCTGGAACAAAAATGCTGAAGCTTCTATTTGAGACGAGAGGCCATCATGTCTATTTGGGGTAGGCCTCAAAGATCTGTTCCCTCCTTGAACACCACCGGATGGAGACCCCACTCTCCTGGATGGAGATCGTGTCTGCTGAGGAAGTCTGCTTCCCAGTCATCTACTCCCGGAATGAAGATGGCTGACAGCGCCAACGCGTGCTTTTCGCTCCAGAGGAATATTTTTGCACCTCTGACATTGCCGGTTTGGTCTTCGTTCCGCCCTGTCAGTTTATGTAAGCCACTGTTGTTACGTTGTCCGACTGCACTTGAATGGCCCGGTTTCGTAGAAGAGAGGCCGCCTGAAGAAGTCCGTTGTAGACGGCTCTTAGTTCCAGAATGTTGATGGGCAGGCCGGCTTCCAGGCTTGACCACCTTCCTTGGAAGGTCACCCATTGAGTGACAGCTCCTCAGCCCTTGAGGCTCGCATCCGTTGTTAGCAGGACCAAGTCCTGAATCCCGAACCTGCGGCCTTCCAGGAGGTGAAGCAATTGGAGCCACCAGAGGAGTGAAATGCTCGCCCTTGGCGACAGACAAATTTTCGGATGCATGTGGAGGTGAGATCCCGACCACTTGCCAGTTGGAAAGTCCGATCATGGAACCTCCCATACTGGAGAGCCTCGTAGGAGGCCACCATCTTTCCCAATAGGCGAATGCATTGATGAACCGTCACCTGGGGTGGCTTCAAGACATCCCGGACCATGGACTGGATCACCAACGCCTTTTCTCGGGGAAGAAATACCCGCTGTACTTCCGTATCCAGGATCATTCCCAGAAATGACAATCTCTGGGTTGGTTCCAAATGTGACTTTGGAAAACTCAGAATCCACCCGTGACTCTGGAGTAGTCGCGTTGTGAGAACAATGGACTGCAGCAGCTTCTCCGTGGACGACGCCTTTATCAGGAGATCGTCCAGATATGGAATGATGTTCACACCCTGTTTGCGGAGTAGTATCATCATTTCTGCCATCACCTTGGTAAACACCCTTGGTGCTGTGGAGAGGCCGAATGGCAGGGCCTGGAACTGGTAATGACAGTCCAGCAATGCGAAGCGGAGATAAGCCTGATGCGGCAGCCAGATCGGAATGTGAAGGTACGCATCCTTGATATCCAGATATACCAGGAATTCCTCCTCTTCCAGACCTGATATCACCGCCCTGAGAGCCTCCATTTTCAACTTGAACTTCTTTAAAAAGGGGTTCAATGACTTTAGGTTCAGAATGGGCCTGACCGAACCATCCGGTTTTGGTACCACGAAAAGGTTCGAATAATAACCTTTGTTCAGCATGTGAGGTGGTACTGGCGCAATCACCTGTGCCTCTACCAGCTTCTGGACAGCATCTTGAAGCATTGCGCTGTCCTCCAACAGAGTTGGTAAGCCCGACTTTAAGAAGCGATGAGGAGGGAGACTTTGAAATTCCAGCCTGTATCCCTGAGGCACAATATCTACTACCCAGGGATCCAGGCCGGACGTTACCCAGACATGACTGAAATGTCTGAGTCTCGCTCCCACAGGCCCCACCAATGCAGTCCACCATCATGTGGAGGACTTCGGGGTACTTGAAGCAGGCTTCTGTTCCTGGGAACCTGTAGCGGCAGGTTTCTTAGACTTAACCCTACCTCCCTTAAAGAATGTACTGGATGTTCTGGCCTTTCTAGGCTTGTTAGGCCGAAAGGACTGCAGCGCAGCTGAGGAGAAGGATTTCTTCGGAGCAGGTGCTGCTGAGGGAAGAAACAGAGACTTACCCGCTGTAGCGGTAGATATCCACGTGTCTAGAGCTTCCCTAAAGAGAGCCTGACCTGTATAGGCTAGCGACTCCACACTTCTTCTGGATTCCGCGTCAGGCCTACCACTGGCGCAGCCACAGTCCCCGACGAGCTGAAACAGACATGGAAGAAATTCCCGCAGCCATGGATCCCAGGTCCTTCATTGATTCTGTGGAAGAAAGGAATAACCCAAGATTCTCGGGCGCTTAGGTATGGGGTGCTATGCCAAACAGCAGCCGTAAGGAGACGGGAAGTCACTCCCACAATATGTGAACAAAAAAGCAGAGTGAGGCTGAGCTAAATTATTGCATATAACAACAATGATATCTGATAATTCAATATTTAATATTAAAAATGAATATAATAAGTATAGAAATATAAACCATTAATGGTAGTTCCAAAAAATAAACATTAAAAGGTATACATGATAGAATAAATAAAACCAGGGTTACCCATAAGCCAGGAGTGTAAACAGTATTGAATTGAGGAAGTCCGTTCCAGATTTTTTCCCAATGATCAATATGTCCAGCAATTGCAGATTTAGGAGGTGTGTATATATCCAAAATTGTGGCTTTACCGCTAGAGGGTATGTTGCTCCAAGATGGTAAATGGTGAGCTCCTCATGCAGTGCGGTGGACAAGGTTCGACAGTTCAGCCAAATTGCAAACGCCCTTCGATGTAGATCTTGTGCTGGAATGTGGTGGGGGATGGTCCGGACTTTCAAATAAAAATTCCTGGCATGGGTCCCTGTAGCCTGACGCGTTTCGCTGCACTGGGGTGGCAGCTTTTTCAAAGGTGTCCATAGGTAAAACATGTGGGGTTTATATATATCCATTCCAATATGGTAGCTAATTAGCACCTGGAACTAGTGTTGCATAATTATCAGATAATAAGCAAATAATAAAGCATATTTATAAAGAAGACAGAGCTACTTCTCTTGTGATGGAAAAAATATAGACATAATTGCATTTTTAATCATAAAATATGAACTTCTAAAAGATATCTAATTATGACAGCTGGAAGAACCAGGAAGTGTACATAGGTTAGCAACCAATCAAAGACTTTATTAGTGCTTAGGTCGCTATGGGAACCTTTCTACAGAAATTCTGGTTGGATAGGGATAGTATTTAGGGAGACACATAATTTTCCCTATCAGGGGTGTGTGTGCCAAAACCCGGTCACGTGACCGCCGTCATGTCACGTGGTCGGAGCTAAAGCCAATACCATGTCACGTGGTCGGAGCTAAAGCCAATACCACCAACAATATATAAGTGCTGGATATTCCGGTCACGTGGCCTATATCATATCACGTGATCGGCTGTGTTTATTACTGGTGTGGGGGCGGCCGCCGAGAGGGTTACTTCCGCCCTTCGGCGCGGCATCACTTCCGCCCTTAACATGTATATAAGAGACTAGGAGAATCAAAAAACCCGATAACGTGACCTACGACACGTCACGTGAGCGGCACTATTCATCACCATTTCATGGGCAGACACCAGGGAGGTTACTTCCGCCCTCAGGACGGCGTCACTTCCGCCCTCAACGTACATCTAAGTGAGAGGAAAGCTGAGCGTATTGTTATAATAGCACTTCCGCCCTCACTGCCAGGACTCCAGATATCGGCCCTATATACTCAATGTGTATTAAATAAAAGTGGAAATCGCTTGGCCGCATATTCCAACAGTACTACATGGAATAGTCTGGGAGTAAAAAATGAGACCATATTTATATCAAGAAAAAACATTTTTTTTTAAATAATATACTTTCTAATGGGTAAAGAAAAGGGTAAAAAAAAAAATGTTTCCTCCCATATAACCAGCAATATAGAACAATAAAAGAGTGTACATAATAGATATACTGCATTAACATGATACTGCTACTTTGTGTTGAGGGTAAAAAGGATGGAGCATGGGAACGGGAAGCATATAGCATCAAGAAATTGATATATTAAATTATGGAGTTCAATTCGACCTCAACATTTAAACCTCCCGGGTAGATTGTACCCATCTTAAACATCCAATAGGCTTCTTGTTGGCAAAGCCTCTTATATCTATCACCCCCTCTACTTGTCACTGGAATGTGTTCCACCCCAATAATTCTAAGGTTTTGAGGATTACCATTATGAAAGACATGAAAGTGTTGAGAGACACTATGTGACTCAAGCCTCTTAATAATGTTCCTACGGTGTTCGAGGAATCTAATTTTTAGTTTCCTTGTTGTACGTCCCACGTATTTGAGGCCACATTCACAGACGTGAATATAGATAACATACCGTATATACTCGAGTATAAGTCGACCCGAATATAAGCCGAGGCACCTAATTCTACCACAAAAACCTGGGAAAACTTATTGACTCGAGTATAAGCCTAGGGTGGGAAATGCAGCTCTAGCCGTACACAGCCCTCAGTGCCAGATATGCCCTCATAGTGCCAGATATGCCCCCACAGTGCTGCCAGATATGCCCCCACAGTGCTGCCAGATATGCCCCCACAGTGCTGCCAGATATGCCCCCACAGTGCTGCCAGATATGCCCCCACAGTGCTGCCAGATATGCCCCCACAGTGCTGCCAGTTATGCCCCCACAGTGCTGCCAGTTATGCCCCCACAGTGCTGCCAGATATGCCCCCACAGTGCTGCCAGATATGCCCCCACAGTGCTGCCAGTTATGCCCCCACAGTGCTGCCAGATATGCCCCCACAGTGCTGCCAGATATGCCCCCACAGTGCTGCCAGTTATGCCCCCACAGTGCTGCCAGATATGCCCCCACAGTGCTGCCAGATATGCCCCCACAGTGCTGCCAGTTATGCCCCCACAGTGCTGCCAGTTATGCCCCCACAGTGCTGCCAGTTATGCCCCCACAGTGCTGCCAGATATGCCCCCACAGTGCTGCCAGATATGCCCCCACAGTGCTGCCAGATACGTTCCCTCCCCAAGTGCCAGGTATGCCCCACAGTGCTGTTACTTACCCCTCCGTCGATCCCGCGCTGTCTTCTGGAGGGACACGAAGCACACAGCGTGCGCGGCTCTCCTGTGTCCCTCCTGCATCTTCGGCGGCCGCGGCGGGTCTATTATAGGAAGTGCCGGTTCGTGATCAGAGGTCACGAACGGGTATTTCCTGTAATAGAACCGCCGCTGCTGCCGCCGGAGATGCAGGAGGGACACAGGAGCGCCGCGCGCTGTGCGCTCCATGTCCCTCCTTCACACTGCTCTGCCTCTGCCTGCACTGACTCGAGTATAAGCCGAGGTGGCTTTTTCAGCACAAAAAAAAGTGCTGAAAAAGTCGGCTTATACTCGAGTATATACGGTAAGTAGAATTGCAATTGATAAAATGTTTTATTTCATACGTCTCCTCATTACTCTCTATTTTGACATGTTTGATTTTATTATCAATATGATTGCAAGTGATACATCTATTCGCTCCACATTTAAAGAATCCTCTAGTTTCTGTTTGTAACCATGAATGATTATGAGATATTGTTTTTAATTCTGGCTTAAGAAAACTAGGTGCTAATCTATTTTTGAGGGATTTATTCTTTCGAAAGACAAATATTGGTTCTACTGGTAATAGAGGTGCTAGTAAATAGTCTTGTTTAAGAATTCTATGTTTTTTCTTTATATACTGTTTAATTTGGGGGCAGTGATTAGTGTAGGTAGAGATAAAGGCCAGTTGTCTGCTTTCCACTGGCTCATCATTTCTATCTTTCTTCTGGGATAACAATATGTCCCTATCCATTCTGTTAGTGTCCTCAAATGCTTTTTTTAGGAGGGCTTCTGGGTAGCCTCTCTGTTCGAAAGTCGCAAGCATCTCCAATGCTTGGGTTTCGAAGGATTCCAAATCAGAGCAATTACGTCTGAGGCGTATGAGTTGTCCCCGAGGAATACTCTTCTTCCAGGGGGGGGTAGTGTGCGCTTCATGGATTCTACCATAAAACCTGCAGAATCATGAATGTTGCGTAAATATAATGCAACATCATCCCTATCCATCATATCCCAATCCTCAAGCAAGGTAGCCGACCACTTCACTATTGCCTCTGCAATCCATGCACTAGCAATAGTGAGCCGTAATATGGCCCCAGTAGCAGTATACATTGACTTAAGTGTATTATCAATCTTCCTATCTGCCGGCTCCTTTAAGGCGGTAGATCCCAGAACAGGTAAAACCACCTTTTTTGAGAGTCTGGACACCGATGTGTCAACAATCGGAGGGTTTTCCCACCTTTTCCTATCCTCCTCAGGGAAAGGAAAAGCCACCAGAAACCTCTTAGGGATCTGAAACTTCTTTTCAGGGTTTAATCATGCTTTTTCAAATATAGCATTCAACTGCTTTGACGCAGGGAAGGTTAGCGAGGCTTTCTTATTTTCAGTGAAAAAAGCCTCCTCAACCTGCTCAGGTGTGGTATCATTAACATTTAACACATCCCTGATAGCCTCTATCAACAATTGCACCCCCCTTGCAAGAGATGCGGACCCCCGTAACACATCCCCATCACCATCTGTAGTGTCAGAATCTGTATCCGTGTCCTCTTGTGTGACATGCACAAGCGCACGGTTGTGGGGGTATATAGCGGATTGTCCTGAGGTACCAGACTTGGGCCATACAGCCATAGAGCTCTGTAATACCTGGGTTGCAGATTCATTACTAGTAACCCTATGAGAAATCTGAGAAATCCAAGTTTTGATAGAGGAAAACCACTCTGGTTCCCTTGCTGGTATCTGTGCTAAACCAGTGCTAAACTGATTACATGGAATGGGATCATCCTGGGAGAATAAATCCTCTGCAGCATATGACACAGTGTACCTGGACATAGCTAAAGGAGTAAAGGAGACCACCAGACACTCCACACACACACAGGTGGGGCAGACAGAGTTTCTCCCCCCCCCCACCCCAAGAAAGGCAAGAGAGACACAGAGATCGGAGCCAACCCACAACACAGCGCTTATAGTAAAAGGCAACCCCTTACCAGCGCAGACTGTGTCCCTTAATAGGAGACACAGTCATTTTACAGCCTCCCCTCCCTTCTACAACCCCCTGGTACCGTGTACAGTCAGTAGAGCTGCTGTGGAGGGACCTGATCTTCCATCCAGTGCTATGCAGGCAGGAAAATAGTGCTGGAAAGCTGCTGGGTCCACTCTGAGGAGAAGCTCCGCCCCCTTAACGCTGTCTTCCTGCTCTTCAGATGATTATACTGGCCTGAGGAAAGTTGCTGGCTGAGATCCTTGGACCCCAACAGGCTTGCTGACCAGTGTGGGGGGTAAGTGCTGGCCCAGGGCGCCCCTCACAGCTCCGCACTATGTGCCTCTGGTACCATCCCAGGAGCGCTGTTAATACCGTGCTCCCTCCCCATTGCCGCCATCTTCACACCGGCCCCCCGCTTGCTAGGGGGGTCGGTGACTAACTCACCACTCTCTTCAGCTCTGTAAGGGGTTGGCGGCATGCTGCTGGGGCGAGTGGTTCCCCTGTGGCGGAGACCGGTCTTTCCCCTCTGGAGCTCAGTGTCCAGTCAGCGGAGTCAGTGGCTCAGACCCTGCAGGGCGGACACTGCTCCCCCCCTTAGTTCCACGCTGCAGGCAGGCTGTTGCCAACAGCCTCCTGTAAAGACATAAACTCTAAAAATAAACTTTTACTAGAAAAGCTCACGAGAGCTCCCCTAGCTGTGACTGGCTCCTCCGGGCACATTTTCTAAACTGAGTCTGGTGGGAGGGGCATAGAGGGAGGAGCCAGCCCACACTCTAAAACTCTTAAAGTGCCAATGGCTCCTGGTGGACCAGTCTATACCCCATGCTACTGATGTGGACCCAAGCATCCTCTAGGACATAAGAGAAATACCACTCTCCCCTCCCCAGCACACAGTAATATACCACTCCCCCTCCCCAGCACACATTAATATACCCCCCCACCACCACCACCACCACCATCCCCAGCACACAGTAATATACCACTTTCCTCCGTGTATCAGCAGCAGAGTGTACCTGAGTCTCTGCTTCTCTGTATGGGATGGAAGGCAGCAAGATGGGCTGGGCTGCTCCTCTCATGTCTGAAGGCTCCTCCAGTGCACAGTCACATGTGCACCACATGACTTCCTGTTCCACCCTAATATCAGCAAGCAGGCACAGCAGAGTGTTGGGAGGTGGCTGCCCGGCTTTGTTATGAGGCTGAGCACAGTACATCATGTGTGGTAGCAAATGAAACATAAATGTGCCAGGTCCCCAAAAATGACACTGATGGGAGGGGAGAGAAGGGGGATAGGGGAGGGGGCGGTTAGCTGCTGAAGGTTGCTGTGTCTATATTGACAGGGGGAGGGAAGGGGGTGGAGGGTGACGCTGCTGTCTGTTATCTAGCTTGAGAGGTGCAGCGGGAAGGAGTCGGGAGTAGAGGGAAGCGGGTAGTGCCCTGATATGAGATCAGACTGAAGAGCTTCCCTCATCCCTAATTTAACCCCATCTACTTTTCAGCTATAGTTTATGTAGTCCTGGGTCACCTTTTATTCTCATTCTGTCCTTTAATGTGGTAATCCTCCTTTGATGACATGCATTGCTCATGTCGTGCACATAAAAAAGATGAATGTCACTCTAATGTCACAAAAACGCAGACATGATTACATCTATATTTTATCAAACCAATTATTTGGTCTATCTTTTAGAATGTACAGTAGTTGCAATCTGCATTATGGAAAAATAACTACACAGTCCCTCAAGAACTGTCTCCAGTTCATCTTAAAGGTATTTAAAATGGTCTTTCTATAAATACAGTACAAGCAACTAGGATGGAAGCATTGTAATTGAGAAGAGGCGAGACAAAACTGGTTATGGAGTTTATCACCCCTTCTCCCCAAAGATATGATCTGAGATATCCTGCCTTGCATCTCTATTTCTCAGAGTGGCCGCCTCCAGCTCCCAAACTGCAGGAACTGCCAGCGATCTTGCGGAAAAAACATCTGCAGTGCAGTCTGCGCACTGCATGCGGATATGTACATACTGTAAACCATCAGGCTTACATACGGGATATAGTTGGGATCCCGGCATTCGGGATCCCGTCACTCAGCACACCAGCACCGGAATCCCGACAACTTTTAGATTGCCAACGCCAGAATCCAGACAGCCAGAATCCCGAACTTAAGTATACTGGGGAGGTTAGGGTTAGGCTGTAGGGTGAAGGGTTAGTTTTAGGCTGCGGGGAGGGAGCGTTAGGGTTAAGCTGCGGGGAGGGGAGTTTAGGGTTATGCTTCAGAGAAGGAGGGTTAGGGTTAGGATGGGGAGGGAGGGTTAGGGTAAGGGTTATGATTAGGTGGACTTTCCCTTGTCTGGATTTTAAACTGTCAGGATGCCAGGGTTGGTATTCTGACCACCAGCATCCCATACCCATCCATTACATATATTTCTAAATTAATCCCAAAGTCCATGAATTGCTTGCTGAATATGAATAGGTAAAAGCATAGGCGTGCACAGCACACTTTATTAGGGGGTGCACTGTCAGAGGGGCGTATCTACCACCTACTGGGTGTGTCTAGCACCACCTACTGGCATTCCATATGCACCTTACCTATGTCATCATCATACAACAGAGGTTCAACCAGACTCGTGTCACTCATGCCCTGTGTCTCTCACCACACCATCATTCTCCTCCCTGCGTCATCTCTCAGTCACACCATCATCTCTCTGCATCGTCTCTCAGCCACACTATCATCTCCTCCCTGCTTCATCTTTCAGTCATGCCATCATCTCCCTGCATCAACTCTCAGGCACACTATCATCCTTCTCCCTGCGTCATCTCTCAGTCACTCCATCATCTCCCTGCATCGTCTCTCAGCCACACCATCATCCCCTCCCTGCGTCATCTCTCAGTCACTCCATCACCTCTCTGCATCGTCTCTCAGCCACACTATCATCCCCTCCCTGCTTCATCTCTCAGTCATGCCATCATCTCCCTGCATCAACTCTCAGGCACACTATCATCCCCTCCCTGCGTCATCTCTCAGTCACTCCATCATCTCCCTGCATCGTCTCTCAGCCACACCATCATCCCCTCCCTGCGTCATCTCTCAGTCACTCCATCATCTTCCTGCATCGTCTCTCAGCCACACTATCATCTCCCCCTGCTTCATCTTTCAGTCATGCCATCATCTCCCTACATCGTCTCTCAGCCACACTATCATCTCCCCCCGCTTCATCCTTCAGTCATGCCATCATCTCCCTGCATCAACTCTCAGCCACCCTATCATCCCCTCCCTGCGTCATCTCTCAGTCACTCCATCATCTCCCTGCATCGTCTCTCAGCCACACCATCATCTCCTCCCTGCGTCATCTCTCAGTCACACCATCATCTCCCTGCATAATCTCTCAGCCACACCATCATTCTCCTACTTGCGTCATCTCTCAGTCATGCCATCATCTCCCTGTGTCGTCTTTCAGCCATACCTTCATCTCCCCCTGCATCGTGTCTCAGCCACACCATCATTCTCCCTGTGTCATCTCAGTCACGCCATCATCTCCCTGTTTCATCTCTCAGCCATACTATCATCTCCTTCCTGCATCGTCTCACAGCCACTACATCTTTTCCTCCCTGCGTCATCACTCAGTCACGCCATCATCTCCCGCCTACAGTACATCGTCTCTCTGCCATGCCATCATCTCCCACCATCCCCCACTGTGTCTCTCAGTCTCCCCCCTTCTCTCTGTGCCTCCCACCCTTCACTCAGTGTCTTTCAGCCTCCACCTCCATTCATTCTGTGGATCTCCGCATCTCCCCCTTCCCCTGTTCACTGGTAGCTGCCCTCACCTGTATGACAGAGTGAGCTGGTGGACAGTGAGGCCAGGCAGCTGCCACCACAAGAAGAACAGTTTAGATGGCTCTTCTTTGTGTTGGTGTTGCACAGGAGGAGTGTGCTGGTGGGTGGGCGAGTGTGCGTGCAGTGTGACATCTTCACGTCACATTGCACAGTTACACTGAGGAGGAGGCGGAAGGTTGAGGCAGTGGTACCAATGATTAACCTGGGCGACCAGCTAGTAGTGTAGTCCTAACCAGCCACCGCATAGAGGGATGGTAATCGGCAGGATCGGTGAGATGATCACTGAAGGAGGTGTTTGTGAGGTAGGGTTGCTGGACATTAGGGTGTGCCTGTGCACACGAGGAAGCATATGCATGGTTTGTAAATATGCAAACAGCTGGAGACTATACAATACTACCAAGCTTATTTACAGTACGTTTCTTGAATTTAACTAAGAAAAAGAAATCAAAACACAACAATCTATTTTTCCATTTCCACTCAGCTATAACCACATTGAAAAGGAAACTAAAATTATTGACTGCCGAGAAATGAGTTGTACCCTTCACTTGCAAACACGTGGACATCTGTACACTGTGTGTGGGTTTACACTTGTATCGCGTCCTTACTTTTTGCAGAGTACTAGTGTGAACAGCAGATCCTCTTGGCCAACCACCAGCTGCTGCCAACACTGCAGTCTTTGGACTAATTAATACATTTATGTGAATTTATGTGTTTTACTAATTAATTTGAATACTGTTTTCTTTGAATGTTTATTTGTTTATTCTATTGATGTTATGTACAGTACATGCATGCCTACTACAGAGATGCTATGATGCCATAAAACATTGGCGCAGTGCTGGAGGAGATGTGGTCAGTGGCGTAACTATCATAGGTACTGGGTATGCGGCTACTAAGGGGCCCAAGTTGCCAGAGAGGCCCATAGCTCCCCCTAAACCAAGTCATACTACAGCATACTTGCCTACTCTCCCAGAATGGCCGGAAGGCTCCCGAAAATCGTGTGACGCTCCCTACCCCTGCACCACCGGAACCCGCCCGCAAACCCCCGCTGTCGCACCCATGCTCCTGCAGCCGAGGGGGGCTGATGATGTGATTTGCATCATCGTGGTCGCGCCTCCTTGCCTCACAATGACTGTAATCTTGGCATTGGTTGGCAGGGTCAGGTCCGCGATGACGGGAATTTGCAGACACGCCCTTGCCCCTATCCAGAAGCAGCACCCGTGGCCATGCCTCCAATGTGCTGCACCACGCCCCCCGCCTTGCTGAGATGTCTGCCTCCTACCGGAAGGGTCTGCCACAATATCAACAAGTATGCGCTCCAGCATTACAGTGATTCTCTCTACCCTCTGCCTCCCCGTCAGACCCTCCCCCCATACACACTACATCTATCCAGCGCCATCCCTCCTGCATCTCTACAGCACCATCCCTCCTGCATCTCTACAGCACCATCCCACCTGCATCTCTACAGCACCATCCCCTTGTGTCTCACCAGCATAATGTACTCCCCACTTTTTGTATGTTTATTGATTTTATGCCCCACCCTATTCCATCCCACTTTAACCCAAACACAGAATAATAAAAAACATTCCTAAAATGACAAGAAATACATAAAAAATCTTAAATAGATTTTTTTTTGTCACAGATCGGAAACTGCTCCGGCGCTGGATCGCAGCGGTTTGCAGGCTGCATCAGATAAATAGCCCTGTTCCAGAGGTCTTCCCTTCCAATAGTGGGGCACCCTTTAGGTAATGTGCTTCCTTTAAAGATGCATAAAATTAAACATGTAGAATAATCTTTAGTGAGGGAGTACAGCTTTGACATTTATGGGTCATCTCTCATTAATAAGCCATGATATGCGGCTAACTGCTGTATAAAAGAATTGACCAGAGTGCAAAATCCATCATGTAAGTAATTTATTAAGACAATGGGGGTCATTCCGAGTCGTTCGCTCGGTAATTTTCTTCGCATCGCAGCGTTTTTCAGCTTAGTGCGCATGCGCAATGTTCGCACTGCGACTGCGCCAAGTAATTTTGCTATGAAGATAGTTTTTGTACTCACGGCTTTTTCTTCGCTCCGGCGATCGTAGTGTGATTGACAGGAAATGGGTGTTACTGGGCGGAAACACGGCGTTTTATGGGCGTGTGGATAAAAACGCTACCGTTTCCGGAACAAACGCGGGAGTGGCTGGAGAGACGGAGGAGTGTCTGGGCGAACGCTGGGTGTGTTTATGACGTCAAACCAGGAACGACAAGCAGTGAACTGATCGCAGATGCCGAGTAAGTCTGAAGCTACTCTGAAACTGCTAAGTAGTTTGTAATCGCAATATTGCGAATACATCGTTCGCAATTTTAAGAAGCTAAGATTCACTCCCAGTAGGCGGCGGCTTAGCGTGTGTAACTCTGCTAAAATCGCCTTGCGAGCGAACAACTCGGAATGAGGGCCAATATAATAAAAAGTAATGATCTATTAGTACAATATATAAAAGTAAAATATATTTCAGAAAAACTCCAGTGGGTATATTTACAAAGATTCGTGTTTTTGCCGTTTTTAAGGGTGTTTGAACTCAAATGGTATCGGGTGCATTTTACTGCAACTTTTTGAATCCTGATACGATCATTCACTAAGCTGCCGATTTTTCCAAATTCGGATTTTCCGAAGTCGATGTGATTCGTAATGTCAGGCAGTGTTTTACGGGAGTGATGAGTAAAACACTGCCTGATAAAACACAACTTCATTGTGTACCTTAAGAAGGTGCTTAAAGTGTTAAAAATTCTGAAAAAAATTGCGTGGGGTCCCCCCTCCTAAGCACAACCATCCTCGGGCTCTTTGAGCCGGTCCTGGTTGACAAAATATGGGGGAAAAATTACAGCGGTTCCCCCATATTTCATCAACCAGCACCGGGCTCTGCGCCTGGTCTTGGTTCAAAAAATATGGGGGACAAAAAGCGTAGGGGTCCCCCGTATTTCTTAAACCAGCACCGGGCTCCACTAGCCAGGTACATAATGCCACAGCCGGGGGACACTTTTATTGTGGTCCCGGCGGCCCTGGCATTACATACCCAACTAGTCACCCCTGGCCGGGGTACCCTGGAGGAGTGGGAACCCCTGAAATCAAGGGGTCCCCCCCCTCCAGCCACCCAAGGGCCAGGGGTGAAGCCCGAGGCTGTCCCCCCCATCCAAGGGCGGCGGATGGGGGGCTGATAGCCAAGTGTAAAAAATGTGAATATTGTTTTTAGTAGCAGTACTACAAGTCCCAGCAAGCCTCCCCCGCAAGCTGGTACTTGGAGAACTTTGCGGTCAGCGGTTGACCGAAAGTAACCTCACTGCTGACCGCAAAGTTCCCACCATTGGATACAATGGAGCGCATAGGCGCTACATTGTATCTCTGCCGTGTGCAGCCTCACAGACACTACAGGAGCACACAGCCAATCAGGAGAGTGCCACGACGTGGCGCTCCCTGATTGGCTGAAGGGACCCTCTTTGACAGGAGTCAGGGGGGGTCCTGGCAGTCGGGGAAAGGGGTCCCATGTGTAAACATGGGACCCCTTTCAGTGCGTGGTCGGGTTTCCATTTTTTTGTCTTGCCAAGTACGTGGATTATACAAAGAAGACAAGCAACACTGGATTATGTGAGTATAATTTTTTTCACAGGTACCCCGAGGATTCTACATGGAGAAGAGGACCGAGCCTCGTGTGAACATAGGTAAGTATGTATGTGTGGAGGTGTGCATGTATGTAATAAACTTATACTGTCACTGTGTGTGTGTCCTGTTTTTTGTTGGGTATTTTTTTAGTAGTAGTACTACAGGTACCAGCGGGCCCAGTTTTCCACCGCATGTTGGTACTTGTGGTTCTCCAAGTACCAGCTTGCGGCGGAGGCTTGCTGGGACTTGTAGTACTGCTACTAAAAACAATCTTTTCATTTTTACACAAGGCTATCAGCCCCCCATCCGCCGCCCTTGGATGGGGGGGACAGCCTCGGGCTTCACCCCTGGCCCTTGGGTGGCTGGAGGGGGGGACCCCTTGATTTAAGGGGTTCCCACTCCTCCAGGGTACCCCGGCCAGGGGTGACTAGTTGGATATGTAATGCCAGGGCCGCCGGGACCACAATAAAAGTTTCCCCCGGCTGTGGCATTATGTACCTGGCTAGTGGAGCCCGGTGCTGGTTTAAGAAATACGGGGGACCCCTACGCTTTTTGTCCCCCGTATTTTTTGAACCAGGACCAGGCGCAGAGCCCAGTGCTGGTTGATGAAATATGGGGGAACCCCTGTCATTTCCCCCCCCATATTTTTTCAACCAGGACCGGCTCAAAGAGCCCGAGGCTGGTTATGCTTAGGAGGGGGGACCCCACGCAATTTTTTTTTCTGTTTTTACACTAAACACACCCTTTCCCATAGATAACCATGCACAGATCTCACTGATCCGTGCATGGTTATCCAAACTCGACTGGAAAAAGCAGGTCTATTTTTTTGCTGCTTTTTTTAACGATTCGCAAAAAAATAGACCCGCACTTGAGCACTCAGAGACTAACACCCAAATATGAATGAATAGTGAATACCCGTATTGTATGAAATAACAGCCACGTTTGACCGATGGTCTATTCATTCGTATTTCAGAACTTTGCCGTTAAATCCATTACGAATAGACCAGACACTGCCGAGATTTGTGCTTAGTGAATTCCCGGATTGGGACTTTGAAAAAAAAACACAAATCGGACAAACTAGATTTTTTAGTAAATATTGGCCCTGGACGGGACAAGATGAACTTATATAAGCATCAAAAGGCATTAAAACAATACATTCAGTGAGTTACGGGTTTTTTTTTACAGGTGTACGGTAGGTGCCAGCGGGCCCTGTATGCTAGGGCATGCTGGCACATTTAATAATATTTAATAATATTTATATGACCAGGGGTGTTGGAATGAGTTCTAGTGCTATCAGTATGAGACTGGATTTTTTTAGGGGTGCACTGCTCACAGTGTCGGACTGGGACATGAAGGGCCCACCGGGGGAATGCAGTTATAGGGCTCATACTTAAGGATGTGGCCAGCCTACAAAGGGGGTGTGGCCAGTCTCCACAGAGGCTTGAAATATGCAATAGTTTAGCGCAGTGTAATGCAACATATCTACCATGTATAATACAAGTGCATAGTCTGGAACCTGATCCCTAGAGGAAGGAGTGGGCCCTCAGGCAGTGGGGTCTAACCGTGGTTTCCCTGGTACCCCTGTGGGCCAGTCCGACCCTGACTGCTCACATGTTTGGGGTTTTTTTGCAAACCCAATCCACCAAAGGAATACAATGCACTCATAAATTTCAGCTACAACATTTTTTTCTTCACATTTACAGTACTTCAGTTTAAAGTCAATTTAGCAGTATTTTGAAGGTAACATTTAAACATCTAAACCTAAGGGGAATGATGGACTCGTCGGACATAGATTATGTGCTGAAAAAGCATCACATTTTGTCAGTATCTGTATCTTAAACCACATTTCCTTCATGTTTTTTCATTTTATGCAGTGAAAACGCAGTTTTTCAACTAACATAATTCATTTTATCTTTCTCCAAGTTGTGTTCAATAAGCACTTTTACGTCCCTGTTCCATTTCATTTTTCTTTTTGTACTGTCAAATTTCTGGCTGGTTATTCTTTAGATCAGAAGAGCAGTATTTATTTAAAACATTCACATGTCATTTTACCGTGATGCAGACTATCACTGAAAAAATAACTGTATGCGCAAAAAGGAAATAAATATAAACACGCCAGCAGTTATCCCAACTAGAGATGAAATAAACCATCACACACATCTAAAACATCAGTTTAGCAAATGCTGACGCAGGCTTATACAGAGATTTAATTAAAAAACATACAGCTGGGGGCATGGCACTGGCATGTAACAAGATGTCTATTTATCTGAGGAGATCCTGAAAAGCTTAAAAAATCAAAAGGATAATATTGGGCAGGGATTTTTTAAAAAAGGTAGGCCACAAACAGCACAGAGCACACAAGAAACCTAGCAGCCACTAAAGCAGGCTGAGGAGCCTGTCGTGGCCCTGTCACACAGCAGGCATTTCTCTGTTTCTGTCTCATCACACCTGGCACAGTTGGTTTACTAGCTGGCATGTCTCTATTTGCCAGTCCACTCATGTTGCCCATGTTGAGACAAACTAGTGTACTGTGTTAACAATCCTTTAGTCCGGTTCGGATGGGTGCCACCATCTTCCTTTGATCAGCTGACTTTGTTTTCAACCATTCACAGATACTTTTTTTCCACATGATTCTGGCATCCAATCCTGGTGTAGAGCGCCCTATCTTTTGCATGGATCTATTGGCAGTATACAGTAACTTGTCTTCATTGTGTCCATGGCTCCTGCGTCAGTAGTTCTGGTCTAACTCCTACACTTCCTACTGTGAACTCTGTGTGTATTTGTTCCAGTTCTCTCTGGTTTCCTGCAGTGTGTACCATCTCCAGTTACTATCTGCAGGAAGTCAACACAAAGAGACTGGACTGGCCGAGAAGCTCAGCCTCCCGGCACTCTGCTCTTCTGCCCAGCATAGAGAGTTGGGGACGTGCTGTGAGACCAGGCCCCTGTGACTTGCAGCACGCCCCTGTGAGCCATAACCACACACCCTTTTTTGAGCGCCAAAGCCACAGTTCATCCCCGCCTAACACCCTAAATGGAGTAGACAGCATTATTTAATTATAGCAAAACGAATTTCTCAAAAGAGGGGAACAGCTTACAAAGTGGTACATCACTACAAACTTAACTTATTGTACACTTTGAATATGTAGATAATAGGACAGACACCTAATGTTAAGGTAACGGGGAATGGAAAATTAGATCTCCAAATGACTTTGACAAAATAATTTTATATAATTCTTTACAGGTTTGTTTGAAACTCAAAATAAAATCTTAAAAGAAATGTAAAAATAACTCTGTACGAAAATATTGCTGACATGCTTCACCTGATTCGTGCAGAATGGATCAGTGTCACGTAAGACCTATATTTCAAGATGGTATCATTTGAGAGATAATATAATGAGCTACATTCTTATGAAGAAACTACCACCACCACAAAAAAAGTAATTCTCTAGGACATGTGGGAGTGAGCAGCCCTTCTAGAGCAACAAGGCATGAGAGAATGTACTAGGGTTTGCAAATTCACTGGGATTTTGGCATTTTCCTGGTACCTTTAAATCTTGCCAGCTTACTGAGGTGAAAATTGCTGAAAGATTGCCATTGACCCACACGATATATAAGTAAAAAACAGTATAAACCTCTATATTCATAAAGTAGGTAACTGTGTGCTGGTACGTAAAGCCTGTAATCGTAGTCTTTGAGCTACTCAGGGCATTACGGATGGTGTAATGGTTAGCACTGAGGTCATGGGTTCAATTACCATCATGGACCTAACTGTGCGGAGTTTGTATACTCTCCCCCGTATTTGCATGGGTTTCTTCCGAGTATTCCCGTTTCCTCTAACAATCCAAAAATATACTGGTAGGTTAAGTGTGTGTGTGTGTGTGTGTGTGTGTGTGTGTGTGTGTGTGTGTGTGTGTGTGTGTGTGTGTGTGTGTGTGTGTGTGTGTGTGTGTGTGTACATGTGATAGGGAACATAGATTGTAAGCTCCACTGGGGCAAGGACTGACTGAATTGGCAAATATTATTATTATAATATGTGTGCGCTATATAAATAACTGGTAATAAATAAATAAATAAATAAATAAATATATACTATATATATATATATATAAAATTATGTTGTAAAGCGCAATGGAATTTGCTGCTTTATAAAATAAACTGTTACTAAATAAAGTAAATAAATTAGTTGCCTCTGATGTTATTTGAAGAGTTGAAAGCTTATAGTTAATAGGAGTGTCCCAATAGGAGAGATTCCCCCCTCTCACACACACCCACACCAAGAGGACTTGGTGTGGGCCACCTAGTCAGTGCAGCACACACTGCTGGGTTTTCACAAAGCCGCAGAGAGGGCTGAACGCAGTACTGGGCTGAATGAGGTAGTGCGTGCGATCAGCGAAAAACTGACTGGCGCGTGACCAAGCTTATTTAAGTGCCAGGAAGAGTCCCCTGAGGTAATGGAGTGGTGAGGAGCTAGGGACACACTGGAGTATATTCTATAACTGTCGAAAGCTGCCGTCTTGTCGGAAAGATGTCAGCTTCCGACAGATTTCGGTCTTAAGGGTTTCCGACCTATTAAAAAAATAATAGCCGCCGATCCGCGTGTTTCTGTTGGAAATGGGGCCAAATCTGACAGGTTTTGGCCCCCTTTACAACAAACTCAGATGGGAAAACAAGTCGGATTGAGGTGAGGAGATGGGGAGCGCTGCTGCAGGCTACGGGGATGAGAGTTACCTTGCCTGGCCGTCCCCCAGCCAGACACCTCTCTCCGTGCAGCGCCTGCCCCCACCACAGACATCACTCTCCTCAGGCGCTGGCAGCTCCCTCGGCCACCGTCCAGCTCCCCCAGCTGCCCGCCACCGTCTAGCTCTCGCCGCCGTCACCTCACACCCGCCGTCGTCATCTACCCTCCGTCAGCCACCGCTGTCTGCTCTCCCCGCCGCCACTGTCACGCAACCGACAGCTGACAACAGCGGAAGAACAGCACACCGAGTACAGCCAAATCCGACAGTCGGATTTGGCCAGCCATTGAATAGGGGTTGTTAGATCCATTCCGACAAATGCATGTCGGAATGGATCCGACTTTTATTGAATATACCCCACTATGTGTAAATTTACCAAAGGTAGTTGGTGCAGATGCTGGTCGGGGGGGAACAGCTGAGAGGTTAGGGATGGCCATTGACCATCGATGATTCATAATCATCGAGGGTTTATGTAGAATACTTTTGCCATCAATGAGGTAGAACCAGATGGTTTCCCTCCATTGATGGCACAGCATAAGCAAAAAAAAAAATCTCCCCCCCAAGGTGCCGGGACACTGAGCATAGCTCGACCCCCATACACCCACAAAGCGCTGCCCCCAGGTTCTGATTGGCACACAGGGCAGTCAGTCAGAGAAAAGGGATCGGTTGATGAAACCATCAATGTTCATCCATTGCATAAAAGGCTGCCATCAATGGGCACTTACAATATTACCTTGTAAGTGTGCATGGTCTCACAGCATGACTCCCAGTTTTCCTCATTTTGGGGCATAGCCAGGCAACCCCCTGGCTCACCTCCCTGCACTGTTTAGAAGCCATATACAAGCGCACGGCATTTATTCAGGGATCACCCGCTACTTTGCTGTGCAGAGCAGCAATGATCAAAGGCTCCCCCAACCTTACCCAAAGGTCGCCACCGGGCCCGATGCATGGTGAGCTCAGCGAGCACGTGAAGGGACATGCTGCGCTCGTCACCAGTATCCCAGCTGTCGGGATCCCGGCATCGGTCTTCTGCCAGATGGGATATCTTAGTGACAGGGCTGTAACTAGGCGTGGGCAGATGGGGCATTACACACAGCACAGTTGCTCTGCGGGCGCACCATCCGTATCCACACATCTTGGCCAGCGCTGCCCGCTGTAGTGTAGTGTATATTAGTAGCGTTGCGCACAGTCCCTTCCCTGCCAGAGGTAACGCTGCTAATATACATTACACACACAGCACAGCAGGCAGCGCTGGGCTGTCTGTGAAACTCTGGTCTCCGAGTGCCGCCTCAGTGTTTGTGTGCGTATGTGTGTATATATATATATATATATATATATATGTGTGTATATATACACACACACACACACAGATAGGCAGGTGCAGCACTCCTGGCGTCTAGAATAACTTCAAACTAGGCGTACATAAGTGATGGCAACGTTTCAGTGCCCTTTATTCCCGACACTTTTGTCAGGTCAACAAGGTATAATAAAACCGCTTACCTTCATACAAAATGTGCCCCCCGTGCAAAGGATCTGCGTATATATACACATTATATATATATATATATATATATATATACTGCTCAATAAAATAAAGGGAACACTTAAACAACACAGTGTAACTCCAAGTCATTCACACTTCTGTGAAATCAAACTGTCCACTTAGGAAGCAACACTGATTGACAATCAATTTCACATGCTGTTGTGCAAATGGAATAGACAACAGGTGGAAATTATAGGCAATCAGCAAGACACCCCCAATAAAGGAGTTGTTCTGCAGGTGGTGACCACAGACCACTTCTCAGCTCCTATGCTTTCTGGCTGATGTTTTGGTCACTTTTGAAACCTGACGGTGCTTTCACTCTAGTGGTAGCATGAGACGGAGTCTACAACCCACACAAGTGGCTCAGGTAGTGCAGCTCATCCAGGATGGCACATCAATGCGAGCTGTGGCAAGAAGGTTTGCTGTGTCTGTCAGCGTAGTGTCCAGAGCATGTAGGCACTACCAGGAGACAGGCCAGTACATCAGGAGACGTGGAGGAGGCCGTAGGAGGGCAACAACCCAGCAGCAGGACCGCTACCTCCGCCTTTGTGCAAGGAGGAACAGAAGGAGCACTGCCAGAGCCCTGCAAAATGACCTCCAGCAAGCCACAAATGTGCATGTGTCTACTCAAACGATCAGAAACAGACTCCATGAGGGTGGTATGAGGGCCCGATGTCCACAGGTGGGGGTTGTGCTTACAGCCCAACACCGTGCAGGATGTTTGGCATTTTCCAGAGAACACCAAGATTGGGAAATTCGCCACTGGCGCCCTGTGCTCTTCACAGATGAAAGCAGGTTCTCACTGAGCACATGTGACAGACGTGACAGAGTCTGGAGACGCCAAGGAGAACGTTCTGCTGCCTGCAACATCCTCCAGCATGACCGGTTTGGCAGTGGGTCAGTAATGGTGTGGGGTGGCATTTCTTTTGGGGGCCGCACAGCCTTCCATGTGCTCGCCAGAGATAGCCTGACTGTCATTAGGTACCGAGATGAGATCCTCAGACCCCTTGTGAGACCATATGCTGGTGCAGTTGGCCCTGGGTTCCTCCTAATGCAAGACAATGCTAGACCTCATGTGGCTGGAGTGTGTCAGCAGTTCCTGCAAGATGAAGGCATTGATGCTATGGACTGGCCCGCCCGTTCCCCAGACCTGAATCCAATTGAGCACATCTGGAACAACATGTCTCGCTCCATCCACCAATGCACCACAGACTGTCCAGGAGTTGGCGGATGCTTTAGTCCAAGTCTGGGAGAAGATCCCCCAGGAGACCATCCGCCACCTCATCAGGAGCATGCCCAGGCATTGTAGGGAGGTCATACAGGCACGTGGAGGCCACACACACTACTGAGCCTCATTTTGACTTGTTTTAAGGACATTACATCAAAGTTGGATCAGCCTGTAGTGTGTTTTTTCACTTTAATTTTGAGTGTGACTCCAAATCCAGACCTCCATGGGTTAATAAATTTGATTTCCATTGATCATTTTTGTGTGACTTTGTTGTCAGCACATTCAACTATGTAAAGAACAAAGTATTTAATAAGAATATTTCATTCATTCAGATCTAGGATGTGTTGTTTAAGTGTTCCCTTTATTTTTTTGAGCAGTGTATATAAACAATAGTAAGTCAGTGTGTTGCTTCCTTCTTCCTCCAGAAGCCACAGGGATGCAAGAAATTATATCTTGTTTGGAGATTACACGTTTGTTCCAAAGATTCCTCAATGGAGGGCTGCTCAGTTTCTAAACTCGCCTCTGGGGTAGAGGCACAAAGAATCTGGAATCAATAAAGTTGAAACAAGCGCCTCATAGTGTAATATTTCCCATCAAGCTTAGCAAACGGGACAGGCTGAACATAGAGTTTCAGCTGCAGTGTGAGCCTTTGCCACTCAGCCTTAGCCACAGATTCTGGTCTATATCTTTGTGTCCACCCCAGGACATTCCGTTACCTTTCCCGTTTAACAAATCCTGTTCTGATCATCTTCAGAGAAACACGAGACTGACAATTGTGATACGCTCAACTGATTCATCTATCTGGTACAAAGAATACTTGTCTAAGTGTTGTTTGTGGTCTAAGCTTGATGGGAAATATTACACTATGAGGCGCTTGTTTCAACTTTATTGATTCCAGATAGATAGATAAATAGATAGATAGATAGATAGATAGATAGATAGATAGATAGATACACACACACATATATACACACACACACACATACATATAAATGGAGTACTACTGTTTGTGACTATCAGACAATGCCGTGCAGTGTAATGTGACTGATGGGCACTATTGTGCTGCGTAACGTGACTGACGGACACTACCGTGCTGCGTAATGTGACTGACGGACGCTACCGTGCTGCATAACGTGACTGACGGACGTTACTGCGCTGTGTAATGTGAGTAACGGGGCTACTGTGCAGTGTAATGTGAGTAACGAGGCTACTGTGCGGTGTAATGTGAATAACGGGGCTACTGTGCAGTGTAATGTGAGTAATGGGCGCTAACGTGCGGAGTACTGTGAGTAATGGACGCTACTGTGTGGTGTAATGTGAGTAACAGGGCTACTGTGTGGTGTAATGTGAGTAATGGGCACTAACGTGCGGAGTAATGTGAGTAATGGACGCTACTGTGTGGTGTAATGTGAGTAACAGGGCTACTGTGTGGTGTAATGTGAGTAATGGGCACTAACGTGCGGAGTACTGTGAGTAATGGACGCTACTGTGTGGTGTAATGTGAGTAACAGGGCTACTGTGTGGTGTAATGTGAGTAATGGGCACTAACGTGCGGAGTAATGTGAGTAATGGACGCTGCTGTGCAGTGTAATGTGACTAATGGGCACTACTGTGTTGTGTAATGGGCACTACTGTGCAGTGTAATGTGACTAATGGGCACTACTGTGTTGTGTAATGGGTGCTACCGTGCAGTGTAATGTGACTAATGGGCGCTACTGTGCAGTGTAATAGGTGCTACTGTGCAGTGTAATGTGACTAATGGGCGCTACTGTGCAGTGTAATGGGTGCTACTGTGCAGTGTAATGTGACTAATGGGCGCTGCTGTGTTGTGTAATGGGTGCTACCGTGCAGTGTAATGTGACTAATGGGCACTACTGTGCAGTGTAATGGGTGCTACTGTGCAGTGTAATGTGACTAATGGGCGCTACTGTGCAGTGTAATGGGTGCTACTGTGCAGTGTAATGTGACAAATGGGCGCTACTGTGCAGTGTAATGGGTGCTACTGTGCAGTGTAATGGGTGCTACTGTGCAGTGTAATGTGACTAATGGGTGCCCCATGAAGCCACACCCCTATTAATTTCAAAACATGGCGGGGTGTGGGGGCACCAATGCTGTTTCTTGCACACAGCGCTAAAATGTCTAGTTACAGCACTGCTTAGTGATCCCCTAATAACGACAGGGCTATCTCCACTCTACCAGCCTCATGCTACTCCCCGTAGACCTGAGCTGCACAGCTGTCTATCGAGCTGAGGCCGCCTTCCCTGCTGAAACTTTTGACATGCTAAAGTCATTCCATTGCGCCGCAGAAGGAAAGAGGATGGAGCCGCTCAGCCGCTAAGAGGAGTGGGCAAACACTTGGCAGCCAGAAGGCGGGAAGATAAGTAAGAGGGTGCTGTGGGAAGATTTAGCTCTGAAGTGATACAGGATCCATAAAAGCTGTAAGGGACACACAGGGCATGTGGCTGGAAGGGAAGCAGGGGACATGAGGCTGGAAAGGAATCAGGAGGCATGAGGCTGGTAGGGATGCTAGAGGCATGAGGCTGGAAGGGACTCACAGGGCATATTGCTGGACAGGCTCGGACTGGGCAACCGGGGAGGCCCTGCTGAGTATTAGCCATGCCCTCTGTAGTGTGAGGGCGGGGCTTACAAGAGTCAGACAGAGGGGAGGAGAGTTGCCCTGCACACTGTGCTCTCCACCCCAGCCATGGGAGCAGGTGATCTCGGGCGGAGGCAGGGGAGGGCCAGAGTGAGCAGCGAGAGGGGAGGCATGCATGGAGTTTGAGACTGTAGGACCTGACAGCCAGACAGGAGACTCCCTAACTACAGAGAGGTGTGACAGCATACAGGACTGGGATAGCTGGTACAATGCTGTGCCTACCACATGGAGTCCTGCCTGGCTGCTGCTGGGCATAGAGCTGGGGCACAGGTGTCTGCATAAGCCGGGCATTCAGCGCAGACCTAGATGCAGTGTGGAGGTAAATAGAGGGTGGTACACCCAGTGTGTACCCCTCAGGCTGGTGACATGCCCACGTTGTTCCTGCCCCTTCTCCTGCTACTCAACTTCGTGGTTCTGATGCCCTCCGAGCGGACCCCAAGTTGTCATGAGGTGCGTGAGGCATTTCAGCTTCAGCAGGTCGGGAGAGGGTGGCTGGTGCCCGAGGTGCCAGTGGAGGGCTAGTGCAAAGTACCCATTGCTGGCATTACTGTCTCCTGTGTGTCACAGGTTTGCTGCATTTTAGTAGGGGAACCTGCTGTACCTACTTTGTGTGCTTCATAAGCATTCTGTCTATTGGCATTGTTACTGTCCTGTCCTGGCACTGTCAGGAGGTAGCCCTAACTCTATATTCACTGCCAGTCACAGTGGTGGCTAGTTATGTAGACACTCTATGCAGAATGTTCCTACAATTTGCAAAAAAATATATGCAGGATCTGACTGAGAGGAGGAGATGCGTGCACTGCGCTTTTCTGCCTGGCCTTCAGATGAAGCAGCAGTAGCAACGGGAGCGGCAGCAGAGCCCGGGCGGTGGCGGTGAGTGTGTGAGGCAGAGTCAGAGGCCTCAGACACAGGAGCGGTAAGCAGCACTATGGGGCATTATCTGTGTATCTGGCACTGCTGGGGGTATCTGTGTATCTGGCACTGCTGGGGGCATCTGTGTATCTGGCACTGCTGGGGGCATCAATGTATCTGGCACTACTGGGAGCATCCATGTATCTGGCATTGCACTACAGGGGGCATCTGTGCATCTGGCACTGCACTACTGGGGGCATCTGTGTATCTGGCACTGCTGGGGGCATCTGTGTATCTGGCACTGCACTACTGGGGTCATTATGTGTATCTGGCACTCTACTGGGGTCATTATTTGTATCTACTGATCTCTCATGATGTAACCCAGGCGCATATTCTACTGTTCTCTCCCAGTATAACCCAGGCACATATACTACTGTTCTCTGCTGGTGTAACCCAGGCGCATATTCTACTGTTCTCTCCCAGTATAACCCAGGCACATACACAACAGCCTGAAGTGGGCAGCGAGATAGAGCTGCATTTCTTTATATACTATGCTAGGTGGCGCCTATAATGGCTGACCACTCCTCTCTGGTCATGTGGCCACACCCTTTCCAGCATATGGCAATGCCCCTTAGCGGGGCCCCTGTGATTGCATTTCCCTGGTGGGCCCTTCATGCCCCAGTCCGACACTGTTGCTGGAAGGAACACCGGAGGCATGATTCTGGAAGGGACACAGGTGGCATGATGCTGGAAGGCACACAAAGGGGCATGAGACTAAAATGGATGCAGAAGGCATAAGGCTGGAAGGGACGCATGAGGCATAAGGCTGGAAGGGATGCAGAGGACATATGCAGAGCCGGCCATATGGGGTACTGCAGTGTGGGAGGCTATATGAGCCTCTGTATTTCTTTCAGTCTGTTGTAAAATGTTCTAAAATCAAAATCAAGTAATATTTTTTTTTCTTTTAATAATAAAAGTACTATTGATAATTGTAGTTTGATGGGGGGTGCACTTTAAATATTATCGCATAGGGATCTATTAGAGCTGGGGGCCAGCCCTGATCCCACTGGATGTGTATAGTGTGCAGAGGATGGAGCGACCTGCAAACACTCCCCCAACCCCCTATTTCCAGCTTCCCACCAGTACCAGGCATGTGTGCCGGACTGTGACTTAGGGATTAATTCATATTTGTATGCAAAGTTGCAAACCCGATAAGTTGCACAATGTTTGGGGGTTTGTGCAGGTGCATGTTGCAGCATTTAAGGGCCGGAAGTGGGCAGCATCTGGCACTATTGTTCAAAATTTTGAAGGTGTAATGGGTCCAGGGTCTGCGTCACAATGAAAATTAGGGTAGTGGTTCATGGGAAAGGCATATCCCCCCCTGACATTTTCTTCTGGAACCACCTGTTTTGTTCATATCTAGAATCATGTCTTTCCTTTGTAGATCCCCAGATAATAATGTCATCCATCATTGTTTCAACACCTGGAATATGTTCAAAAATCATGTGTATCTTTTTGTGATATACTTCAGGAGCAGACAATATTCCATATGGTAGTCAAAGAACTCTGTATCGACATTCTGGTGTATTAAATGTACAAAGCTTTGAGCTGGCCTCATCTAGCTTCAATTTGCCAGAATCCTGAAGATGCGTCCAAGTTACTGAACCATTTTGCTCCCACAAATTGCGACATGATTGATTTCATCTCTGGTTGGTAGTTTGAAATGTTCTCGTTTAATAGCTTTGGGGTCTAGACATATTCTGAATTGTCCATTTTTCTTTTCAACAATTATTAAGGAGCTTACCCATTCAGTAGGCTCATCAACTTTCTGTATCACACCCAAGGCTTCCATGCGATTTAACTCTTGTTTCAGTTTTTCTCTCAGCGCAACGGCACTTTTCTACATGGGTGTGTCACTGAAGAAACTTGCGTGTCTATATTTATTTTATGCTCTCCAGGCAAACAACCTAGACCTTCAAACAAGTCTCTGTATTCTGTAAACATCGATTTGCAGTCATCTTCTACTTGTGATGTCACCATAAAAACTTTCTTTAGCAAGCTTAGTTTCTCACAGGAACTTAATCCTAGAATCAGTTGCACATTTTTATCCACAATCAGTAGAGATGTTTTAAACTGTTGTACCTTATATTTCAGTGTCACTAAGCATGTACCTTTCACAGGAATTTTCTCCCCAGTGTACCCTGTAACTTTCACTTTGGCTGGATGAATTTTAGGTTTTACTCTAAAAGACTTATAGTCTGGAAACGATATTAAATTCCCCTGCGCGCCAGTATCAAGCTTAAAGGGAATGACAATCTCGTTCACAGTTAAAGGGACAATCCATTCTTCCTTATCTGCGCTGCAAAATTCAATGCAATCCACAAAGAATTCTTCTGTTTAACAGCATGCAGTGGTTGTTTCACTTTTCATTTTACAGCATTTGGCAAAGTGATTAAGTCTACCACATTTCATGCAGGTTTTACCATAAGCAGGGCACATTTTAGGATTGTGAGCATTTCCACATCTACTACAAATTTCCTTATTAGACTGTGGCTTATACTGCTTCATTCTTGAGAATAGAGGTTTGCTTGGCTCTGTTTTCTGCACTACATGTACAGCACTATCAGCTTCCTTGTGTAACTTTTTGGCTTGAAATCTAGGTATTTCTGTAGCTCTGCACATAGCCACTGCCTTTTTTTAGTGTTAGGTCTTGCTCTCTCAGCAGTGTCTCTCTGAGTCCATTATCAGGTATTCCACAGACAATAGGATCTCTAATCAGTGAATCCTTTAAATCACCAAACTCACAGGTTTTACTGAGGGATTGCAGCTCTGTAACATACTGATCAAATCCATCTCCAGACTTCTGATCACATGTGAAAAACTTATATCTTTCATACAGAAGATTTAAGTATTACATCAAAAGATAAACCACACAGACAATAAAGACAGAAAGAATAATGCATGATTGGTGTAGGCATTTTTGGTAATAACCTCCAGGGGTTGTGTATTCCACCCTCACAAGGTACCAGGTGAAGCAGCCATCTTAGGCGCACTGCGTAGGGTTACTATTCCACCCTGTGTAACCCTACGCAGTGCGCCTAATATGGCTGCCGCACCTGGTACCTTGTGAGGGTGGAATACACAACCCCTGGAGGTTATTACCCAAAATGCCTACACCAATCATGCATTATTCTTTCTTTATTGTCTGTGTGGTTTATCTTTTGATGTAATACTTAAATCTTCTGTATTATGTGCATTGTTTAAGTTCTAGTTGGTGCCGCGGATGGCTGCCTCGGTGCTGCTCTACCAAGCAGCCTTTGCTTTTAGTCTTACATTTATAATATGTCTAATATGTTGAGTCTATTGTACAGTTGCAATGTGCAGTATGAACTCATATGTGTAATGTTTGTAATGTATGCTATGTTTTTCCCCTTCTTATGCTATGTATTCCCCCTTCATGTTGCTGCTTGGCGATGCATTGTACCACAAAGAATTCCTAGTGTACGTGAGTACACCTGGCCAATAAAGCTGATTCTGATTCTGATTCTGACATTTTTCCTTGGCACAAAGTAATCTTCAAACTTTTGCATTATAGAAGATACAGTAGCACCATATTCTGCCCCTCATCAAACTGAAAACTATTATAAATGTCCAGCACATCCTCTCCTATCACATGGAGGAAAATGGATGCCTTAGTTTTGTCAGCCTCTGTATCAGCTCCACATGCAGCAAGATATATATTAAACCTTTGCTTAAATCTTTTCCAGTTCTCAGACAAGATACCAGACATCAGCATGCCAGTTGGAGGAGCTAGTTAATCCATGGTTACTCACTGTTTGAAAAGAGGAGCACACAGCAGGCTTGGCAGACACTGAGTATCACAATCTTACAAACTTCTGCAGGATTCATTCACACTCTGAGAGCACTAGCAGTCCAAGTTAAACTTCTTCTGACACCATGTTTTGTTCATATGTTTGTAAATCCAGTCATAAGGACACAGAGACATGTGAGTTCACTGCTGTGCTGTTTTATTTCATCACCAACTCCAGACACACTGCACACTGGACCACCCACTTCCCAGCATCCCCCTGGTTCTAGGGACCATCACTGAAGATTCAGGCTTACACATATTAGTAAGGGAGTGTCTACAAATATAAAGCATTCTAATCTAATACACTAACATCACACCACCCTTGCATACCTTTTAGAAAAATAGCTCTTTGGCCATATTTTAGCCTACTGGATGTTATTTTCAGTCACTGTAATATGTGTGTGCGCAGCCTCATTTTGTCCAACTGTTCCATGTGTATCTGTGTGACCCCTGCATTCGACATGTGACATGGGAGAGACAGGTGACTCAGAGCCATCATTTGATATGATTTTTAACACTATTTAGTAAAATACAGAGATGTGTTGGGCCTGATTCTGAGTCAGATGAAGCAGCAATGTCAGATGCAGTGGAGCAATGTTTTATAACTGCACAATGCACATGCATCTAAGTTGCACTACTGTATGCATCCCAATGGTGTTTGTACAGAGATGCGGTACACTGCACATTCAGACATACAGCAGTAGAACTGTATAAGCAGTGCATGGGGTGTTCCTAGGCAGTAATGGGGGGGTGGCGAAAATGATGCACAGTAAGGTACTATGGCATCTGTGGTGAAGACGTGTAGCAAGCGCGGTGCTGTAATAAGTTGCGTACAGAGAGGATCAACCGTTTAACTAGAAGGCCATACTCAGATGAAAAATATACCACAGTGCCTTGAGCGTCTAAAGACACGTCAAGCTGTATTTCCCCATTTACAGACGCTGACATTGGGCGTCTAAGTCCTTGAACATTTGGATGCATGGACATGTACCATGGAAGGGCTTCGTAGTCGCATTAGCATAAAGTCGCAGACATGTCTGCAGCAAAAGCCACATGGACAGTTGCGGCTTTGTCTGACTCAGAATCGGGCCCATTAGGTGCTGTATTTGTAATGATGTATTTTTTAAAAACAGCTACAGTACATTAGGAATTACATTACATTAAACCTAACCATTTCCCTAAAACTTTGTACATTTACAATTCTGCCACTAAATCAATTAAAAGTGTATCTGGTTAAATCATCTAAAAAAAACTTTAGTAACAGTAACATACAGTAAACAACATGAATTCCAGTTTACAGAATTTCAATCAAAATCCAACTTAGTTATTTTAACATATGTGCTGGCTCTGGTCAGATTCCTCAGCTGAATGCCAAAGCAGCCTGAACAACATTCACTGCACAGCCTCACCTCCCTTCTTCTGCACTACCTGTCACTTCTCCCCAACCTGCCTGTGTACTTCTCCAGACTCCGCCTCCACCTCCTTCAGCCTGCTCACCTCCTCTTCCTTGCCTGCCTCCCTCCTCTTCCCAGCCTGCCTATGTCTTTCACCCGGCTCCGCCTCCCCCTTCTCTGCCCCAGCTCCTTCATCCCTGCATTCTGAGCCTGCACAGCACTGCACACTTTCTTTCATCAGATCACCCCATCCTCTGTCAACCAGGACACACGCCACCTCTGCCATCTGGAGCTAGGTCCCCCAAGGCAGGGCCAGCTTGAGGAGCATTACTGCTGAGTGGCTGAAATGGAATGCCAACCCAAAGGAGGCGTGGCTGCTTTTGGAGACCCTGTTTGATCAAGACTGGTGGCAATGCAGTACAGCCACCAGCAGCTCCTCCAGTCATATCTTTGTGCCTGGGCAGCACTGAGCTCTTCCATGTGACTCAGATGCAGGCCAGGCCATGACCTATGGTGTCACAGTGGCATAACTATATAGATTACGCAGCCACATGCTATCCCACAGACACAGTGCTCTGCATGTAGTGACTTTTAATCACTGAGGCTGCACTGCTGCAACTGTTGCTGGTGCCAGTGTCAGGGAGGGATGGACTGTCACTGGGAGCTCTTCTCTGAAGTGCTACTGAAAGGTCAGTCTTCTGTCGGAGGTTATTATTTTACTATTGTTTTTGCTAATGGGGCCAATCCGTTTGTTTTTTGCTAGGGGGGGCGCAATGTTTTCTATTTTCCTACTGGTACCAATATGGGTTTTTTCCCCCACCAGGATCAGTGTGTTTTATTTTTTCTCTGGGTCCAGTGTGTTTATTTTTTTTCATATTAGGTTCAATGTGTTTGGTTTTTACCTATGGGACCAATGTGCTTGTGTGGTTTTTTTTTCCTGTGGAGGCCAATGTGTTTTATTTGTTTTTATCCTGGCCAATGCATTTGGTTAGTTTCATTTCAGGGTCAGTGTATTTATTTATTTTTTAAATCTGGGGGCTAGTGTGTTCTTTCATATTGGGCAAACGTTTTGGGCATTTTTTCCTGTAGGGGAAAACGTGTTTTATTTTCTCCTCTTGGTGCCAATGTGTTTGGTTTATTTCCTTTCGAGGTCAGTGTGTTTTATTATTTCCTGTGAGGGCCAATATATGTGTTTTTATTCCTGTGTGGACCAATGTGTGTGTTTTTTAATTTTACAAATAATTAAAGTATTAATTATGGATATAGTTGGGGGGGGGCACTCAAAAATTTCTTGCACAAGGTGCTTGTAGACTTGGGGCCAGCCCTGGCCATAGGTAAGTACCTAAAGATGTGTCCACGTACACCTTTACCCAATTTAACCATATGGCCAAATTAGCCATGCAATCTTATCTGCGAATCATGTGATTTTTCTTCAAATATGCTACTGTAATCTGCTACTTTACCCAAATTCTTCTGCAGGAAACAAAAATTGGTCTTAGTCATGCTAAGCATTTCGTGCCAAATGAAGCATAAAAGGAAGTGTATATGAGGACACATCTGAAGATCACCTATGCCCAGGTCCGTCCATGGTAGAATATATCAAAATGTATTACATTCAAATTATTACATTATTACTAGATTAAAATAAAATATTTGAAATACAAAAAAAAGGAGTAATGGAACATTTTATAGATGTACGTTTTACCAGTATTACCAGTACCCAATTCTAATTCGATCAATAAATTTGGCTGTGACCTTTTAAATCACAATTCAGTTGTCCGAGTGATTATTGGGGAGAAAGGTGGTAGGGGGTGAGGGGCGAGAGTATTAATAAAATCAATGGACGGCTTAAAGAATTCAAGGGCCAAATAGGCCGGAAGAATAAATAAGCGTCCTGGTTTTTTAAGGAGGGAAGCTTGGAGCTGGGAATTAGGGAAGGGGGGAGGGGAGGGGGAAGGGGAGGGAGAACAGAGAGATTCCTAAGCTCATCCTGTAGGACAAGGGGGGAGGAGAGTTACCTGTGAGGTAGACCTTCACTGGCTCCCCTTCCCTTTCAGAATCCATTTCAAGCTTCTCACACTCGCTTACAAAGCCCTCACCCACTCCTCTCCCATCTACATCTCTGACCTTATCTCCCTTTACACTCCCACCCGTCCTCTTCGCTCTGCTAATGCACGCCGACTCTCCTGCCTACGGATTACTTCCTCCCACTCCTACCTCCAAGATTTTTCACGTGCTGCACCACTTCTTTGGAATTCCCTACCTCTCCCCCTCAGACTCTCCACCTCTCTACAAAACTTCAAACGGGCTCTCAAGACCCACTTCTTCACCAAACCCAGCCAAATCTCATCCTAACCCTCTGTTCTATGCTCTCTATGTACCCCAACTGTGTCACCCCTCTCTGTCTACCCCTCCCCTTTAGAATGTAAGCTCTCGCGAGCAGGGCCCTCTTCCCTCATGTGCTTATCCTTTCTTACTTTAATAATCTTCAACTGCACCAATTCCATCAGTCTTCTGCCACCTGATACAAATTCCAGTGTCATCTGCTGATGTAACTATGTTTATTTACCCTGTACTTGTCCTATACTGTCATCAACTGTAAGTTGCTGTTTTCCTGTTTGATTATTTGTTTATGTACTCTGTAATTGGGCGCTGCGGAACCCTTGTGGCGCCATATAAATAAAGGATAATAATAATAATAATAATAACCAGTAATTTTATTAGGACCAGGGGCTAAATGTAATAGTCTTGCCAGCTGCCGTAGATGCAGGACTTTGCCTTGTAAATGATTGCTATATTAAAAATACGGGCTGCGACCCGTGGGTGGGACTGTGAGACAGACCATGAAAAATGGGACTGTCCTGCCAAAATTGGGACAGTTGGGAGGTATGGGTGGTCATTCCGAGTTGATCGTTAGCTGCATTCGGTCGCTATGCTGTGATGAAGCAAAAAAAGGCACTTCTGCGCATGCGTATGCGGCGCAATGCGCCCGCGCGTTGTACTTTTACAACGGCCGATGTAGTTTCACACAGGGTCTAGCGAAGTTTTTCAGTCGCACTGCTGACTGCAGAGTGATTGACATGAAGTGGGCGTTTCTGGGTGGCAACTGACCGTTTTCAGGGAGTGTTCGAAAAAACGCAGGCGTGCCAGGAAAAACGCAGGCGTGGCTGGGCGAACGCAGGGCATGTTCGTGACGTCAAAACAGGAACTAAATAGTCTGAAGTGATCGCAAGCGCTGAGTAGGTATTGAGCTACTCTAAAACTGCACAAAAAAACAATGCCGTGCCGCCGCTCTGCGATCCTTTCGTTCGCACTTCTTCTAAGCTAAAATACACTTCCAGTGGGAGGCGGCATAGCGTTTGCATGGCTGCTAAAAACTGCTAGCAAGCGAACAACTCGGAATGACCACCATGGTACAGTACCTGGTGAAGACTAGGGGCTTGATGGACTCTGCACCTCTGCTACTGCTAGTGCTAATCCAGGTTTGTGTAAGAAAATCCACAGAAATCAGTCTGAATAGTAATAAAAGGCCTGATAAAATCACAAGCAATGCCACATTATTGAGCGATAACATACAACTGCACATGCACGAAAATACTGAAAACTCCAACGGCGCTTACACCACACAAAGCATATGTACAAAGGTGCTATTGTGATTGATTCAGACAGTATCTAGAAAGGTGGTGGAAAAGCGATAGGCATTCCTGTGCGGTGACTGGGAGTTGTCTACTAATGCACACATATATGAACCGACCAGTGGGTGTATTATGGTAGTCTCGCAGATGTGTTAATGCAAGTGGCTATTTACAAAGCATAGGAAGTCATATGGAGAAACTGCATCTGCCATGGGACTGGTGCAATATTTGCAGGTGCGACAGAAGGTGGCACTAAACGGTATTACAGCATGCCGGCGCTGGAAGTGGGTGTCTCAGTTCTTGCATATTCTGCTGCATTGATGTATGCAAGAGAAGGAGTTTGTAGGCCATTTGCATAAACTCGGAGATGGGCATACAGCAGTTGTGTTCAATACTGCGTATAACTCGTGCCCCGTAGCGACTGTTCTATTTAGCCTGACTCTCTGATAATAGAGAGAGGTTACAGGTCTCTGAAATGCCATGGTGGCCTAGAAAAACTATGCAATTTTTTTACACTATGCCCTTTTTCCTGTAGCTTGGGGTGTCCTTCTTCATACACGTTCATATGCCTTCTATTATACTAGCACATGCCATTATGAATAATGACACTCTTTTTCCTCTCGCTCATCTCACTTGATTGAAGCAATCTTGAAAATATGAAAACAGCAATTTCCACAGCAGTTTATTAAATCAACATATCATAAACTCTCAATTGTATTAGTAATACAGAAAAATCACTGATTTTGCAGTTTTCTGTTGTTTGTAAAACTGTAAATCTATTTTTCTTTCAAAGAGTTGCAACTTGACATGAAAATTAATGAAAAAGTAGTACTCACACCCCCCCCCCCTTTCCCCCTTTCATCAAACCCATATACAAAAATGTATTATTTACCACAAGAGCCACCTTTTCAGGCATGTATATAAGGAGAGATCATTTTTCCCAGAAACAATCCCAAAAGTATTTTTTCACTACATGAGTCTCTGCCAGCTTTACATACTGTTTGTGAGTCATTTTTGCCAATTCTTCCTTGCAGATTTGCTTTGACTTGGACATTGTAGAGCATTCACCTTTTTGTTGTTCACATTAGTATTGCTTTGGTCTTCCCTTTGCTGTAGCTCTGCAGCCCTGGGTCCGATCACATGGCCTGAAGAGAGAGTGCTGATTGGAAAGAGGCTGCTGGAAGAGGGAAGAATGCTAGGAAGAAGTCTGGAGAACGTGGTGCATGCTGGCTGAAGGAGGAATGCGGTGCAGAGCAGGAGCTGTATACTGCAGAGAGCCGCAGGACACTGGGAGGTGAAAGCAGCACTGCTGGAGAGAGCAGTGGAGTGTTGTCGGAGGCTAGGAGTTGAGATGCTGCAGCCGGAGTAGCCAAACACCGCCAGGCCTGTTAATAGGCCCGGATGCCGCCGTTGTCTTAGAAGGGAGAGTGAGGAGCCAATACAGCTTGAAATACCATTCTATGGGTCTGAGTTACAAGCTAGCCAGTGACTAAGAAGGGTCAAGTCAGCAGCGCCATTTTGTACCAGCTAAGACCCCATAAATGAAGGACTAAAACCAGGACTGAGTTTATTTCAAGTGCAAGGTGAGTGTTTGTAGTTCTGATGCAAGGAGAAGAGATATATCTGTGCTAGAGGACTGAGTTTGTGCAATGCAGATAGATAATCACTGCTGAAGAACTGAGCTAATTATTCGAGTGTTGATTCAACCCTGCAATTACAAGAGACTGAAGGGGTCATTCTGACCTGATCGCTTGCTGCAGTTCTTCGCTGTGCAGCAATCAGGTCAGAACTGCGCATGCACCGGCACCGCAGTGCGCCCGCGCATGGCTAACAGCCGACGGCTGTCGTTGCCTAGCGATCGCCTCCGCCTGATTGACAGGCAGAGGCAGTCGCTGGGCGGGAGGGGGCGGCACGGCGGTGTTTAGCCACCATTTTGTGGGTGCGGTCCGTCCAACACAGGCGTGGTCGGACCGTGCAGGGGGTGGGCTGCAGCGGCTGCGTGACATCACACGCAGCCATTGCAAGCCAGGCAGCGACGAGTAGCTCCCGGCCAGCACGCAAAAGCTGTGTTGGCCGGTAGCTACTCCTGAAGTGCAAAAGCATCGCCGCTGTGCGATGCTTTTGCACTTCTGTGACAGGGCAGGGACTGACATGCGGGGCGGGCTAGCGCTGTGCATCCCCCCAGATGTCTGTGTTCCTGGTCGTAGCTGTGCTAAATTTAGCACAGCTACGATCAAGTCAGAATCACCCCGAGTTTGTTCCATACCTAATCCCCTTATTGTGATATAAGTGCCATTGGTAAGAGACATTGCTATTCCTTCATTAGTTAAACCTCTTTGAGATAAAGAACTGTTCCCAATTGAAATTTTGACCCCAGGTCCCCCCAACCCAAGTAACTGTGTGTCCATTTCTGCCTCGTTAACATACTGTGGCACAGCAAGTTGCAACAAGAGCTCCAACGATAACTGCTGGTAAAGATACTTGTTGCCTTGGCTAGTCAGTAGCTAAAATGACTGAAACATATTATCTTTATTCTTTTTGTGATCACATTGTAGAATGTAATTGTAGAATGTAATGCACAGCGTCTGATTTGATTGTACTAATTCCAATGATTTTATGTTAATTTTTGTGATTTGAATTGCTTCTCATCCTGATTTTAATAATTCTTCTTTGTGATTCTAATAACTTGTCTTTTGCAAATTGGATGACTTTTAGTGGTGTAACTTTACAGAAATTAGCATAATCCAGTTTTCTTATATGAAAGTCTTTTTGTAGTTTATCACACAAGTAACTCCCCTAATTCCATTATTCATCCTAAATCCAGAGTACATTGTTGATCAATAAAGAGACTTCCAGTTGGAATTGCCGACTCACTTCTGATTCATATTAATCTCTCCTATCTCTCTGAGCATGGTATTACAAAACAAGGTACGGGGATCAACACTTAAAGGGGAAAGGTTAGTCACATAGCCACCCAACACCTGTGATACTTTTCTCAACTGCCAACCCCGAATATGTTACATATATATGCTTTGGTGATGTTATTCTTCAGTAATGGCTCCTTTCTGGCCACCCTGTCATGCAGGACAGTTTTTATGCAGAGATCTTGACATGGTGTACATTCAGTCAAGTCTCAGCCACCAAGCTCTTTAGCTCCTTCAAAGTGATAGCTGTTCTCTCTGTGGCTTACCCCACAAGATGCCCTAGTGTAGGCACTGCCCAGGAGGTATGATGCAGCTTCCATTCATCATAATTGATCCAACAGGGCTTACTGGGATACTGGGCTGTTGGATATTTTTCTGTAACCTTTTCCTATCTTGTACATGTATTTTACGTTATCTTTAGTTTCTTAGAATACTCTTTGGTCTTGATTTTCAGTTTTCCCACACCATGACTAATGTTATTTGAATTAGGGGGTCTTTTATCCATAAAAGCTGACATTTGGAATATTCACTGGTAGAAGACAATTTAAAGACAATTGTTAGGGCAATATAGTTCCTCTACAGCACAGGGGTTAAATACAAACAACATTTTTCAGTTTTTATTTAAAAATTCTAAAACATCTGCAGACACTGAATTAGGTGTTTGAAAATAGACTTTAAGGTTCGCAATAAAAATACCTTTTGGAACAATCTGTGTGTCATTTGTAACACAGATGAATCTGTTGATTTTTTTTAAGGGGTTGAATATGTTTGCAAAACACCGTAAACATATATACATACTTATATACTGTGTTTGTTCTTGGAATTGTGAAATGTTCCCCATAAGGTAGGAATTGACAGACTGTAGATATATTTCCAACTTATTCCAAACACAACGGAGCATTTGGGGCTACTAGCAATACTATGCATTATTATGTTGATCTAGGGATGCAAGCATGGTGTCAGGGAGAAATATTTCCCCTCACACTAGACAGTGCCTTAAAGTTTTTGTTTATTTTTTTGTTGCTTTTTTCTGGATAACTAGGGTGTTTGAGTTGGAGTTAATGGACATAACAGTATGTCTTTTTTTCAACCTAAACCACTGTGTAACACTGTAATTATGTTTTTCAATCAGTACGTGAACACACAATGGGGTATATTTACAAAGATTCGTATTTTGGCCGTTTTGAAGGGTGTTTGAACTCGAATGGTATCGGGTGCATTTTACTGCAACTTTTTGAATCCTGATACGATCATTCACTAAGCTGCCGAGTTTTGCACAATCGTTTTTTCCGATGTCGATGTGATTCGTAATATCAGGCAGTGTTTTACGGGAGTGATGAGTAAAACACTGCCTGACAAAGCACAAGGAATCCCGGCCGGATCTGTGAGATCCATGCAGGGCTTCATTGTGTACTTTAAAAAGTTGATTAAAGTCTTAAAAAATCTGGAACAAATTGCGTGGGGTCCCCCCTCCTAAGCACAACCAGCCTCGGGCTCTTTGAACCGGTCCTGGTTGAAAAAATATGAGGAAAAAAATGACAGGGGTTCCCCCATATTTAATCAACCAGCACCGGGCTCTGCGCCTGGTCCTGGTTCCAAAAATACGGGGGACAAAAAGCGTAGGGGTCCCCCGTATTTTTTAAACCAGCACCGGGCTCCACTAGCCAGGTACATAATGCCGCAGCCGGGGGACACTTTTATACTGGTCCCTGCAGCCCTGGCATTACATACCCAACTAGTCACCCCTGGCCGGGGTACCCTGGAGGAGTGAGAACCCCTTAAATCAAGGGGTCCCCCCCTTCAGCCACCCAAGGGCCAGGGGTGAAGCCCGAGGCTGTCCCCCCCATCCAAGGGCGGCGGATGGGGGGCTGATAGCCTTTTGAAAAAATTTGAATATTGTTTTTAGTAGCAGTACTACAAGTCCCAGCAAGCCTCCCCCGCAAGTTGGTACTTGGAGAACCACAAGTACCAGCATGTGGTGGAAAACCGGGCCCGCTGGTACCTGTAGTACTACTACTAAAAAAATACCCCCAAAAAAACAGGACACACACACCGTGAAAGTCTAAGTTTATTACATACATGCACACCTACATACATACATACTTACCTATGTTCCCACGAGGCTCGGTCCTCTTCTCCATGTAGAATCCTTGGGGTACCTGTGAAAAAAATTATACTCACATAATCCAGTGTAGAATCAGACCTTTGTATAATCCACGTACTTGGCAAAATAATAAAACGGAAACCCGACCACGCACTGAAAGGGGTCCCATGTTTACACATGGGTCCCCTCTCCCGACTGCCAGGACCCCCCTGACTCCTGTCAAAGAGGGTCCCTTCAGCCAATCAGGGAGCGCCACGTCGTGGCACTCTCCTGATTGGCTGTGTGCTCCTGTAGTGTCTGTGAGGCAGCACACGGCACAGATACAATGTAGCGCCTATGCACTCCATTGTAGCCAATGGTGGGAACTTTGCGGTCAGCGGTGAGGTTACTTTCGGTCACGCAATTTTTTTTTCAGTTTTTACACTAAACAGACCCTTTCCCATAGATAACCATGCACAGATCTCACTGATCCGTGCATGGTTATCCAAACTCGACTGGAAAAAGCAGGTCTATTTTTTTGCTGCTTTTTTTAACGCATCGAAAACAAACAGACCCGCACTTGAGCACTCAGAAACTAACACCCAAATACGAATGAATAGTGAATGCCCGTATTGTATGAAATAACAGCCGTGTTTGACCGATGGTCTATTCATTCGTATTTCGGAACTTTGCAAATCAAACCATTACGAATAGTCCAAACACTGCCGAGATTGGTGCTTAGTGAATTCCCGGATTGGGACTTAGAAAAAAAAACACAAATCGGACAAACTCGAATTCTTAGTAAATAATGGCCATTGAGAGTGAGACACATTTAAAGTTGAACACGTCTGTTTTTTAGCATAAGATATACATTTTTTGACATATGTACCATAAGCCCCATTGGGTATGATAAAGCTTTGCAGGCATGGGGTCTTGGATCACACATATCTAGAACATAATGTAATGTAATATGACCTTTATTTTTATGACAGGTGCATATAACAACTTTGAAGCTAAGAGGAGAAAATAGCTGCTGCATATAACTACTTTGAAACTAAGAGGAGAAAATAACTGAATTGTGAAATAGAGTAGTTTTAGCCTGCCAAAATTAAAATTACTATTACTTTCTTAGAAATATACATATATAACGACAAAGGCTAGCTGGTCCATGTTTGCTTTGTTTTTGCAAAGATTAAGATAAGGCTATCTTCACAAATGAACTGGGGCCCAAATAAAGGCTAATATGCATTTAATTGAAAGGGACATAGGGCCGGCACTACCATGAAGCATCTCTGGACAGCTGCCTTGGGATGAGCTCAACATTGATAAAATGAAGGATGTCAGGAAATCACTTGGCAACAATCTATAACAAAAGTGCTCACATTGAGCAAGTGGGGTCCAGATTTGTGAGTCCTGTGGCGCAGTCCCTGTTCCTATATTATATTTGCTCTCAGCTCCTCACTCTGGCCACAAAGCACTGACCCATGTTAGTGCAAGTGCAAGAAGTACATTGCAGGCATTCATAGCTCTATAAAGGGCTTCTACTGTATAAACTTTGCTGTGAGCAATAGACAACCAAGAGATGAGTGGGAATAGCCCTGGCGCAGATGTCAGCATTCTCGTCAGTCGGGCTCCCGACGCCGTTATCATGACCAGCCAGGATCCCAACCACCGGGATGGTAACTACATCCCCAAGAGACAGTTCTAGATTTTCCAGTAAGGGAAGGGTTGCTGGTTAAGCACCTTATTTGGTGTACATTTTGGTAAGGACTAATTTATAAGGCTTTGTCTAAAAGGTGTGCTTACAAAATTAAGATTAATTTGTTTGGCTATAGTGAAGACTTTAAGGATGTCTCTGAAAGCAGAGACAGGTGGCACCAGAACTACTATGCAGGTGGCAGCAGAACTTAAAAGACACAAGTTTTAACTGGTCCGTCTTTGTCTGGATGCTCCGTGTGAGTCAAGTCATGTATGTGAGGGTCTAGAAAATGGATAGCAGTGACGGCGGTGGTGGTGGTGGTGCTGGTAGGGTTGGAGGGGAGGTATGCTGAAGCTTTGCCTATGGTTCCTAGAAGCTTGCACTTATAGTGGGATGTTAATATCCTGGTGCATAGCATGCTGATATTCAGAATCCTGGCATTGGAATCTCAATGCTCAAAATCCCAACAGAAATTATGGGGTTACGGTTAGAGTTAGGCACTAGGTGGAGAGTTAGGGTTATGCTGAGGGGTGGGAAGGCATGCATAGGGTTAGGCTGCGGGAGGGGATGATTAGGGTCAGGTTGCTGGAGGAGGTGGTTAGGGTGAGGCTGCTGGAGGGGTGGATTAGGGTTAGGATTAAGGTTAGGATTAAAATACTTGCAGTGATCCATCGGTATTCCACTGTCTGGATCCTGATTGTCTCCATGCTGTGCTCTGGGATTTCGTACCCAACCCCTTATAAACATATTTTGCAATCATATAATAGTATGAAAACTTTTCTTTCCCAAGTTAGGTGCAAACTGATTATTATTTTGCAGAAGTTTAATGCTTAGTTTATTTGAGTTGCTTTATTGCCAACAAGAGCTCGGAAATAGGCGGTACTATCTTAGAATAGAAAAAGTTTCCTTCCACTTTTATCACTTGTAAGAGTAGCTACTTATAAACAATGTAAGTGTTTCTTCATCACAGAGAACATTAATTGAGGTCTCTGCAGTTATTAAACTGCACAAAGGAAAATTGCTTAGCTTTTGGTACACATGTTGGGCTTAATGTCTACTACCTTACTATGTATTTACACTAAAATAAACTGTTCGCATGCTTAGCTAACACAAAGAACATACATATTGCAAATCCCATTTTGTGGTAAAGTACAAAATAATTATAGTTATTTTTAACGGTTAAATATCTATGATGCCGAGTGAGCATTAGTAGTGTTATGCTGGGCAGAGCTAGACGGCTGTCTTGCTGCCTTTCAGTCAGGGCTCCCTTATATGTCACAAAGGATTGTTGAATGAATTTACTGTAATTTCACATTTTCCAGCATAACAGCACATCACATGGGAAAATGCAATGCATTTAGGATATTCTGTTCTTAATGCCTATGTGATTTAATGTATAATATTGGGAGAGGTCAAAAGTCCTATTCATACATTTTGCACATTATTTTTGCTAGCATAAAATTATCTTCTTATATTCTTTATGCCACACTCTGGGGCTGATTCTAGGTCGCATGGAAAGGGTGTCTAGTTCTGGACAGCCGCAGAAGCTGGTTTTACTACAGTACTTTATGCTAATGCATGTATAATCTAATAATCTAATAATAAGGATGGCATCACTGGCGGGTGAGTTCTAAACACTGCATCACTGTCTTTGCTGATCATTAACCTGCTGTACATTAATACACCAGGATGCATCAAAAGAAGAGAAGGCCCATTTACAAACTCCTCCTGGGCCCCTCCTCTCTAGTCAGCTGTGCTGTAGACACTGGGCACTAGGGTCACTATAGGACCCTAACTCAGAACACCGAAGGCATGCAGGAGGCTTGGAAACAGACTGGAACAAGCACAAATATAGCTGCAGGGTGCAGACAGTAACCTGATATTGATGGAAGTGCTGACCACAGCAGGAACAGGTGGAAACTTCTTGCTGCAGAATGAGCTGATACAGGCTGAACACACAGGAATGAGAACACTCATGTAGATTATGCAGGTAACTGTTACAAAGGCTGTAGCTCAGGAACTGGAAATCAATAGTCCTAGGAACCTTATTGCACTAGCAAGGTACAGGTGGCAATAAGCAGTTTAAATAGGGAGCGCTAGCAGTGGATTGGATGTGTGAGTGATGTGCAACACAGGAATGCTGTGGATGGCTGGAAATGCTGAGCTGACCTTAGGCAATATGGTGGCGCCCTTATTGCACCGGACCACAGCTACAGGAGTATCCTGACATGATTAGGCAGCTGACACACGCAAGCCAGTGAATAGGCAGGTTTAAGTACTCACTTTGTGACAGTACTCCACCTTTAATCGGTGACCTCTGGGCACCTCTCAGGTTTGCCAGGAAAGTATTTGTGAAATTTATGAACTAGTGCGGGAGCACGTACGTACAGTACATCACATGTCTTTATCTAAGACCTTAATGACAACAATAATCCACAATTTTTTATTACTTCATATTCTACATCACATTCTGGACCCGAGGTGCTTTAGAAGAACCAGAATGGAACCGATTAATCACCAAAGACCTGAGTAACGAAATATGGAAGGCATATGGAATCCTGGAAGATGGAATATGGCCCAATAAAACAAAGAGAACATTTAATAGATGGCACTTTTAAATGCAAGTTTCTAGTGGATAGCTAGACTTGATCTCCAGGTTTGAGCATGGGACAGCACTGCGTTTCTTATCAGTTCCTATCTTATATCATTCCGAAGCTTGAAGTTAAGTGACACAGACCTTTCTCCAGATTTTAGTAGAAGAGCAAAAGTGTTGCTTCTGCTGCTGTATTTGTATTTTCTGGAAGTAGTGGAAAGGCTGGAAGTCAAGGAGTGAGGCCATGTACAGTATAGAATGGAGAAAGTTTGGAAGAGGTATGATAGTGATTGTTATGAGCAAATTCTGCCTAAGGCAACAAGTCCAACCATCCTCCAACCTACAATCCACAAAAAGTATCTAGATCCTGTTTGACACTTTCAGTTTGACCATTTGTTTGAGGGTGATAATGCGGTACCCTGGATAATGGTGTGTGTGCACCTTTAAGTTAAAGGAGTTAAGCAAGGACCCTGGTCCGATCAGATGGTCTGGATATGGACTGCTAATTGGGCACGGTAGCCTGGGAACAGAAGAGCCTTGTAGGAAGATGAAGGTGGAGCTGTGTTTGGAGACAGGAAATGCTGGATGCATGCTGAGTAAGAAGTCAAGCGGGAGCTGAGGATGAGTATCATCCACAGGACACTGAGTGATGAGAGCAGCACTACATAGTGTAAGCAGTGGTGTGCTGCCGGAGAGCCAAGTGCTGGGTGAGCAGGTGTTGGGATGCAGCTGGTGGAGAATGGACACCGCCAGGCCTGGCAAGAGGCGCGGACACCATGGCCACCTTGTGACGGTAAGGGACCATCAAAAACTGGTCCAGCAAGTGAAATCCTCCACTCTAAGGGTCTGAATGAGTACATTGCAAACTGAGTAACTAAAGCCCTGGGCAAGTTTGATACTCAGCTTAAGAAATCATTTCCTCCAGCTGTGCAGTTTTAAAGGGAACAGATAGCATAGTGCCATATTCCATAAGCTAAACACTGCAAAGAGGTCATTAAGGAAAACCCTTTCCCCCACATTATTACTGTGAGATTATCAAGGACTGAGTTTTATTACAAGTGCAAGGCATACATTTATTCTGAAAGATTGAGTTACTTTTCTTGGCACGTTTAAGTAAAGCCCTGTAATAGAGAGACTGAGTTTAATCAACCAAAACGACCCTCATTGTGAAGTGAGTTGAATTTGTCAAGAGACACTACCATCCCTTCGCTAGCGACTTCCTCTTTGGATAGAACTGAGAACATTTGTCACAACCTAGGATTTTCCCTTACATCTGTGTGCGAGTTTCTCCCATTGATATATTGTGGCACTGCAGAATTCTACCAGAGCTCCAGCATTTATTTCCTGTGAAGATTATCATACCTTGGCTAGGGAAAGCTAGAAAGTTAGTGTTTGTTATTGCTGATTGTGTTTTTCATCACTCTCCTCATGACCACATTATAATCTGTGATTCCAATTACAGTATCTGCTAATATTTATGATTCCAATTAACATGTTATATGTGATTCGAATGATATTCTGACATTCGTCTGTGATTCAAAATCAATTGTCTTTTACATATTGAATGCTCCTTTGTGGTGTGAACTGTAGCCAATTGTCCTCTCTTTGTTCATCTTTGATGCCCAATTCTTCTTTTTGTGATTATTCAAATTTAACACCAATTAACCATTCATCATCTTCTACCCAGAGTTCATTGCAGCTCAATAAAAAGATATCCTGTAGGAATTGCTGTCTCACTCCTGTTTTGTATCAATCTATCCTACCTCTCCGAACATGGTACTACAGGAAAAGTTATGGTTAGAAACATTTCAGGGGAAAAGTCTGTCATATAGCCACCAAACACCTGTGATACCTTTCTCAACCACAGAAATACCCGCCAACCCTGGGGTGTTACAATAACTGAATGAAAAGTTTAATTTAATTTGCATAGCAGCACATAGGGATTGACAAAACTTGATGACAAACTGAACTCCACGGTCAGAAATAATTTCTTTAGGATAGCCATATAATAGGGAAATCTTTTTAATGAAGATTTGAGCTAGATCTGGAGCTGAAGGTAACCCTTCTAATGGAATAAAATTAGCCATTTTTGTAAAGCAAATTCACCACTACCCAGATAATGTTGTAATGACTAGATATAGGCAGATCAGTAAGGAAATCCATTATTATGTGTGTATGAGCAGTTTTGGGAACAGGTAGCAGCTGGTGAGAATTGCTGGAGCTTGCCTTGAAGTTTTGTGTTGCACACAAATAGGACATGCCGACACATATTCTTTCAAGTTACAGAGTAAAGTAGGCCACCAAAAAGTACGATGGAGCATTATTCCAGCATGTCCTGAGAAATGAGATGTATAAGCCAATTTGAGTAATTTCTTGCTTAACCTTTTGGTCAAATGGTCAAATGTCTGGCCCCTTGTTTACAAAAGTAGAAGATATCAAATGTCTCCACTCTTAAAGTGCCAGTTTCATCGCCATCAGTTCCTTTTCTCCAATGGTGTGATTCAACTCTGCTGGAAGAGATTTTCTAGAGAAAAGCCACAAGGGTTTAACTGTGACTCTTTACCATATTGAGATAATACAGCCCCAACCCCAACTGAGGAAGCATCAACGTATATTTTTGAAATAACTGGTTGGTTAAGAGTTGCGGCAGATATGAATGCTTGCTTGAATCTATAGAAGGCTTGTTGGGCTTCTTCTGAACAATGTGAAGGATCAGCTCCTTTACCAATTAATGCAGAAATACAGTAGGAGTGTCATGTCTGAGGGTTGGACTTGATTGGTAGAGGCATGAGCGGCTGGAACAGGGATGGAGGTGGCATGCTGGAAACTAGGTGGCTTTACTCAGTTTCTACTCATGAGCCAAACAGGATGAGATACAACAGACTTCATGATGATAATAGGAACTGGTTAGCATGTGTGACTTGATACTAGTTTAGACAGTGCAGAATCTGGCCAAAGGCATGAGCATTTAACACTTGGATAGAGATTTTAATGTAATGTAAAGTGCTGGGATTTAACTTGTTGGTAATGCCGGTAGATGAGACTGGAGACAGATAGGCAACCAGACTGGACCTGGAGAGGCAACCAGACTGGACTTGGAGAGGCAACCAGACTGGACCCAGAGAGGTGACCAGACTGGACCCAGAGAGGTGACCAGGGTAACTGGGCAAATAGGGCCAAGTATGCATCTGGTAGAGCGAAGTTATACTGACAGAGAGGCAGTGTACAGGAAGTCCTTATATGACCTCTGCTGGAATCTAATAGGCTGATGGAATCATGTGCTGTCAAGAAAATCTCTGAGTGGAGGAGACTGGGTCAGCTGACACATTTATTATGCCAGAATGCTGGCAGGAACTCAGGCGTGCAGGGAGACAGCTGGACACTCTGTGGAAGATGACATGCGGTGACAGCAGGAGATGACTTTGGCATCCTCAGGGCCAGCCAGGAGAGGCAGAGCAATGGTAACTAACCGACTCTGGAAGTCTGTAGTGTGTCAAGGAGCTGACAAAGTAGAGTATCTGAGAATGCATTTTATATAATAATTGGCAAATTCTAAAAACCATGGGACCAGCTTAGGGTTGTAGGTAGTGGCTAATTGAGGATCACTTGGACTTCTGAACCCAAAATTATTTAGCCCAGCAAAGGAACAGTTTGACCTCAAAAGTACATTTTTCAAGTTTATAATAAAGATTATTTTTTTTTCTGGGTTTGGCACACCTTTTAAGATGTAAACAATGTTTTTGCAGAATTGGAGAAAAGATAAGGACATCATCCAGATAGACTACTACACAGACATAAAGTATGTCCCAGAATATTCCATTTATAAAGTTCTGAGAAACAGCCGGGGCGTTGCTAAGGCTAAAAATGCATCATCAGGTATTCATAGCGGCCGTCACAAGTATTAAAAGCTGTTTTCCATTCATCTCCTTCTCTGATCTGTATGAGGTCATATACGTACCTCGGAAATCCAACTTAAGAGCCCTACACACTGGTCGATACCAGTGAAAGATATGAACGATCTTGTTCATTAATGAATGAGATACCTTTCATATCTTTCAGTGTGTAGGCACCAGCGATGAATGATGTGCAGCCCCGCGCTCATTCATCACTGGTGCCGGCTCGTTTAAACAAGCAGGCCAATATGGACAATATCGTCCATATTACCATGCATTGCTATGGAGCCGGGTGATGGGCGGAGTGAAGTCTGAGTTGTACAAGTGGGTAGTACATGTTGGAGACAAGTATCTTTACACGCTTCCACCCCAGGGCAAGACCCAAGGAGTTAACCAGCCTACATGAGGGTTATGATTTTGCAGCCATAGGTAACCCAACACAACAGGAAGTGAAGCATGAGGAATGGTATAAAACTTTATTTCATTAGAGTGATAAGTCCTCCTGGAATGCAACTTGCATCCACAGGTGCTGACAAGGTAACAAATAGAATTTTAAATTTTTCTACAGTCTTAGAGGTAACTAGATTCTGTGCTGCTCCAGAATCAATAAGAGCAGTAAAAGTCTGAATATCCTGATTCACCTACAGGGAGACAGGGAAAATACAAGATGAACCAAACAGTTCATAGTTACATCTAGATGAGCCTCTCTGGATGCTGCTTGGTGTGAGAGATGGAATATTGAGCCACAGACCGAGATCCTTGAAGAATGGCAGAATGTCACTAGGGGCTGAGACCTCTAATTCAGGTTCATCATATATTTTCCATAAAGTATAAATCTTTAAAAATCAGAGACAATAGGATCTTAATGTTCCCAAAGTGGAGATGACCACTGTAAAGCTGACCCAGAGAGTAAAAATATAAAATAAGCAATCTTGGTATGAGTTGATGGGAAGAAGTTTGGCTACAATTCAAAATTAACCACAGCGATCCCTGGCCCCCTCCCTACCCCCCAAAACGGCATCAGACATTCTGTTCCTGGCAGATGTTGGCACTTCCCTAAAGCACCTGTATGCAGCTATGATTATTATTATCAGCTGAGCACCAGTATCCATTCACTACCTGTCTCATGTGCTCACATGACTGCTTCCTCCTATCCTCTGCAAGAGTGACTTATTTTAAGTTGCACCTGACACTATCAAACCGTCAGAGCAACATGGATCATTGCTTCTATGTGTGCTCACTCACCAGTGTGTGCCTACTGTATGATTTGCTGCCTAAATCTGCACCTCCTCTCATGGGATCTGAGCAAGCCACTTCCATCTTGCTACCTGTGAGGCTTTTACCTTCACCCTGATGTTAAATGTATCTAGCATGCACTGTCTTAGCTTGTATTCAGTGCCTCTGTTCTCCTCCAGTTCCAGTCAGGTGTAGCATCCTGTTCTCCTCCTGTTCCAGTCTGGTTCAGCCTGCTGTTCTCCACTGGTTTTAGTTGGTTTCACAAGTTGTATGTCTACGGTTCTAATCCAGTTCAGGCCTGCATCAGCCTGTGTCCTCCATTCCGGTTACAGGTCGGTCCAGCACTACTTACACTCCAATTTGAATCTATTTCTACCTGAGCTATTACCACAGTACTCTATCGTATCCAGATATGTCATTGACTTATAATGCTCTTAAGCGCCAAGTTTCCAGTCTGCTTTCAGTGAGCGGCTTCAAGCAAGTCTTCTGTGTTATAACTCACCTGCTTATTGCAAGTTCAAGTGGACTGTCTGGTTGTCAACAATTCAGTCAGTACTACTGCTCAGTGTATTGTACATAACCTTCTCAGCACAACAGCTCCAAGGCCGTTTCTAGAACTCTCTGCTCAGAATACCTTTAGTGTGATTATCAATGGTGGTTGTGTTCTGAGGGTCCATGCTGAGTCTCCACTGGGGTGGCCAACTACATGTCTTGGGGACTGGATTTATGTTCCTTTCTGAGGATTTGGGTTTCAGGCATCCAGCTCTGGTATTCGGGTTGTGCCATTGCTAAGTGTAATAATAAAGAACTAACAACTGTTATTTTTACAGGCTGTGTTTGAAAAATGACAGTTACGATCTGATTGGATAGTGCTTTTTTCTCTCAACTTTTATCTATTTTCATGCTTTCATAAATGCCCTCCCAACTGAGAGTCCAAGAATTACACTTTATTGATATATAGCGCCTCATTGCTTTGTAAGATGTAAGAAGGTTACCTACTATTTTAAAATAGTTTTTGGCCTTGTGATTTCCCAAAGAGCTTGTGCAGACTTTTGAAACTCTGCCATGTTGCATTTTATCCATCGCTTTAACAAAGTTTTTCATAGAGTAAGTCCAAGCTTGATGTGCAAAGGAGGAAGGTACAACATTTTTGTTGACCAGCGTCATGTAGGCGTATCTAGTACATTCATACATCAGGGTACATACAGGGTGATTCAAAAGTCGCAGTACACCCTTTTGTTTCAAAAACTGTGCAGGAAATGGGAAAACTGAATACTCCAGTAAGGTATGGGTGAGGTGGGCTATCTTTTAGGGTATGTACTGAACATGGACGCCATCTTGAAATCGGCCATCTTGAGTCTAAGTTAGTTTTTTCAAATGGAAAGGGGATCGTGTAGCATGCCAAACAACATCAGTATTTGCTGAAAAGTTTATTGCTGCAAACAGTTTGAAATATCAGTTATGGTTCAAAAGTTACAAGACTCTTTTTTGTTGGAATTACAGGCTGAACTGTTCTCCATAAAAGACAGTCATTTAATGTGTGTGCTTTTTGCTGCGTTGTGTGCTCTTTACGAAGGATGCCAAAACCATTGTTGAGGTTGTCTAGTCAGTAGCACTTTTTGAACGACCACTCTGTGACTTGTCAGCCACAGTCCCAATTTCTCGGAGTTTGGAGATTAGGCACCTGACAGTGTTATGTGAAATTGGAGGTCTTTCTGGGTGCTGGTTGTTAAAATCTGCAGCTATGACACGGAAACTTCGTTCTCGAGACATCAAAATGACCTCAATTCTTTCTTCTTTTGTCAAAGCCATCTTCAGTCATCTGAAACAAAAAAAGTGTTGTCATTTTTGAACCATAACTGCTATTTCAAATATGTTTGCAGCAGTAAACTTTTCAGCAAATTCTAATATTGTTTGACATGTTACACAACCCCCTTTCCATTTAAAAAAACTGACTTAGATTCAAGATGGACGATTTCAATATGGTGCCCATGGGGCCGATAAAGACCTGATCGCTAGGGTGAGTTTTCTCACCGCCTGCGATCAGATCTGAACTGCGCATGCGTATGCACAGCAATGCGCAGGTGCGATGGACCGCAGCAACGGGGATCGCTGGTCAGCGACGGGATGGTGCGAAATTTCCGAACGCACGGGCGATCACAAGGACATTGACAGGAAGAGGGCATTTGTGGGTGGCAACTTACCATTTTCTGGGAGTGTTTGGAAAAACGCAGGCGTTTCCAAGTGTTTGCAGGGAGGGTTCCTGACGTCAATTCCGGTCCCGAACAGGCTGATGTGATCGCAGCGGCTAAGTCCTGGACTGCGCAGAGACTGCACAAAATCAGTATGCATTGGTTCGCACACTTGGACAGCAAAAATACACTCCCCCTGTAGGCAGCGAATATCTGATCACAGCAGAGCAAAAATCACTGCCTAGCGATCAGGTCTGAATTACCCCCCCATGTTCGATACATAAAAGATAGCCCACGTCACTCATACCTTACTGGAGTATTCAGTTTTCCCATTTCCTGCACAGTCTTTGAAACAAAAGGGTGTACTGCGAACTTTTGAATCACGTTTTTCGCACCCGATGTTTTATCCCCACTAATAGGATACCGCCCTTAATGTCCCTCATTTAACCAGATTTATCTAAATGGAACTGTACAAAAATGCATATATTCTCCATATGAAGGCCTGGTTTATATGAACTGTACAGAATAATGATGGGCAATTTGGCATATACTGCACTTTATTATTTTTCTTAACTTAGAATCGATCTTTCAATAAAACTCTTCAGCTGTACCAGATGTTTTTTATCCTATTACCAGGAAACAATGTATGCTTGTATGGACCCAGATGAAGCAGAACAAAGAAGGATGATTAATGAATCTCAAATGCAACTTGACCTATAAATATTTTTAAGTACTTAAATATATAGCATTTTATATTTGACCACCAGCTACTTCCTAAATACAGCTCGGTGAATTACATTTGTTAATATTGATAGGTAAATGCTTTCAATAAATAACATATGCCCCAATGGGTTCTAGGAAGATATTTTATGTTAACAGAAATTTATATTTAATATATTATTAATTTAGCCACTCCAGGTAACAATGCCTTCAGTAATATGATCCATTACTAGATAATTCCTACATGTCTTCCTATAATAATTTCTAGTCTGGTAAGCTAAGTTTAGGCAGTGAACAAGGGCATATAAAATAAAGTGGTAAAATGTTTTGCCCAGAAGACTTAAATTATATGAACATTGCCAGAAGCCATCCGGAGCATCCTAAGGACTTTCCAGATGATGAGCTGTGCTGGTGCCCTGTCCTCGCATTGTGATGTCATGATAGCACAAGTTCGGGGGCAAGGCCAGCAAAGGGAACCTTATTGGCTAGCTACAGCCCTGCCTCCAAACATTAGGGAGTTTCTGATCGGGAATGGGGGAGGAGCCACATTGCTGAAGGGGAGCATATATACTGTATTATTATCATATTAACCCATTAGCCCTTATTTCTAAACCATAACATTACAGTATTTTTAGTTGTACAAGAATTGTATAAAAACTCACGTTTTCTGCAATAATTTATTGTTATTTTATTGATAAATCATATTTGAAGTAAAATGTGGCTAACAGCATAATCCAGACTGGGATAGGGAACCAGTGCACTTGTGAAATGTGGAACAAGTTTACAGGGCCGTAACTAGGTGTGTGCGCAGTGAGTCACCACAAATAGCGCTGCAGAGTATACAGTAGGGTGCTGTTGGCAGCACATGTCAATTATCTGTTTTAAATACTTTCACTTGAAGCTTCCTCTCTTTTTGAAGCCGAGCAAATCTGGACCGCCCTGTCTCCTACCCCCACCCCTTCTATCACTAATACTTATACAACATGCATGAATTTAAAACCGCTTAGTTGTTCAGCAGCACTGTCCTTTATTACATTTCAGGATGCTGATGTGCTCATGAATCAGACCTGTTGCCTATGGCATTGCAGTCAGACACTCTATTTATTGAGCTATCTGCCCTTGCATAGATAGCTAGAGAATTTTGAAGCTAGAGAGTTCTAACTCTTTGAAGCTTACTGTGTACTTTGTGAAGGGGTGATCAGCATTGCGGCTGGGCAGATCTATGTAGTGTGTGCCTGCAAGGGATTGGATATGTGGCTTCACACTACATGGATCTGCTCCATTATGGTGCTGGTTATTTCTTTACAGGGTACAGGTAGCTTCATATAGCTAGAAATCTCATAGTTTTTATGTAGGATCAAGTAGCTCAGTGGGTATCATGTTTGGCTGGGATGCAGCAAGTTGTGGGTTTGAGTCCAGGGTGTAGCAGTATACTGAAATATGTTACTTAATAATGAGTATTCTGGCTAAAAGGCGGCAAGCTCTCGGGTTTTGTGCATAAATGAGGTATAAAGAGGATTTGTGTTCAAATCTATTTACAGTGGTCTGTTTGTATAATCAATTTTATCATGCACCTTATTTCCCTATTGGAAATATTGGGGGGGCGGCAATTCTCTTTCTGGCAAACTGCACCAAAAAATCTAAGTCCGGCTCTGCAAGTTTATGCCACTCCTCTACATGTCAAAATTAATTTTGTGTGCTTTATAGACTTTTGGGCCTATGAAAGGAACACCTTAAATGTTTTTGCTAGGGTGCTCAGACATTACATGTTATGGCTGTGATAATCAGCGCTGTTAGGTGTCTGCAGTCTCTACTGAAAACTATTTTTATATACAGTGTCTACTGAAAACTATTTTTATATACAGTGTCTACTGAAAACTATTCACTGTGGGACTTATTATGAAAAGAAGTGTAAATTTACTAATGTGTGTAGTATCCCAGGACAGGGGCGGTTTAAGAGAGAAGGTTCATGTACAGACTCCGTGCAGTCCCTGTCTCTCTGGCGGCACAGTAGACTCTGGCACTGCACCAACGCAGGACTCTAGGGAGGTAAGTATAAGCCGTGCAGGATGTGCTGTGTGAAAAGACCTAGGGCCCACCCCTGATAAAGGTATGCTAATGACCCAGGAGACATTAGCTTTCATCGTATAACTTTGTATAGATTGTATACTGTATATCTTTTGAACTGCATATAGAGTATATGTGAGCATCAGACACAAATGGAACAAGAAACATAAAAAACTAAAACAAATTACAATCCTGTACAAGCTAAGTGCATGTAAAAAAAGGGAATTCAATTTTGTATCATTAATACATTTTATTTTCAAAGCAATGTACATGTGCTAAAGTGGCTTTTGGAAAATGATCTTCAATAGAAACATTTCATGACAGGGAGTACATACAACGATCCCCATTATTTTTATTGGGCAAAGATAAAACATGAAAAATATCTTATTTAGAATAACAACAAATTAAATCTAAAACCAGTGATTCATACTTAGTTTTAAATGTATGTAAAATAGAATAAAATGCTTTTCTTGGCAAGATGTATTATTTAAAAATGTTGAGGCTTAAACATTTTCTCTTTCATTTACTGCCATCTAGTGGTTATTTGAAATTTTGCAGCACGTAGGATTTTAAATGTATGTTATAGCTAGACAATTCAGGCCCTCATTCCAAGTTGTTCGCTAGCAGATTTCGGTTGCAGCGATCAGGCAAAAAATCAGCACTTCTGCGCATGCGTATGCGGCGCAATGTGCACGCGCATCGTACTATTACAATGAACGATGTAGTTTCACACAAGGTTTACCGAAGCTTTTCAGTCGCACTGCTGGCTGCAGAGTGATTGACAGGAAGAGGGTGTTTCTGGGTGTCAACTGGCCGTTTTCATGGAGTGAACGCAGGCTGGGTGAACGCAGGGCGTGTTCGTGACGTCAAAACAAGAACTGAATAGTCTGAAGTGATCGCAAGCGCTGAGTAGGTCTGGAGCTACTCTGAAACTACACAAAAATATTTTGTAGCCGCTCTGCGATCCTTTCGTTCGCACGTCTGCTAAGCTACAATACACTCCTAGTGGGAGGCGGCATAGCGTTTGCACGGCTGCTAAAAACCGCTAGCGAGCGAACAACTCGGAATGACCACCTCAGTGTGTTCTTGTGTGAAAATTGAATGAAGTGTGGTTCACCATACCACTTTGCTTTTAGTTTAGAAACTGCATGAATTACAAAAGTAGGAAACTTCATGTTTTCAAAACATAATTTTTTTACCTGATCTAAATTAGCAGTCCCAATACCAAATCTGAACCAAAACACCTAAACCCAGTTTTGCCAAAACCAAAACACGTTGATGAATTAGAACCAAATGGGTCTGTGCACATCTCTAGTAATAACACACTTGCAGCATACTTTCCGACTTCCTGGCTGCTCTCTCGGGATCAGTACTAAATGCCGCTGGTCGGAATCCCGGCGGTCGAAATACCGACGCCGGAATCCCGACCACACAATCCCGACAGGGGTGGCGAGCGGAACGCAGCCCCTTGCGGGCTCGCTTCGCTCGCCACGCTGCGGGCACACTATTATATTCTCCCTCTATGGGTGTCGTGGAGACCCACGGAGGGAGAATATGTCGGGATTGTGGCGGTCGGGATTCCGGCGTCGGTATTTCGACCGCTGGGATTCCGTCCGGCGGCATCTTGACCGGATCCCGCTCTCTCCATTAGGGAGCAGGCTCAGCCGGCAGGGGCCATGCAGGGTGTTATGTGTGACAGGGGGCTGGGGTGGAAAGAGGGGGTGGTACCGGAACGTGGTGGCGAGACACGTCATCATACCCATGCCTCTGCTATATAATGCTGAGATTAATGAAGTATTACTAGGTAATTTGATCAACTAGTACTTTCATTTTTATTTCATAGCAATGATTACATTGCATATTTAAAACTCTAGAAAGCTTATAAGTGGATTTATATTTGTACTACTGTATGGTAAGAACTTACAGTGATTGAGTGTGGTTTACAGACCTTAAATTTGTTAGATTTGATTAACACCTTTTGCTGGAGGCGGAGGGTTGCTGTGTGGGGGAGGGAGATGTAATCAGGATGAACACAACTCAGTTGTCCTATTTATTTAGTGTATAGGTTAGGACACCAGTCCTTTAGGACGCTACAGTGTCTAGTATATTAAGTGGCTAGTTATAAAGTGGCAGCTTAAAATCAATAGCAGTGTTATACCTGCGTTAAACCGAAGGAAAATAGAAGGCAAACAAACAAAAACTAACATTACCACAGAAGAACTGCATTACAACCACAAAGCTCAGAGTCATTGTGAGAGGGGTGCATGTGATGCCTGCTGCCGTACAAGTGTAGTTCACTGCTTACCTCGCATCGCACTCTCTCACTTTCAGGTCATGGAAACTTGGACCTGGACACGGTGATCCTCTTCTGGAAAGCAGGCGATGGATGAGCTAGAAAGGAAAACAAGCCAATTAACGGGTATCAACTCTTCTCCCAGAGAAAAAGAGGTTGGCGGCGACCTTCACCGATTGGGTAAGACAGGCTTTTTCAACCAGTGTGCCGTGGCACACTAGTGTGCCGCGACCAGTTGCAAGGTGTGCCGCGGAGCCAGAGCAGCTTCCTGCACCTTCAGAGTGAACTGTTGTCCTGGGCTCTTCTTAGAGGATCATTCATGCTCCGGCTGTGACCTGTGCCTTGATGACGCGGCGGTGTGATATCATAGGTCACGGCCACCGCATTTCACCACCCAGCCAGCCGACCTGCCTGCATACACATCTTCCAGTTCCCGCCTGCATACACAGCTTTCCTTGCCCACCCACATCCACACCTAACCGACCGCCCGCTGCTCAGTATTCGCAGCACTCTACTATGAACAACCTCCACCACTGAGGGACAGGGAGGAGGACAGCTGACCGGTAGGGGCTAATATTTGTTATGTTATCTCTCCTGTGGGGTGCAATAAGATTTATGGATTTATGGGGTGGAACAATGTGAATAATTCATGTGGGGAGCAATAGGATTTATGTGGGGAGAAATATGATTGATTTATGTGTGAGCAATATGATTTATGTGGGGAACAATGTGATTGATTTATGTGGGGAGCAATGGGATTTATGTAAGGAGCAACATGATTTATGTGGGGAGCAATGTGATTGTTTTTTCTGTGTAGGCCAATGTATGTGTGGATTTTTTATTACTGTGAGGGCCAATGTGTGTTTTTTAGTTGTTTTTCTGTGGGGAACGGATGGTGTGCCTTGGCAATTTTAAAATATTGTTCGGTGTGCCGCGAGTAAAAAAAGGTTGAAAATCACTGGGGTAAGAGGTCATCACAGGCACAAAGCCTCAGCCACCCCATTGCTCTCACGTTGAGGTGTACTCTGGACTTCGCACGGCCGTGCAAGGTCCACCGAACCGGCACTCAAAGGGACGGACAAACACAGGGCCTAATTCAGACCTAATCATAGCATCAACTTTGTTAGCAGGTGGGCAAAACCATGTGCACTGCTGGGGGGGCAATTACAACATGTGCAGAGAGAGTTAGATTTGGGTGGGGTGTGTTCAAACTGAAATCTAAATTGCAGTGTAAAAATAAAACAGCCAGTATTTACCTTGCACAGAAACAATATACCCCACCGAAATCTAACTCTCTCTGCACATGTTATATCTGCCCCCCCCCCCAACCCTGCAGTGCACATGGTTTTGCCCAACTGCTAACAAAGTTGCTGCTACGATCAGGCCTGAATTAGGTCCACGGAAACAAACGGACACAAATGGTTCTCACCATTGCGAATCTTGTACGCCGATCTTCTCCCCTTACAGGTCCCTGTAAAGAGGCAAAAACAAACAACAGCCATGCAGGGCAGGGCCGGTTCCGGGGCTTCTGGCGCCCCGGGCGGCATTAGGGGGCGTGGCTTCATACAGGGGGCATGGTAATTTACGCCCCCTGTACAGACTGAAATGATGTGAGGTGCGCGATGACATCATCGCGCACCGCACAGCAAAGGTCCTCTCCACGAAGGGAAACTAGACGCGTAGCGTCTAGTTCCCTTCGTGGAGAGGACCGTTGCTGTGCGGTGCGCGATGACTTCATCGCGCACCGCACAGTAAAGGACCTCTCCACGAAGGGAAACTAGACGCGTACGCGTCTAGTTTCCCTTCCCAGCGGCAGCGGGAGGGGCAGCGGCCAGCGGCAGCAGGGGGGCAGTGGTCAGCGGGGGGCACACAGCAGCAGCGGATCTTGCCCTGGTGCGGCGCCCCGGGCAAAAGTCCTGCTTGCCCGTGGCAAGATCCGCTACTGATGCAGGGCCCAACCCTTGCCTAGTGTACACCGCTACACTAACTACAACAACAGAGCCCTCAAAATATCTCTGTGTGTGTGGCGCCACAAGCTCTAAACACAAATACAACAAACTCCGCCTTTCATGTAACCAACATTCACCAATACGGTACAAGCTTAAACAGTGCTGTCCCAATAAATCCCAATTTAAATGGAGTCGTTCCTTTCTCCTACCTATCCAGAGCTGGCCACAGCTCTGAGGCATGAATAGTCCCCACGGGCCTAGTGCTCACCTAAAATTGGGCCAATTGAAGTGATCTGGGCCTAACGCCCAGATCACTCTTATTGGGGTACTCTTACTAAACTCAGGGCCTAGTACCCACCATGTACTCACAGGCCTAGCACCCACCTCTCATGCCCAATATAGTGGCTTGGGCCTAATGCCCAAACCACCAAATTATATACTGCCAATACTCCTAACTGCACACAGGCTTAGTGCCTAAACTTACCCCTCATGTCTAATACAGTACCTGCGAACTGGCTCCACGTCCAGCCGCCGCTGGACAACCTCTTTCTTGCTTTCGTCGTGTTCCGGAATCTTCAGCAGCCACCGGAGCTCTTCTCGCCACAGCCGCTGTCATCTTCTGCCACCGCGCTTTCTCTCCTCCCCGCCTGACTCTTCGCTGCTCTTCCACGCTGCCTCATTCATTCTCCTTGTCTCGGCAGCATCTGACATCACTCCCAGGGGGCAGGGTCTATGACGCGATGAATGCTGACTGGCTCGCCGCAGCTGTGAGAGGTGCGGCTGCGGTGTGGTGGTGCCTGCTGCCGTGCAGGTGTAAATTCAGTACTCACCAGGCGCCGCTCTCTCTCACCTTCAGGTACCGGAACCTTCAACGGACCTGGCAATCTTCAATCGGATCCGGACACGGCGATTCCCTCTCGGAGCTGACTGACGATCGAGCTGAGGAGAGAATAGTTTACCTTAAAGGGGTATCGACCCTTCTTCCACTGGAACAGGGGATACCCCAGGGGTGACCGCGACCTTCACCGGTTGGGTGAAAGGTCATCACAGGCACAAAGCCTCAGCCACCCAGATTTCACACACTCGCGCTCTCGCACGTAGTGTGATGAACAGGATTCTCACGTCCGTGAGCAATCCCGACTCCGGCGCTCGGGGACAAACAAGGGACAAACGCACACAGATGTTACTCACCGTCAGTTTCGCACTGCGAACGTCTTCTTCTCTTACAGGTCCCTGTAAGGAGGTAAACAAACAAGCAAACAGCCGTGCAGGGCCTAACTCTAACCTAGTGTCACACCCTATACTAACTACAACGGCAGAGCCCTCAAACTAGCTCTGTGGGTGTGGTGCAACAAAACTAAACACACTTAACGAGCTCACACTTTGCCCCGCACGGTAACATACATCACGATACACAATGCAAGCGACGGTACGGTCCCTTTAGTTACCCGACTCTGGAAAGGGGAGTGGGCGCCGCACGGCCTACCCACCTCCTGTACCTTCCCTTATGTGGGCCTCAGATCTGCCTTCCTAAATACCTCGGGGTGGCCTGGGCCTAACGCCCAGGGCCACCTGTACTCACCTCGGGGGTTCTTATTCACTGGGCCTAGCGCCCCCTAGCTGCACACAGGCCGGAGGCCTGATTTCACCCACGGGCCTAGTGCCCGCCTAACTTGTTGCCCGTTGGGTGACCTGGGCCTAATGCCCAGGGTCACCTTAATATCCCCTATTTGGCCGAAATACCCTAGGGCCTAATGCCCTCTATTTGTCCCCAGGCCTATTGCCTGAACTGCCCCCGGGCCTAGTGCCCGCCTACTGCGCCCACAGGCCGGTGGCCTGACTATCCTTATGGGCCTAGTGCCCAACCTGTGCCCCCAGGCCTAGTGCCTGCCTATCTGGCCACGGGCCTAGTGCCCGCCTACTGCGCCCACAGGCCGGGAGGGCCTGACTGTGCCCATGGGCCTATTGCCCGAACACCCGGTGGTCTAGGGAGGAGCGGGTACAGGGGCACCTGAAAAGGGCCTACCTGACCCGCTGGGAGAGGCACCAGGGGGGAGCTTCGTCAGCTCTTTTCTTCCCACCCCTGGTGACCTCTCCGGCGCTCTTCTTCAATCTTCGGCCGCTGGCCCGTCCTGGCCAGCGGCGCCGACATCGCCTCGCCGCGTCCAGCCGCCGCTGGACATCTTCCTGCCGCCGGACGCCTTCAGGCCTCTTCCGCGGCCACCCGAGCTCCCACCGCGATGACTTCTTCGGGCTCCTCCGCGCGGCGCCTGTCTTCTTCGCGCTCTTCCGCGCCGCCCTTCCTTCAGGCTCCCGCCCGGCGTCTGACGTCAGACGCCGGGGGCGGGGCCTATGACGCGGCGAGCGCCGATTGGCTCACCGCGCCCCTCTCCGATTGGCTGCCACTCCGGGAGCCGCGATTGGCTCCCGGAGGGCGCCAAGATTCAAACGCCCCTGCAGTCTCTTGTCCGGTGCAGGGAAAAAGGTAATCCCTGCACCGGACACCCGCTGCCGCCACACACTGACAGGCGCTGGGGACAGACAAGCTGTCCCCGCGCTGTCAGAGACATTGTCCCGCAGGGGACACAGGCGCCCTGGCTGCTGCAGCTGGAATGTGTCCTGTAAAACAGGACACATTCCCACACAGCCACCTGTGCTTGGCCACTAATCCAAGAGTCGTGATTGACTCATGGAGGGCGCCAATCTTTGAATGCCTCCGTTGGTGCTTTGGATTGGCTGCCAAGTTCAAAATGCCGTGCTGTCTGCCGCTGTACTTTGACAGGCACTGGGGACAGACACACCGCCCCAGCGCCGTCCACCGTCGCACTCTGCAGGGGATGCAGATCCCTTGCATTCTGCTGCTGCAGCCACACCAGCACCTGAATCAGACACTCGACCCCAGTATTGTCCGCCACTGCTTCCTGCCAGGGATGGTGCTCCCCCTCCGCCCGCTGCCCTGATGTGCTCTGCGGAACAGTGCACACCTACACATCTTTAAGTGGCCTCTCCCTACCTCTGCATTGAAACCTCCAGGACCAGGCTTACCACCCTTCCAGCTGAGAACATCAGGTCTGCCTCCAGGCCTAAAACTTAAGATAAGCAGGGAGGGGGGAGAGCACCAGGAGCAGGCTCAGCAGTGACATTTACATCGAACTTGAGTGTGCTGCCCAACCATTCCTAGATGGCGGCCTCAGATTGCTCCTCCTTGGGCAGGTTGTTTTTCATGTGGATCTATCCATACAGGGTATATCATACTATTATTATTACTACTACTACTACTACTGCTACTACTACTACACAAGTGTCAGTTTTCCCATGTATGCATTGGGGCCTTGTATGACTCACGTCCCACAGTGTAACCTTTTGTGGTACGCTTGTGGATGGAATGAAAAATACATGGACCTGGTCCTTTTGTTGGAATCCTACTCTGAGTATTAGGACATTACAATCACCCTATTTTATATAATGTCGTCTAGGGGTAGACTATTCCGCCCATGGTAATCCTACACAGCGCACCTAAGATGGCTGCCTCACCTGGTACCTTGTGTTGGTGGAATACACAACCCTTGAAAGTTGTTACCCAAAGTGCCTACACCAATCCTGCATTATACATACTGTGTGCTCAATGTTTTCTTTTATGTCTGTGTGGCTTGTCAATTGCTGTTTCACTTAAATCTTCTGTATTATGTGCATTTTTTTGAGTCTGTAAAGTGCGTTGAGTCCTGTTGTAGAAAGAGCACAATATAAATACAGTTGTTATTATTATTATTATTATTATTATTATTAATATTATTATTATTACTGACATCGTACAGCCGGGGACTTGGCTTGGATGACGTAATTCAGCAAGAATAATGTCATCAGCTGTTATTTGCAAAGTGGGCGGCTGGGTCTGGAGTTGTGCTGAAATGTCCGGAGACTTGCCTACCCTTCCAGCCACTTATTGACTACCATTATGGGGCAAAATGAATGCTTCAATGAGCGCACAGCAGATGTCTCTCTACAGAGCATTTACCGCTAGGGGTCAGGCTTCGCGCTGCAAAGAAGCTCAGAATGAACAACTAAATGGGTCATAGTTTTGTTAACTTTAGACTAAAAGGGGCACTGATTATTATTATTATCATTAGTAGTAGCAGTAGTTGTAAAAGTAGCAGTATTAGTAGCAGTAGTAGTAGTCAGAGGCGTTTTAAGAGAGGAGGGGGCCCGCGTGCAGTCTCTGTCACGGGCCCTCTCTTCTCTGGCAGCAAATAGACTCACAGGTCTCCGGGAACATAGTGCCAGAGCCTTGTTTCCAGGGACATCTCCAGTGCGCATGCGCAAATCACTCGGAAATGGCCACGGTGGCCATCTTCCAAGAGATTTATGCCCGCACCAGAGGGCCGTCGCTGCGGGACTCCGGAATGGTAAGTATATTAAAGTGGTGCAGTGTGTACGGTGTGGGTCCCCCTGGACCCAGGAGCCCATATGCACCGCACACACTGCACCCATTATAGAAACGCCAGTGGTAGTAGTAGTAGTAATAGTAGTAGTAGTAGTAGTAGTAGTAGTAGACAAAATGATTGCTTGCTGGAAGAAGCTAACCGAGTTTGAAAAGGGGATCATCGTAGGCTGCACAATGTCATTTTTCCAGGGAGATGCTGTATTGGTATACAGAAAGAGTCCAGATCTTAACCCCATTGAGAACCCCTGGGACTAATTGTAGCGGTGGGTGTGTTCTAGACCATCTCATCCTTCTTTAGTGTTACATTTGGTCAAGGTACTTAAGGCAGAATGGCAAAACAGTTGCTGTTGTCCAGGAACTTGTGGCCAGTTTGCCAAGAAGGGTGGTCCTATAACTTACTGATCTTATTGATCTATTTGCTGTCAGTTTCCAACAACTTTTGTCTACATAGTGAAGCAGTGGTGGTAGTATTGTGGTACCCCAAAATTGCAAGGTATCACTTAAAGGCCTGTCCAACCCACAAATAATACACTGCTACCACAAACTATTACTTTTTAAGTCATTCTGATCACAGACATTACATGGCCGGCAAGATCCTACTCAAATTAGGCCATTTTGAAAAAATGCATAGATGCCGTTTCAAACAAGGGGCAGATGTATTAACCTGGAGAAGGCATAAGGAAGTGATAAACCAGTGATAAGTGCAAGGTGAGAAATGCACCAGCCAATCAGATCCTAACTATTAATTTACATATTGGAGCTGATTGGCTGGTGCGTTTATCACCTTGCACTTATCACTGGTTTATCACTTACTTATGCCTTCTCCAGGTTAATATATTTGCCCCAAAGTTGCTAAAAAAAAATTTGAAAAAGCAGATGGAGGAATGACAGATGGAGCTGCTGAGAGAGGAGAGCCGTCTGGCAAAGATACAGAGAAAGTAGCTGAGAGGTAAAAAAAACAAGCAGACTGGCTGAGACTTGTGTTCCACACAGAGAGTCCGCTAAAGTGATAGATGTACTTATCTTTTTGAGAGGAAGCAGCGTCCTGACTCAGTATACTACATTGGTGAAATAAAACCATTTATATGTCTATAAACATCCATTGATGTGGAACAGACATAGGGGTTGATGTATCAATCAGTGAAAAAAGTGGAGATGTGGACCAGTGAAGAAGTTGCCCATGGCAACCAATCAGCTTCGATGTAGCATTTTTCAAGTAGTGCATTCTATAACATGATAGGTGGAACCTCTACATCTGTCCACTTCTCCACGTTTTTCACTGCTTGATGCATCAACCCCATAGTTAATTACACTGTACGTTTATATACATATCAGCATTGTAAATTGCTATCTAACGTCTACCTGTATACACTTTAATGGCCCCAAAGACTCAGATGTGACCCGGATTACCAGCATTCATGTCACTTAGAAAGTCTTCATCAGATTTAATAGTATTCTGGACATTGGTATTTAGGTTAAAGGAGCCTCTGTTACTTAAAGGGACAATTGTAGAGTGCTAGCAGAATGCATATTGGGCCTAATTCAGGGGGTCATTCCGAGTTGATCGCTCTCTAGCAACTTTTTGCAGTGCTGCGATCAGATAGTCGCCGTCTATGTGGGAGTGTATTTTAGCTTTGCAAGTGTGCGAACGCTTTTGCAGCCGACGGCACAAAAAGTTTTTTTGCAGTTTCTGAGCAGCTCTGGACTTACTCAGCCACTGCGATCACTTTAGTCTTTTTGGTCCCAGAATTGACGTCAGACACCCGCCCTGCAAACGCTTGGACACGTCTGCGTTTTTGCAAACACTCCCAGAAAATGGTCAGTTGACACCCACAAATGCCCTCTTTCTGTCAATCACCTTACGATCGGCTGTGCGAATAGATTCTTCGTTAAATCCATCACCCAGCACCGATCCTCTTTGTACCCGTACGACGCGCCTGCGCTATGCAGTGCATACGCATGCACAGTTTTGCAGAGAATTAACCTGATCGCAGCGCTGCAAAAAGTTGCTAGCGAGCGATCAACTCGGAACGACCCCCTCAGACCTGATCGTAGCAGCAACTTTGTTAGCAGAAGGGCAAAACCATGTGCACTGCAGGGGGGGTGGGAGCAGTTATAACATGTGCAGAGAGAGTTAGATTTGGGTGGGGTGTGTTCAAACTAAAATCTAAATTGCAGTGTAAAAATAAAGCAGCCAGTATTTACCCTGCCCAGAAACAATATACCCTACCCAAATCTAACTCTCTCTGCACGTTATATCTGCCCCCCCCCCCCCCTCCCTGCAGTGCACATGGTTTTGCCCATCTGCTAACAAAGTTGCTGCTACGATCAGGTCTGAATTAGGCCCATTACGTCAGGTTTATTTGAATATCCAGTTTTTTGTGTAGGTTTTTAAAGACTATAACTGTTCAGTGGCAAACGCAGGATTTGCATGGGGGGGTTTCCAGAACTGGGTGGAGCCAATCACGGGGGTGGGGACTGAGGTGACCCAGTATATGCTGGGTCCGTAAAACTAGTGTGTGTGTGTGTGTGTGTGTGTGTGTGTGTGTGTGTGTGTGTGTGTGTGTCTGTGTGTGTGTGTGTGTGTGTGTGTGTGTGTGTGTGTGTGTGTGTGTCTGTGTGTGTATATATATATATATATATATATATACATATCTACACATATATAGGGTTCACTATGGTATGCTGGCGGACAGGCTCCCGGCGACCAGCATACCGCCGCCGGGAGCCCGACCGCCGGCTTACCGACAGTGTGGCGAGCGCAAATGAGCCCCTTGCGGCCTCGCTGCGCTCGCCACGCTACGGGCACGGTGGCGCGCCACGCTATTTTATTCTCCCTCCAGGGGGGTCGTGGACCCCCACGAGGGAGAACAATTGTCGGTATGCCGGCTGTCGGGATCCCGGCGCCGGTATACTGTTCGCCGGGATCCCGTCAGTCGGCATACTGAAGACCACCCCATATATATACAGTGTGTGTATTATATATATATATATATATATATATACACACACACACACATACACACATATACATAGCATATTAAACATATATATATCTACACACACACACACACACATACAGTACACGTATATATACACATGTATATATATCGTGTGTGTGTGTGTGTGTGTGTGTGTGTGTGTGTGTGTGTGTGTGTGTGTGTGTGTGTGTGTGTTTATATGTATGTATGTATATACATGTGTATATATGTATGCACATGGATATATATGCACTATAATTAAAATAAAGTAAACTTTTATTGCACTTACAAGTGCCACCAGGAAGACAGCAGTCTGCAGAGGACGCTAGACAGCCATTAATAATACTCATGCAGCTTAAAAAAAAAAAAATTTTTTTTTTTTTTTTTTTTTTAGTGGAGGGGGTGTCTGGGTGCTTGGAAACCCCCCCCCCCCCTGGGTGCGCCACTGCTGTTTCAGCTTGTCTTTCATTAGTGATAAAGCTACCAGTAACTGTGAGACTGCATTTAATTTAATGTGAACTTAATGTACATTTAAATCTCCTTTCATGTATCACAACCATCTTCCTGCCCTATTACAGTTCTCAGCTGGGGTCAGTTAATAAAATATTCCATTCTAGTGCATGTTAACTTTGTTGTGTATTTACTGTGCCTGGGGGAAGAACCCTTGCCTCTCTACCAGGGCATGGTCATAGGTGGTTATTGCCGCAGAACCACACTATCAGTATCCTTACCCCAAATTGGGTATCACATTATTAGACTTTAGGGGCATAGTTAAATTTATTAGATTAAAGGGGGCATGCATCTTTTTTTTATCTCAGTTCTACTTAGCATGATAAATTAAGACTCATTGTGTTTCTTATTTTGACATGCAATTTTGTTTTATGTTACCATCAACACGAACACAAATAATTACATTTGCTAAAATATGAAATCAGTAATTCCATGAAAAACTGAGTATTGTATGCCGAACTTTGCAAGACCATACATTACTCAGTATAGATTCTGTATATAAGACTAAAGTGATGAAGAAAAATGAATGCTGGCTCACTACGTCTTATGCATTTTCATATTTCTCTATGCCTCCATCTGCTTCTTATCATAATATACTGTAGCAGTCAGACAATCTGCTTCCAGCATGCACAACCCATTATGAGAGGAGACTTGAATCTCTTAAATGTAGATTGAGATGTCCTAAAACATTAATAATGATCGGCATTGGACAAAAGGCTAATCAAATGGGAAAATTCCCTGCTATATCTGACTGGTGGGATTTGCCAGGCCCTGTTATAATATAGTACACTAAGGGGGACATTTACTAAGCAGTGATAAGAGCTGAGAAGTCAGCCAGTGGAGAAGTTACCCCATCAACCAATCAGCAGCTCTGTATAATTTTATAGTATGCAAATTATAGATGTTACTTCAGTGCTGATTGGTTGCCATGGGCAACTTCTCAACTTGCTCACTTCTCCACTCTTATCAGTGCTTAGTAAATGTACCCCTAAGAGAAATTATCCATGAACATAAAACCCAAAGCTCACATAGGGCACGATTCAGAGGTGGACACAATGTCGATGACACACACTGTTGGCCAATGTTGTAAGTCTGTGCATGTAAATATAAATATACAGTAAATATAAACCGTGGCTCCTGTTGAGAAAATTAATTGTTAGTAAAAATGTTTACAACTCCTTTGGGGACAATATGATGAGTGGTGGATGATGTTTCCCAGATTTGCACAGTTCGTTTTGCCCTTACTTTCCCTACCTCTAAGAGGATCCGTTGGTGAGTCCGGTGAGAAGTCTGGGACTGACTGGCGTGTCAGACTCCCATTGCACGTGGTGCGGCCGCTGCGTCCAGTGGCAGCAGTCTCCAGCTAATGACGTCACTCCGGTGGGCGGCAAGCGGAAAACGGGTGCAATTACGCTATCTGAATCCAGCGCTTCCACTCCTGTAGTCTACAACGTGTTTCGTGTGACTGGCGCACTTAATCATGGATGACTAGATCACGAAAAAGATTGCATATTTATACATAAAAAACTTTATTGTTCAGACTGGAAGTTCCGGCTGGAAACATAAAAACAGGCAGTAGCCATGTGGTAAAAAGAGGTTTAATTCTCCAGTTTGATCCATTTGCTAATATTTTGGTATAAATGGTAAAAAACAATTAAAATATAGGTGACACGTTTATATAAATAAGAATGTATATCTGAAAAGTATAATGAGATACATATGAGAGTCGATGGATCTATGAATTGAGAACATTGGAACCGCAAGGATTGAACATAGATTTTGAGTTCAATGCCTTTTTATCTTAATAACCTCAAATGGTACTTTTCAGATATGGGCGTTTCTAGGAAGAGACAGGGGAGTGGCTAAGCCCACCAAGCCATGTCATGGGCATGTCGCTGAAAGAGACTGCACCCAAAGATGCACAGATGGTCACACAGGAGGCCATACTCTGATGGAGAAACTGCATCTGCCATAGGGCTGGGGCAAGTTTTGATAGTACGACCATCCGTATTTTTGTAATCCCAAAATGCGACTAGAAAAAAGTAATATTTCACAACATTCTGAGTTCGTCATAAACACAAATTACAACAAATTGATTGCTAGATATACGTTTAAGTAAAATCATCTTCAAATCTTCGTCAGAGCATTCCAACTAATTGACTGCTTTGTAAAGATATATACTTAAGTAAAATAATTTTCAACTCTTCTGCAGAACATTGCGACTAATGACTGCTTTGTAAAGATATATGCTTTTCTAAAATCATATTCAACACTTCTGCAGAGCATTACAACTTATTGACTGCTTTGTAAAGATACAGTATATGCTTACATAAAATTAATCTTCAACCCTCTGCTGTAGTATCAGACATCTGCTGTTGATCTAATAAAGTGTCTTCCAAATTTATTTTTCAAAACTATTATTTGCAGACTCTACGGGGGAGATTCAAATGTTTGAAAAGTCAGTTGGGAGTCTGTTTTTTCCTATCTAATAGGAAAAAACAGACACCCAACCGACTTTTCAAACATTTGAATCTCCCCCTACAAATATGAGGTGGGGGAGGGGAATGTAATAGGGTGTGAGAATCAGGAAGTGAGAGTTCTGTTTTTTTTTAAAGTGGCAATCATTTACATGGCAAAAAGGGTGGATTTTGCTATGTAAATGATTGCCACTTTAAAAAAACAGGAGGACTCACAAAATCTCTCACTTTCTGATTCTCACACCCTATTACATTCCCCCAAATATGTTGGAATGCCATGATTGTCTGTTTAAGCCAGAGGTTCTCAAATGCACTCAAGGCACCCTATCTATCGGTCCAGGATTTAGGTATATCCATGGCTCAGCACAGATGGATAGATCAAATTGACTGAGGTGCTAATTAAGTTATCTGTGGGCAAGCATGGATAAACTTAAAACCTGCACCATTGAGGTGCCTTAAGGACTGTGCTTTTATTGTAGGGCGTGGGGATTGGGTTTAGAGTCCAATTATTGGGCACACATGCATTGTATCTCTACTTAAGTTTGATTTCATATGCTGGTGACGATTAGACTGCGTGCATATTATATAAGTGTGCATATTTATCAATATGACAAAATGCAAACATAATTTCGATGTTAAACCAAAGGAAAATAGAAGAACATTCTAACAACAATCAGGAATATAAAAGGACTGCATTATTAAACAACAAATGTGAGTTCATTCACTCTTCGTAACAAACAACTCCTAGCTGTGTAATATGGATACTTAGCACTGATCTTCCTGCAAGAACTTTCCACGTCATCTGCAATTACTTTTATTTATACTTTCAGTTTTTCACAAAGACCTGATTGCACAGCTGAAACAAACATCTGATTTCTTCTATAAACTTAAAAATCCAGTCTGAATAACCATTGCGTTTTTTCCTACACTCACATCCTCTCATTTGTAACACAGTCTACCTTAAAATTACATTTCTGCAGCCATATAATCTTTACTTTTATTTCACTTGCAACTAAATTGTTTCAGTTGAACATATACATTTACCAAAACTATACTTTCACCAACAGTTCTTCAACTCTACTGCTCTGTTTTTTTCTTACAGCCTCCAATGCTATTTAAAATTTCACACAGTAGAGTCCCTTATACACATTACACCACAGTAGAGCCCCTCTTACACATTATGCCATGATAGAATCACTAATACACGTTACACCACACAGTAGTGTCCCTTACACACATTATACCACAGTAGAGTTCCTTATACACATTATACCATGATAGAGCCACTTATAAATGTTACACCACACAGTAGTGTCCCTTATACACATTACACTACCGTAGAGCCCCTTAGACACAACATGCCATGATAGAGACACTTACACACATTACACCACAGTAGAGCCGCTATGGAAGTAGATGTGAGATGAGGACAAGAGAGAGGTGAGGACAAGAGAGAGAGGGGGGGGGGGAGGACGAGAGAGAGAGAGAGAGAGGTGAGGACTAGAAAGAGAGATGGGGAGGACAAGAGAGAGGGGTGAGGACAAGAAAGAGTTGGACAAGAGAGCAGTGAGGACAGTAGAGAGAGAGGGGGTAATTCAGACCTGATCACTAGGGTGCTTTTTTGCATCCCTGCGATAAGTTAGTTGATGTCTACAGAGGGGGGGGGGGGATTTGCTGTGCAGGTGTGTGTTCGCATGTGCAGGAGAGCTGCACAAACAGAAGTTTGTGCACTCTCTGCACAGCCTAGGACTTACTCAGCCGCTGCAATGATCGGGGCCGGAGCTGACGTCAGAAACCCTCCCTCCAAATGCCTGGTCCCTCCTGCATTTTTCCTGACACTCCTCAAAAACGGTCAGTTGCCACCCACAAACGCCCTCTTCCTGTCAATCTCCTTGCATTCGCCAGTGCAATGGGATTTTTCTCACCATTCCATCGCTGCCCGGCGCTCCCTGTAGCTGCGGGCTGTCACGCCTGCGCATTGCGGTGCATACACATGCGCAGTTCAGACCTGAAAATGCACAGCAGCGATCAGGTCTGAATCGGCCCCAGAGAGATGTGAGGACAAGAAAGAGAGGGGGGTGAGGACAAGAGAGAGGTGGATGAGAGAGAGAAGTGAGGACAGGAGAGAGAGGGGTGAGGATGAGAAAGTGGTGAGGACAGGAGAGACAGTCAGTGCACGTATACACCCACAGTCACCATGGCAGGGGGCCAGCACACAGATCTCCTTTCCCCCAACAATTACTGGGCTTTTCCAGTCTGCCCCTGCAGTACTGTTGTGGCCATGTGCTACGTTGTGCTGCTGCTGGGGCCTGGATCTGGAACTGTCTGTGTGATGGGTCTCCTTCTCAATTCCAGGGGCTCTGACAGGCAGGCTGCAGCTAGGCTGCAGCTTGTGGGCAGGTAGCTACAGGTATTTCCATGTGCCATCAACTGATGCTGTGGTGCTGCTGCTGCTCCATCTTCTCTCCCCGCAGCCACTCTCAGAATGCTGTGTGCTCTGGCATTCTGGGTTAGGTGGGAGGAAAAGAGCTCACCAGCAGCAGCACTGTGAGCCTGGGATGGAGGAAAAAAATATGGAGGTGGACGAGAGCTGCCCACAGGATGCCTGTGGTCACGCACTCAGGCCACAGCGCCTTGGGTGATGGACCTGCTTACCCACCCCTAGAACTGCCACTGACGGGAGTCGCCTATTGGACAGAGGCTCCCATGTGGAGTTCTCCTACCAGGAGTTGCCAATAATAAGTGGCCCATCAACCGCTGTTGAACTACATATACCAGCATGCCCTGATAGCAAAACTGTGGCAGGACATGCTGAGATGTGTAGTCTCACAACTGGAGGGCCACTTATGTATTTATTTACTTATTTATTTAAAAAAAAATCTGTTAACAGTGAGGCTCCCATCTATGCTACCACTTTTATTATTATTATTTATTTATTTATTTATTTTTGGGGGGGGGGGGCTATATAAATCTGCGACGAGGTGTCCTGTATAACATGGCAGCTAACAGCAGGGAGGCCGTGTCATTAATATACCGTGAGTCCCTGCTGCAGCCCCCCTGCTTGTTATGCAGGCTGTCTGCTCAGCTGTGACAAACTGAAGCAGTCTCCATCCATTCACAGTGTGATACAGCCACCTATGCATGGCAGCACAGCCATATCACAGACTGCTCTCTTGCTAAGTGTTGACCTACCGGGCTTCCGTAGCCCTATAGGACACTGAGGGGTCTATTCATGACCCCCGAGTGTGATGAATGCATCTGTGACCGCGGCTGACCCCGACAGTGACAGTCAGATTGCAACCGTGGCTATAGCTACACGAAACACTGGACCACCAGGGCCTTTTAAAGTCTGAGGAGCGTGGCTCTGGACACTCAGCAACAGAGTGGCCTGGGAGGCACATGGCACTCTGCCTCCCCCCCCCCCCCCCCCACACACACACACTCATTAGGTAGACCATTATAGGTCGACAGGCATTAGGTCAACACATGGGAAAGGTTGACATGGTCAGCAGGTTGACATGGAAAAAGGTCGCATGAGGGTTTTTTTTGTGTCATTTTCTTTGTAAAGTGCATCGTGTCCCCTCACATGGCTCGTGTAGCTCGCCATGCTTTGGGCAAGGTGTCTCACTCCACTACCACTGCGCTCAGAACAGGTTACTATTCCTAATCGTAGTCCACGTGGATCGTAAAGTATGAAAAAGTAAAAAACAAAAATGAAAAAAATGTGAAAAACTCATGTTGACCTTTTCATGTGTCGACCTTTGTCATGTCCACCTAATGCTCGTGTCGAAAATTTTGCAGGTGTCGACCTAATGCACGTCGACCTATTGAGTGTCAACCTAAGTAAGGTCGACCTAAGGACCTTATAGAAACTGTGTTCTTGTCTGTATATTTACACCACTGACAATCCTATTTTCTCTTACGTCCTAGTGGATACTGGGGTCTTGTACTTTAGAACCATGGGGTATATATTGGGTCCACTGGAGCCTGGCACTTTAAAAATTTTAGTGTGTGTATGTGTGTGCTGACTCCTCCCCTCTATGCCCCTCCTACCAGACTCAGTTTAGAAAAATGTGCCCAAGGAGCCGGGTGCACTTCTCTGGAGCTCCAGAGATTTTTCTTTTCATTTTAAGTTAGTTTATTGTTTACAGGTAGCTCTGCTTGGCAGACAGACTACCTGCTTCATGGGACTTAGAGGGGGGACTAAACCAACCTCCTGGGGGTTAATGGTTCGTAATCCTAGATGACAGGACACTGAGCTTCTGAGGTGCTGATCACTCATCGTCAGTATGTGTGCCTACTCGAGCAGCTAGCCGCCACCCTCTAACAGATGCCAAAGACCAGGTGCGGTGAGTGTTACACCGGGGTCTCGGCTAGCGGGTCCCCGGTGCTGTTTGGCAGCATGTCACGCGGCGGTCACGGGCCCGGAGCTGTGGTGCCCTATTGCCCTGCAGTGTTCACTGTCAGCTAAGGCCTTGTGTGAACTGTAACTGACATTTCCATGGTGTTTTACACTTGTGGACAGTACAATCTTATCAGGGGCCGTGCGCAATTGCAAGGAACGAGGCTTCCCGGAGTGGGACCAGTGGCGGGAAGGCACCATTTTCCTGATGCTGCAGATCATCAAGGCTGCATGCACACTGCTCCTCCAGGACCCACGCTGTTACAGACTGTCTGAACTGGTACTAGAGGGTCATAGACAGGGGGGAGCAAGCCAGCGGTAAACCGATGCACTGATTTTACATACACTGTTTTCTACACATTGTGCTGCTGTGTTCTGTGTGCTGGTGGGTCCGCTCCTCAGTGTCACTCCAAAGGGCTCAATACAGTCTGTGTGGGGTGTTGGGCAATGGGCTGCACTGTTATTTGCTGTATTATGTCTGAAGACTTGGTTATGTGTGCTGCTTGTAATTCTACCCTATCTTCAGCGGGGTCTCTCATGTGCAAGCAACGTCTCCTCAAGGGCCCAGCTCACAGACACCTGACTGGATGGACAGCTTTAAGAGCATGATTCACAATGTCAGTTCTGAACTAGCGGCTACGAAAAGGGAGAGACAGGTGTTAAAACACTTAATTGATTGTGTAGCTAAGGCAGCAGATTCCAGGAAGGCTTCGCAGCCCCTTCTAGTGGCTTCATACAAACTCTCACTGCCACAGGTTTTACAGTCCGATTCTGGTTCTGATCAGCCAGATGTGAATGTTGATGATATGGACGAGGATAGCTCTCTATCCCCTGGGGTGGAGGCCCTTATTTTCGCCATAAGAGAGGTCCTTCACATACCGGACCCGGAGGCGGAACCAGATGAGGAGTTATACTTTAATGTAAGACCCAGGAGTTCAGCTACTTTTCCGGTGTCTAAGGAGTAAACTCCCTAGCCAGGGAGGCTTGGTTTAACCCTGATAAAAAATGTAAAATTCTTCAGAGGTTTTTATCAACTTCTCCCCCTCCAGCTGAGGATAGGAAGGTCTGGGAACCCCCCCTATAGTTTGTGGGTGGATCTCCAGGGCTGTGTTAAAGTGGTCTGATATTGTTATTGATGGTTTAGACACTCTTCCCCGGGATGAGGTAGTTACCCTGCTGCAACATATACAGGATGCTGTCAATTTTATGAGCGAGTCTATAAAGGAGTTGTATACGATTAAAGGCCTCAATACTGCTATGGTGGTCTCAGCGCGCAGAGCTCTGTGGTTACGTCAATGGGCGGCCGATGCTGATTCCAAAAAGGGTGTAGAAAATCTTCCCTTTACAGGTGAAGCCTTGTTTGGAAACAAATTAAATAAGTGGATCTCCCAGGAAACGGCGGGTAAGTCTACCTATCTGCCGTCGGCTGCGCCACCTGCTAGACGTTCTTACACCGGACCCTCCTTGCAGTCCTTTCGTGTGGCAAGGTTCAAAGGCAGGGGCCGAGGGGTCTCCACCACTTCCAGAGGATTTCATGGTAAGTCCCATAAACCTGCACCTGCTGTCTCCCTGGACCAGACCACCGGATTCCATGTGACAGTTGGCCCCAGCGACAAGGTGATTTTAAGGGAGGTGCTCACCTTCAACACTTCGCCCCTGCCGGGATCCTTTGGTGAGGGATCTCATTTTCCATGGATATCGGCTGGAATTCCAAACACTACCTCCTCACAGGTTTTTCAAGTCGGGCTTACCAGCTTTACCCGCAGCAAAAGTTACCCTGCAAGAGGCTATTCAAAAACTCTTGCAGACAGGGGTGTTAGTTCCGGTGCCTCCTCTGTTATGCCACAGGGGTTTTTACTCCAGTCTTTTTGTCATTCCCAAACCAGACGGTTCGGTGCACCCCATCTTGAATCTGAAGTCTCTCAACTCGCATCTGCGGGTATTCAAATTCAAGATGGAGTCCTTGAGGGTGGTGGTGTCTGCTCTGGAGGAGGGGGAGTTCCTGGTGTCTCTGGATGTCAGGATGATTACCTTCACATTTCCGTGTGGCCTCCTCATCAGGCTTACCTCAGGTTCGCCATATTGGATGACCATTTCCAATTTCAGGCCTTACCCTTCGGATTATCCACAGTTCCAAGGGTCTTTACCAAGATCATGGTGGAGATGATGCTGCAACTGCGCATGATAAGGAGTAAACATAGTCCCCTACTTGGACGATCTTCTAATCAAGGATGTGTCCAGGGAACGTCTGCTACACTGCATCGATCTAACAACTCGCCTTCTCACGGATCATGGGTGGATCCTGAATTTCCAGAAATCTCACCTGGAACTGACCCAGCGTCTTCAGTTCCTGGGAATTATACTGGACACGTATCTCAAAAGGTGTTTCTCCTGATGCACAAGGCCTCGGCTATCCAGGCTTTGGTCCGCTTGGTACTCAGTCCTCGCAGTGTGTCTATCCATCTTTGCATCAGATTACTGGGCAAGATGGTGGCTGCATACGAGGCAATCCAATATGGCAGGTTTCATGCCCGGCCATTTCAACTGGATCTGCTGGACAAGTGGTCGGGTTTTCACCTGCATATGCATCAGGAAGTGACCCTCTCTCCGAAAGCTCGGATTTCTCTATTATGGTGGCTTCAACTTCCTCACCTGGTAGAGGGCAGATGTTTCAATATCCACCCGTGGATTCTACTGACAATGGATGCCAGCCTCCAGGGTTGGGGAGTGGTGACCTAAGGGGCCCAGTTCCAAGGGTTGTGGTCAGTTCTGGAATCGACTTTACCGTTAAACATCCTAGAACTCAGAGCAGTTTACAATGCTCTTCTACAAGCCTCCCATCTCCTGAAGGGTTTAGGCGATCCAGGTTCAATCGTACAACGCCACGGCGGTGGCGTACATAAACCAACGAGGGGTAACAAGAAGCAGAGGGGCGAAGCGAGAGGTGTCAAAAATCCTTCTCTGGGCGGAGGCCAATGCAAAGGCCATTATAGCCATATTCATTTCAGGAGTGGACAACTGGGAAGCAGGCTTCCTCAGCAGGCACGGCCTCCATCCAGGGGAATGGGGCCTGCAACGTCTGGGCCCCTTCATAAATATATACAGTAAATTCAGCTGCTGCATGCATGATAATGTACCAGATTAATAACAGAGTAATAACAGCACTGTAGAACATACACCATAGTCCAGTATAAGGTAACATATGTATAATGTATAATTCTAATGCACAGTCTGGAACCTGATCTTTAAAGCAGGAGGTGGGCCCCCAGGCAGTAGGGCCCACCAGTGGTTTCTCCTGTACCCTTGTGGGCCAGTCTGAGCCTGTACAAAGGCTATGTTTGACGGCTTAGAAGTTGAGAGGGAGATTCTAGCAAGAAAAGGTCTTCCCTCCTGGGTTATTTCCACGATGGTCCAGGCCAGGAAGATGGTAACGTCAAAACATTATCATCACCTGGTGTGAAAGTAGAAAGGTTCCTCTTGTGTAATTTAGAATTGGTCGTTTTCTACTTTTCCTGCAAGCGCAAGCGCATATGGGCCTACGCTTAGGCTCCATCAAAGTCCAGATTTCAGCGCTCTCTATTTTCTTCCAGAAACAGCTTGCCATGTTGCCTGAAGTACAGACGTTTCTGAAGGGTGTTCTTCATATGCAATCGCCCTTTGTACCTCCCACGGCTCCGTGTGACCTCAATGTGGTTCTGTCTTTTCTCCAATCGGATTGGTTTGAACCCTTACATAGGGTGGAGTTGAAATTTCTCACCTGGAAGACGGTGATGTTATTGGCTTTGGCGTCGGCCAGGCGTGTCTCTGAATTAGGGGCCTTGTCCTGCAAGAGTCCTTATTTGATTTTTCATGAAGACAGGGTGGAACTTAGGACCCGTCCTCAGTTTTTGCCGAAGGTGGTGTCAGCTTTTCATGTGAATCAGCCCATTGTGGTTCCGGTGTTGTCTAATGCTTCCATTGGTCCTGAGTCTTTGGACGTGGTCAGGGCCCTGAAGATTTATGTCAAACAGACAGCCCATCATCTGAAATCTGACTCGCTGTTTGTCCTTTAAGATGCCTCCAAAATTGGTCAGCCGGCTTCTAAGCAACCTATTGCTCGTTGGCTCAGGTTGACCATTCAACAGGCTTATACTTCGGTGGCTCTGCTTTTGCTGACATCTATTCAGGCCCACTCGACGAGGTCGGTGGGCTCTTCCTGGGCGGCTGCACGGGGTGTTTCGGCACTACAGCTGTGCCAAGCTGCAACATGGTCTGGTTCAAACACCTTTGTAAAATTCTATAGGTTCGATAACTTGACCAAGGATGACCTTCAGTTTGGTCAGGCGGTTTTGCACTCTTCAACCCGTTTGGGAGCTTTGCGGCTTCCCCATGGTACTAAAGTACAAGACCCCAGTATCCACTAGGACGTAAGAGAAAATAGGAATTTAATATCTACCGGTAATTCCTTTTCTCCTAGTCCGTAGTGGATACTGGGCGCCCGCCTCAGTGCTTCGTTCCTGCTTACCTGTGTAAGTATTTAGTTTGACCAACATTGTGGTTCCGTTATATTGTTGGGATAGCTGTGCTATCTGGGTTAGGTTGGTTTTGCTATCCTCTGTTCCAGATAGCACCCTCCTTTCATTATGGTTGTGTGTTGGCTTGTTGCCTCACCGCTGTTGTTTTGTTCTCTCATTTTATGTCCGTCTCCTTGGGCACAGTTTTCCTAGACTGAGTCTGGTAGGAGGGGCATAAAGGGGAGGAGCCATCACACACATACACATACTAAAAGTTTTAAAGTGCCAGGCTCCAGTGGACCCGATCTATACCGCATGGTACTAAAGTACAAGACCCCAGTATCCACTACGGACTAGGCGTAAAGGAATTACGGGGAGGTATTCAATTCCTATTTTTTCATCTGAACATTGATAATTCATAAATTGCCTGAAGTCTGCAGTCTAGCAAAAACATTCTCCAGCAGTCTTATTTAATTGGCTAATAATGATGATTGTAAAGATCAGATAATTACAGATTACACATTAAAGAAAATGATCACTGTAGAATCTATGAGTTATAGAAAATTACAAGGTTTAACTTGCTGTGGCATGTACCCCTTTAAAGCACTCAAACAGTGTAATGTAAAGACATAAAAATATTGCTTTAATTTGTTTGTAATGTGGTAGTGTCACATCAATGCAGGAAGTTAGTTTTTGTGAATTGGGAATCCATACTTACCAGTTCAATACTGTGAGAATACTTGATAGTTTTTTATTGATTCACAAATCAATGTACTTGAGAGCTATTACCAAAACAGGTAGTCTTTTTACCACCAGGTGGCACCATTTACCTCTTAGTCTCATACAGCTCACCATAAGGTAATATACGCCTGAAATTCAGGAAATTGTTACTGTGCTATTCATGTAATGTCCTGATTTACAATGCATGATTTGGTAGTGTATCTATTACCATTTTTATTAGGTTTTAAAACCTTATTGACTGTACCCAGTGCCATGTCTGCTACAATGCTTGGAACTAGCCATTTAATTGTTGGACTTATAAAATAAACAAGCTGGATGTATAAAATTAATTTCATATTGAGGGGCATTTGACATCACAACCATCACAAATCAGACCCTGCTTCTTTCCCTGTCTAAAGGGCAGCCCAAGGCCTTCTACTTGCCTAGGATTCCACATCACAACACTGCCTCTGTCACAAACAGCACTATCCTAATTATTATTATTATCCAGTATTTATGTGGTGCCACAAAAGGTCTGTAGCACCTTGCAGGGTACAGAAACCAGAAATGTGCAAAACAAGAAAAAAGGGACTTACTGTACACTACAAAATATTGCAGAACATTGGGGGTAATTCCGAGTTGATCGCAGCAGGACATTTTTTAGCAGTTGGGCAAAACCATGTGCACTGCAGGGGAGGCAGATATAACATGTGCAGAGAGAGAGAGATTTGGGTGTGGTGTGTTCAATCTGCAATCTAATTTGCAGTGTAAAAATAAAGCAGCCAGTATTTACCCTGCACAGAAACAAAATAACCCACCCAAATCTAACTCTCTCTGCAAATTTATATCTGCCCCCCCCCCCCCCCCCCTGCAGTGCACGTGGTTTTGCACAACTGCTAAAAAATTTCCTGTTGCGATCAACTTGGAATCACCCCCATGGTTTATAAACATTGCTGCAGTAGCAATCATAGCACCCAAATGAGCAGCGAGGTGGCCAAACCCAAAGTTTTGGTGCAGTTGTTGGCAGTGGGAAGAAGATGATGGTATAAGTGAGGGAAGGAAAAGAACATGAGGGAAGAGTGCTCTGCTCATGAGATCTTACAATCTAAAGGGGAGTAGAAGATAAACACTGAAGCAATGGGTTAGGACAGTGGTTCTCAAACTATGTGCCGTGGCACCCTGGGGTGCCGTGGGACACTAGCAGGGGTGCCTTGGACTCAAATTATTTATGGTCAATGTAATAGGCAAAACCAGTGCTGGTGGCTGTCAGTCATAAACTATGTGGACAAACAGAAGTGAATCTTGTCCCTCACCACATAATTGAACCTAAAGGTGACATATAAAGACACTTTACTTAATTTAATATATTTGCTAAATTTCTGAATAAGAATCCTTAGGCCCAGCAGTGCCGTGAAAAAAATTCTAATACTCTAGGGCGCCGTGATTCAAAAAAGTTTGGGAACCACTGGGTTAGGATGAGAGCTGGAAAACTTTGATAAAGAAGTGGATCTTGAGAGTCCGTTTGACATTTTTTTATAGACGAGGATAGTCTGTTAGGGAGACGGAGAGAGTTCTGGTGGAAGCGAGCAGCAAGGCAAATTAACAATATTACAAAGTGTACAGGCCATCCCTCTCACAGCATCCACATTCTCATCTCCTGCTACTTCAAAACTTGAGACATCTTGGGCGGTATTCAATTCTTTTCACCCCCTTCCACACCCGTTCTGTTTCTGCTAACGGGTGTGGTATAATAATTTCAGCTCGCTACCCCCAGAGTAGCGAGGGCATCCAACCCTTCACGCAGCTAAACCCGATTACTATGGGCGTGATATGCACGATAACTGGGAACACTTTAGAAAGGAGATTGGGCATGATATATCATTTGAATACCGCCCCTTGAGTGAGAAGGATGTGAATGTTGCATACAATAATGTGCTCATAGTAGCACAGTTCCAATACAAAAAGGTTGGAATCTCTGGATTCATTAAATCTCTGTATTAATTTGTTCTTATAAACAACTGAATTTAAAATTATTTTTGGATGACTGTTACCCAAAACTGTAAAATAAAATAAAAAATAATATTACTAAAAATACATTGAAAACTTGGGGGAAATGCACATATAAGCACATTAACTCATTAGAGGCACTTTCAAGATACTTTTACAGGGTAATGACAATCCTATTCAATGGCAGTAAAATCATTGGAATACATGCATTTTTATAAAATCACAGAACTAGTCATACATTCCATGAAGGGCCCTGCACTACAGAAAGCTAGTTCCAGAAGCATGGGGCCTAATTCAGACCTGATGGCAGCAGCAAATTTGTTAGCTAATCGATAAAACCATGTGCACTGCAGGGGGGGGGGGGGGGGCAGATATAATGTGCAGAGAGAGTTACATTTGGGGGGGTTATTTTGTTTCTGTGCAGGGTAAATACTGGCTGCTTTATTTTTACACTGCAATTTAGATTTCAGTTTGAACACACCCCACCCAAATCTAACTCTCTCTGCACATGTTATATCTGCCCCCCCTGTACTGCACATGGTTTTGCCCATTAGCTAACAAATTTGCTGCTGCGATCAGATCTGAATTACCCCCATGATCGGGACCCACAATGTTATGGGACCTTCAAGATGATAACCTGCATAATTCTCAGGTATGACATATCTGAAAACATCCAGTGTGGTAATGCAGTTGTTGTCTGCTAGCAAGAAGGCATCTCATAACTGTATTGCACACCAATAGACACAGATCAGTACAAGTGTACAAGGGGGGTGATTCCGAGTTGTTCGCTCGCTAGCTGCTTTTAGCAGCATTGCCCACGCTAAGCCGCCGCCCTCTGGGAGTGTATCTTAGCTTAGCAGAAGTGAGAACGAAAGATTAGCAGAATTGCGAACAGAAATTTCTTAGCAGTTTCTGAGTAGCTCCAGACTTACTCAGCCATTGCGACTAGCTCAGTCCTTTTCGTTCCTGGTTTGACGTCACAAACACACCCAGCGTTTGCCCAACCACTCCCCCGTTTCTCCAGTCACTCCTGCGTTTTGCAACTCGAACGCCTGCGTTTTTCTGCACACTCCCATAAAATGGCCAGTTTCCGCCCAGAAACACCCACTTCCTGTCAATCACACTACGATCACCACAGCGATGAAAAAGCTTTGTTATGCCGTGAGTAAAATACCTAACTTTTGTGTAAAATAACTAAGCGCATGTGCTCTGCGAACCTTGCGCATGCGCAGTAAGCGACTAATTGCAGTATAGCGAAAATCGGCAACGAGCTAACAACTCGGAATGACCCCCAAGGTCAGCACCAACAGTCCACATCCATCTATGTGAAATTACCCATACCCACAGATACTGAGGTTTGCTAATTATATCATCAATTTGTTTGTTAAGTCTCAAGCATTGGGGGTCATCCCGAGTTGTTCGCTTCTGCTAAGCTAAGATACACTCCCAGAGGGCGGCGGCTTAGCGTGTGCAATGCTGCTAAAAGCAGCTAGCGAGCGAACAACTCGGAATCACCCCCATTGTGTATATTTTCACCCCTATCAACTAAAATGTTTAATATACTGTATCTGGCTTTGTGTAGGTGGTATATGAGAGTCAACAAAGACCAGTAAACCTCCTCTGCGAGCATCTAATTGTGAGTGAACAGTTAAGCACAATACGTGAAATTTCTACAAGATCAGCAGTCATAAAATGCAATTTTGTCTTCTCTCAGCAGTAGGCCTTTACTACAGCAATTTTCATGTAGCCTATTACAGTACTAACACATACTAACTATAAGCCATCTAGAGGGACATTATGATTGTAAATATGCTACCAAAATCACAACACTGCAAAGTACTTGCTGTCTATGGGGGCTTTCAGCAGAGTCTGGCAGAGTTCTCATGAATAGCTGATGCACAGTCAACTGGATAATATTCCTAAATTTTGTTTCCCTCTAGTAATGAAGGGACAGACCACACTAGGCTTCGGTGCATTTGACCATTCCACTTTTACTATCTCAGTGTTACATGTACATACAGTATATTATTAGTTGATCCTTTGTTATCTTGTTCTAAAATAAATTGGTAAGGTATAAGTGTATAAAATCTGAAACTTGTCATAGTGGCAAAGACATACAGATATATTATTATTATTATTATTATTATTATTATTATTATTATTATTTAATAGTGCATGGTTTGCAGCCTGCTGTTATAGACAAGTTACTTGTCAAACATTGTGATACAAAAAATGGATTCATTTTGTATTTTAAAACATTGGTATTGACAACATTTCTGTTATAGCATAATTTTAAAATACAAGCATTTGAAGAAAATAAAAGCTTAACAATTACAGGTAATTGAAAGCATGTACAGTACATTGCAAATAACATTTGTTAGCTTTAAAAGTACTGTTATGTGACAATTATTTGTTTGAAGCTGAATAAATGCTGTCTGAATTGAATTAGTGAAAACTAAACTATTGTCCCAAAAATGATGTCATTCCCCAAACAGATTTGCACTTCTCCTCTTGTAATCTGTAGCTCTTTATTTCAATTTCTTAGTCACATTCATATATTTGTCCAAATGGCCCCCCTGTAGTTAGAAGCTGACATGTTTAGGTAAAGCAATATCCGGTTAACTTTCACCAGACTGACCTCTCTAGAGTAGTACAGGAAAGTCAATCAGTTCTTCTAGACATCTGCCCTCTGATTCCATGGATTGATATGTATTGGTGAGATGGCAGCACCTGTTGAGTTAAGATAATTTAAGATTCTATAAGCACAGCTATCACAACAGGACATGCTGTTTTCACTGTTCCCAGCTCAGGTCTATTTACTAAGCCTTGGATGGAGATAAATTCAACGGAGAAAAAGTACCAGCCAATCCGCTCCTGTCATTTTGCAAACCCAGTCTGTGACAAGTCAGTTAGGAGCTGATTGGCTGGTACTTTATCTCCGTGGACTTATCTCCATCTAATGCTTAGTAAATATACCCCTAAGTGGTAGTATCTTGCAGTGACTCAGACATTATTTCATTGAAGTGGCCAGTTCCCCAGCTTTTGTCAGGACAGGAGGTAGCTCTTACAGCGCCCAGTAATAACACATGGTTGGGAATAGGAATATCATGATATTTGATTAAAAAAAAAGAAACAATAAGTATGGATACAAAATTCAAGCACAGTCTATTGCTAGTCTTAATTTTCTTGTATGGATTTATAAATCCAACCATAACATAAAACAAGCACTAGCTCAAGATCTAACGGTAGTTATATCTCACCCTATTGTTTAGTCTATTAAGCAAAGAAAAATCTTCATGGTACTGTTCCGTCACCATTGCTGTACGGTAGCGAAACAATGCGCTTGAGCTGATCCACCAAGCATAACATTCTGAGATCCAGCAAACCAATCCTGTGGGAGTGACACAGATTTATATAATAGGCTAGAAGGAATACCTATACAAGGAGCTAATAGAAATCCCTTCTTCATACAGAGAGCACTACAATATATTTTATTCCTTTTTGTGTTCATTCTGATAAATACATCTTATACCTAAGAAGAGAAGATTAAGCAGGTAATTCACTTTCTACTATTTGACATTACTTAATTCTGCACTTTGTTATCTTTTTCCAATTAGGTCAGTCTGCCCCAAAGTGTCAATTCATCAAGGTGAAGGCCAAAAAGTTCATTGTTTTGGCAAAACATCAATATTAGTCTTAATAGGCCATAAATAATCTTCTCTGTATGGAGGTATCCCATATACTTACTTACTTACATACATACCCTAAGGGGAAATGCATGGAAGTTTTACTTTCGGAATTGGTTTATTTTTTTGCTGCCCATGCAAGTGCAGCTCTGTGTAGAATCCAGACTATTAGTATCCCATATAGAGTTACTCCCCACTCGGACATAGATGACTGTAGCTCTGTCAGAGGCCTCTCGGTAACCTTGTATGACGTCTTAGTTTTTGGGGCAGATCCTGTAGAAACCTTTATAGTTGTACCAAATTCTTATTAATTCTGTGTGATGATCATATGCTTTCATAATTTGTTCTTTATTGTGGACTTAAAAGTACTGTTGTAGATATTAAAAGTAGAGATGAGCGGGTTCGGTTTCTCTGAATCCGAACCCGCCCGAACTTCATGTTTTTTTTCACGGGTCCGAGCGACTCGGATCTTCCCGCCTTGCTCGGTTAACCCGAGCGCGCCCGAACGTCATCATGACGCTGTCGGATTCTCGCGAGGCTCGGATTCTATCGCGAGACTCGGATTCTATATAAGGAGCCGCGCGTCGCCGCCATTTTCACACGTGCATTGAGATTGATAGGGAGAGGACGTGGCTGGCGTCCTCTCCATTTAGATTAGGGTTGAGAGAGAGAGAGAGAGATTGACCTGAGGCTGTGATACTGTAGAAGAGAGTGCAGAGTTTAGTGACTGACGACCACAGTGACCACCAGACAGTGCAGTTGTTTGTTTTATTTAATATATCCGTTCTCTGCCTGAAAAAAACGATACACACAGTGACTCAGTCACATACCATATCTGTGTGCACTGCTCAGCCCAGTGTGCTGCATCAATGTATATATATATCTGACTGTGCTCAGCTCACACAGCTTATAATTGTGGGGGAGACTGGGGAGCACTGCAGTGCCAGTTATAGGTTATAGCAGGAGCCAGGAGTACATAATATTATATTAAAATTAAACAGTGCACACTTTTGCTGCAGGAGTGCCACTGCCAGTGTGACTAGTGACCAGTGACCTGACCACCAGTATATATAATATTAGTAGTATACTATCTCTTTATCAACCAGTCTATATTAGCAGCAGACACAGTACAGTGCGGTAGTTCACGGCTGTGGCTACCTCTGTGTCGGCACTCGGCAGCCCGTCCATAATTGTATATACCACCTAACCGTGGTTTTTTTTTTCTTTCTTTATAGTCATACTAGTTACGAGTATACTATCTCTTTATCAACCAGTCTATATTAGCAGCAGACACAGTACAGTGCGGTAGTTCACGGCTGTGGCTACCTCTGTGTCGGCACTCGGCAGCCCGTCCATAATTGTATATACCACCTAACCGTGGTTTTTTTTTCTTTCTTTATACATACATACTAGTTACGAGTATACTATCTCTTTATCAACCAGTCTATATTAGCAGCAGACACAGTACAGTGCGGTAGTTCACGGCTGTGGCTACCTCTGTGTCGGCACTCGGCAGCCCGTCCATAATTGTATATACCACCTAACCGTGGTTTTTTTTTCTTTCTTTATACATACATACTAGTTACGAGTATACTATCTCTTTATCAACCAGTCTATATATTAGCAGCAGACACAGTACAGTGCGGTAGTTCACGGCTGTGGCTACCTCTGTGTCGGCACTCGGCAGCCCGTCCATAATTGTATATTCCACCTAACCGTGGTTTTTTTTTCTTTCTTTATACATACATACTAGTTACGAGTATACTATCTCTTTATCAACCAGTCTATATATTAGCAGCAGACACAGTACAGTGCGGTAGTTCACGGCTGTGGCTACCTCTGTGTCGGCACTCGGCAGCCCGTCCATAATTGTATATACCACCTAACCGTGGTTTTTTTTTCTTTCTTTATACATACATACTAGTTACGAGTATACTATCTCTTTATCAACCAGTCTATATTAGCAGCAGACACAGTACAGTGCGGTAGTTCACGGCTGTGGCTACCTCTGTGTCGGCACTCGGCAGCCCGTCCATAATTGTATATACCACCTAACCGTGGTTTTTTTTTCTTTCTTTATACATACATACTAGTTACGAGTATACTATCTCTTTATCAACCAGTCTATATATTAGCAGCAGACACAGTACAGTGCGGTAGTTCACGGCTGTGGCTACCTCTGTGTCGGCACTCGGCAGCCCGTCCATAATTGTATATACCACCTAACCGTGGTTTTTTTTTCTTTCTTTATAGTCATACTAGTTACGAGTATACTATCTCTTTATCAACCAGTCTATATTAGCAGCAGACACAGTACAGTGCGGTAGTTCACGGCTGTGGCTACCTCTGTGTCGGCACTCAGCAGCCCGTCCATAATTGTATATACCACCTAACCGTGGTTTTTTTTTCTTTCTTTATACATACATACTAGTTACGAGTATACTATCTCTTTATCAACCAGTCTATATATTAGCAGCAGACACAGTACAGTGCGGTAGTTCACGGCTGTGGCTACCTCTGTGTCGGCACTCGGCAGCCCGTCCATAATTGTATATACCACCTAACCGTGGTTTTTTTTTCTTTCTTTATACATACATACTAGTTACGAGTATACTATCTCTTTATCAACCAGTCTATATATTAGCAGCAGACACAGTACAGTGCGGTAGTTCATGGCTGTGGCTACCTCTGTGTCGGCACTCGGCAGCCCGTCCATAATTGTATACTAGTATCCAATCCATCCATCTCCATTGTTTACCTGAGGTGCCTTTTAGTTGTGCCTATTAAAATATGGAGAACAAAAATGTTGAGGTTCCAAAATTAGGGAAAGATCAAGATCCACTTCCACCTCGTGCTGAAGCTGCTGCCACTAGTCATGGCCGAGACGATGAAATGCCAGCAACGTCGTCTGCCAAGGCCGATGCCCAATGTCATAGTACAGAGCATGTCAAATCCAAAACACCAAATATCAGTAAAAAAAGGACTCCAAAACCTAAAATAAAATTGTCGGAGGAGAAGCGTAAACTTGCCAATATGCCATTTACCACACGGAGTGGCAAGGAACGGCTGAGGCCCTGGCCTATGTTCATGGCTAGTGGTTCAGCTTCACATGAGGATGGAAGCACTCAGCCTCTCGCTAGAAAAATGAAAAGACTAAAGCTGGCAAAAGCATTAGCACCGCAAAGAACTGTGCGTTCTTCGAAATCCCAAATCCACAAGGAGAGTCCGACTCCAATTGTGTCGGTTGCGATGCCTGACCTTCCCAACACTGGACGTGAAGAGCATGCGCCTTCCACCATTTGCACGCCCCCTGCAAGTGATGGAAGGAGCACCCGCAGTCCAGTTCCTGATAGTCAGATTGAAGATGTCAGTGTTGAAGTACACCAGGATGAGGAGGATATGGGTGTTGCTGGCGCTGGGGAGGAAATTGACCAGGAGGATTCTGATGGTGAGGTGGTTTGTTTAAGTCAGGCACCCGGGGAGACACCTGTTGTCCGTGGTAGGAATATGGCCGTTGACATGCCTGGTGAAAATACCAAAAAAATCAGCTCTTCGGTGTGGAAGTATTTCACCAGAAATGCGGACAACAGGTGTCAAGCCGTGTGTTCCCTTTGTCAAGCTGTAATAAGTAGGGGTAAGGACGTTAACCACCTCGGAACATCCTCCCTTATACGTCACCTGCAGCGCATTCATAATAAGTCAGTGACAAGTTCAAAAACTTTGGGTGACAGCGGAAGCAGTCCACTGACCAGTAAATCCCTTCCTCTTGTAACCAAGCTCACGCAAACCACCCCACCAACTCCCTCAGTGTCAATTTCCTCCTTCCCCAGGAATGCCAATAGTCCTGCAGGCAATGTCACTGGCAATTCTGACGAGTCCTCTCCTGCCTGGGATTCCTCCGATGCATCCTTGCGTGTAACGCCTACTGCTGCTGGCGCTGCTGTTGTTGCTGCTGGGAGTCGATGGTCATCCCAGAGGGGAAGTCGTAAGCCCACTTGTACTACTTCCAGTAAGCAATTGACTGTTCAACAGTCCTTTGCGAGGAAGATGAAATATCACAGCAGTCATCCTGCTGCAAAGCGGATAACTGAGGCCTTGACAACTATGTTGGTGTTAGACGTGCGTCCGGTATCCGCCGTTAGTTCACAGGGAACTAGACAATTTATTGAGGCAGTGTGTCCCCGTTACCAAATACCATCTAGGTTCCACTTCTCTAGGCAGGCGATACCGAGAATGTACACGGACGTCAGAAAAAGACTCACCAGTGTCCTAAAAAATGCAGTTGTACCCAATGTCCACTTAACCACGGACATGTGGACAAGTGGAGCAGGGCAGGGTCAGGACTATATGACTGTGACAGCCCACTGGGTAGATGTATGGACTCCCGCCGCAAGAACAGCAGCGGCGGCACCAGTAGCAGCATCTCGCAAACGCCAACGCCAACTCTTTCCTAGGCAGGCTACGCTTTGTATCACCGCTTTCCAGAATACGCACACAGCTGAAAACCTCTTACGGCAACTGAGGAAGATCATCGCGGAATTGCTTACCCCAATTGGACTCTCCTGTGGATTTGTGGCATCGGACAACGCCAGCAATATTGTGTGTGCATTAAATATGGGCAAATTCCAGCACGTCCCATGTTTTGCACATACCTTGAATTTGGTGGTGCAGAATTTTTTAAAAAACGACAGGGGAGTGCAAGAGATGCTGTCGGTGGCCAGAAGAATTGCGGGACACTTTCGGCGTACAGGCACCACGTACAGAAGACTGGAGCACCACCAAAAACTACTGAACCTGCCCTGCCATCATCTGAAGCAAGAAGTGGTAACGAGGTGGAATTCAACCCTCTATATGCTTCAGAGGTTGGAGGAGCAGCAAAAGGCCATTCAAGCCTATACAATTGAGCACGATATAGTAGGTGGAATGCACCTGTCTCAAGCGCAGTGGAGAATGATTTCAACGTTGTGCAAGGTTCTGATGCCCTTTGAACTTGCCACACGTGAAGTCAGTTCAGACACTGCCAGCCTGAGTCAGGTCATTCCCCTCATCAGGCTTTTGCAGAAGAAGCTGGAGACATTGAAGGAGGAGCTAACACGGAGCGATTCCGCTAGGCATGTGGGACTTGTGGATGGAGCCCTTAATTCGCTTAACAAGGATTCACGGGTGGTCAATCTGTTGAAATCAGAGCACTACATTTTGGCCACCGTGCTCGATCCTAGATTTAAAGCCTACCTTGGATCTCTCTTTCCGGCAGACACAAGTCTGCTGGGGTTGAAAGACCTGCTGGTGACAAAATTGTCAAGTCAAGCGGAACGCGACCTGTCAACATCTCCTCCTTCACATTCTCCCGCAACTGGGGGTGCGAGGAAAAGGCTCAGAATTCCGAGCCCACCCGCTGGCGGTGATGCAGGGCAGTCTGGAGCGACTGCTGATGCTGACATCTGGTCCGGACTGAAGGACCTGACAACGATTACGGACATGTCGTCTACTGTCACTGCATATGATTCTCTCAACATTGATAGAATGGTGGAGGATTATATGAGTGACCGCATCCAAGTAGGCACGTCACACAGTCCGTACTTATACTGGCAGGAAAAAGAGGCAATTTGGAGGCCCTTGCACAAACTGGCTTTATTCTACCTAAGTTGCCCTCCCACAAGTGTGTACTCCGAAAGAGTGTTTAGTGCCGCCGCTCACCTTGTCAGCAATCGGCGTACGAGGTTACATCCAGAAAATGTGGAGAAGATGATGTTCATTAAAATGAATTATAATCAATTCCTCCGCGGAGACATTGACCAGCAGCAATTGCCTCCACAAAGTACACAGGGAGCTGAGATGGTGGTTTCCAGTGGGGACGAATTGATAATCTGTGAGGAGGGGGATGTACACAGTGATATATCGGAGGGTGATGATGAGGTGGACATCTTGCCTCTGTAGAGCCAGTTTGTGCAAGGAGAGATTAATTGCTTCTTTTTTGGGGGGGGTCCAAACCAACCCGTCATATCAGTCACAGTCGTGTGGCAGACCCTGTCACTGAAATGATGGGTTGGTTAAAGTGTGCATGTCCTGTTTTGTTTATACAACATAAGGGTGGGTGGGAGGGCCCAAGGACAATTCCATCTTGCACCTCTTTTTTCTTTTCTTTTTCTTTGCGTCATGTGCTGTTTGGGGAGGGTTTTTTGGAAGGGACATCCTGCGTGACACTGCAGTGCCACTCCTAGATGGGCCCGGTGTTTGTGTCGGCCACTAGGGTCGCTTATCTTACTCACACAGCTACCTCATTGCGCCTCTTTTTTTCTTTGCGTCATGTGCTGTTTGGGGAGGGTTTTTTGGAAGGGACATCCTGCGTGACACTGCAGTGACACTCCTAGATGGGCCCGGTGTTTGTGTCGGCCACTAGGGTCGCTTATCTTACTCACACAGCTACCTCATTGCGCCTCTTTTTTTCTTTGCGTCATGTGCTGTTTGGGGAGGGTTTTTTGGAAGGGACATCCTGCGTGACACTGCAGTGCCACTCCTAGATGGGCCCGGTGTTTGTGTCGGCCACTAGGGTCGCTAATCTTACTCACACAGCTACCTCATTGCGCCTCTTTTTTTCTTTGCGTCATGTGCTGTTTGGGGAGGGTTTTTTGGAAGGGCCATCCTGCGTGACACTGCAGTGCCACTCCTAGATGGGCCCGGTGTTTGTGTCGGCGACTAGGGTCGCTTATCTTACTCACACAGCGACCTCGGTGCAAATTTTAGGACTAAAAATAATATTGTGAGGTGTGAGGTATTCAGAATAGACTGAAAATGAGTGGAAATTATGGTTTTTGAGGTTAATAATACTTTGGGATCAAAATGACCGCCAAATTCTATGATTTAAGCTGTTTTTTAGGTTTTTTTGAAAAAAACACCCGAATCCAAAACACACCCGAATCCGACAAAAAAAATTCGGTGAGGTTTTGCCAAAACGCGGTCGAACCCAAAACACGGCCGCGGAACCGAACCCAAAACCAAAACACAAAACCCGAAAAATTTCCGGCGCTCATCTCTAATTAAAAGTCTTTAAAAACTCCTTACATTATTCTCCAGATTGGTGTTTTTCAATAATTTTTTTCCTCAGATTTGCATTGAATGTTCTTTGATTGTCAGGATAAAGTTTGTACTAACCAGACGTCTATATTTTATTTGACATTTCAGAGTACTAAAATGTGAAATATGTCAAAGTAGTGTAAACTTTTTACTTTATAGCCAGTTTAGGTTTAAGACAATTAAACTGGAATCTCATCCTATATGATTACTGCTTAAATCTGCATAATTTGGCATTAACCACTTGCCTGGCTTTTTTGCATCAGATGTGACTACGATAGGCTGGGCTTTTCCTGACATGGTCGCATCAGATGCCACCAGTCAGAATGCCCACTGGGAGGCTGGTGGAAGAGAACCTGACAGCCTCTCTGATTTTGGATCCCTCCTCCAGTGCCTGTCGTGCAAGCGATCACTGCTAATCAGGCAGCATGGCAGCAAACCCCAAGCATGCAGAGTTTAGCAGCCAATGGGGAAATATAAAAAAGCAGCACTCACCTTCCCGCGTACACGTGGCTGCAGATAGGATCAGCCACCAGGAAAATGTATAGTCGCGAAGTTCGCAATGTTCCAGTTATCAGTGGACCAATATACTACCCATCAATGTTTAAACCTTTGCTTATAAAAAATGTCCTTAACCTAATTCTATTATAAAAAATGACCGTTTCTGAGAATTTTATTTAAAATAATATTAGCCAGTAAGTGTTTAAGCAAGTGTGTTATTTTATCTAAGAATGTTGTGGGAATTTAGTCAGCAAAGTATCTAGAGTAGCCAATCAATTCAGTCAAAATTAATCTTGTGGTGTTTTGGGTCACAGTATATGCTCAGGAAACATACAGTATGTCATATGTTACAGAATAAACTTGTAGTAACATAGAAACATAGAAACATAGAAACAAAGAATTTGGCGGCAGATAAGAACCACTTGGCCCATCTAGTCTGCCCATTTTTTTTATCCTTTAGGTAATCGCAACCCTCTTTGAACCTTAATTCCTTGTAAGGATATTCACATGCCTATCCCAAGCATGTTTAAACTGCTCCACAGTCTTAGCCACTACCACCTCTGATGGGAGGCTATTCCACTTATCCACTACCCTTTCTGTGAAATAATTTTTCCTTAAATTTCCCCTGAACCTGCCTCCCTCCAGTTTCAGTGTATGTCCTCGAGTTCTAATACTTCTCTTCCTTTGAAAAATGTTTCCCTCCTGAACTTTGTTATTATTATTATTATTATTATTATTATTATCCTTTATTTATATGGCGCCCAATTACAGAGTACATATGCACATAATCAAAACAGGAAAACAGTGACTTACAGTTGATGACAATTTAGGACAAGTACAGGGTAACTAAGCATAATTACACCAGTAAATGACAGAGAAGTTCCAGATGGCCAAAAAACTGCTTGATTTGGGCAGTTGAGGATTATTAAAGTAAGAAAAGGATAAGCACATGAGGGAAGAGGGCCCTACTCGTGAGAGCTTACAATCTAAGGGGAGGGGTAGACAGACAGGGGTGACACAGATGGGGTACATAGAGAGCGTAGAACAGAGGGTTAGGATGAGATTTGGCTGGGTTTGGTAAAGAAATGGGTTTTAAGAGCCCGTTTAAAGTTTTGTAGAGAGGTGGAGAGTTTGAGGGGGAGAGGTAAAGAATTCCAGAGGAAGGGAGCAGCACGTGAAAAATCTTGGAGATAGGAGTGGGAGGAAGTAATCAGAAGACAGGAGAGCCGGCGTGCATTAGCAGAGCGAAGAGGACGGGTGGGAGAGTAAAGGGAGATAAGGTCAGAGATGTAAATGGGAGAGGAGTGGGTGAGTGCTTTGTAAGTGAGAGTGAGAAGTTTGAATTGGATTCTGAAAGGGAAGGGAAGCCAGTGAAGGGCTTGTAGGAGAGGGGAGGTGGACGTAGTGCGTTTGGTGAGGAAGATAAGCCGGGCAGCAGCATTGAGGATAGATTGGAGTGGAGAGAGGTAATTGTGAGGGAGGCCAGTTAGGAGTTGTTAAAACCTTTGGTATATGTGAAAGTTTCTATCATGTCTCCCCTTTCCCTTCTCTCCTCCATACTATACATGTTAAGATCTTTTAGCCTTTCTGGTAAGTTTTGTGATGTAGGCCATGCACCATTTTAGTTGCCCTTCTTTGTACACTCTCTAATGTATTTATATCCTTCTGGAGATATGGTCTCCAGAACTGGACACAGTATTCCAGATGAGGCCGCACCAATGACCTATACAGTGGCATTATTACTTCTCTTTTCCTGCTACTGATTCCTCTCCCTATGCAACCAATCATCTGACTTGCCTTTCTCATTGCTTTGTTGCATTGCTTTCCTGCCTTTAAGTCACTTGAAATAGTGACTCCTAAATCCCTTTCCTCCTCAGTAGTTTCCATTATAGTACCCTTGATACTATATTTAGCCTTTGGGTTTTTGAGACCCAAGTGCATGATTTTGCATTTTTTAGCATTAAACTGTAGTTGCCATGTTCTTGACCATTTTTCAAGCCTAGCTAGGTCATCAATTATTTGTTTTACCCCTCCTGGTGTGTCTACCCTGTTGCATATCTTTGTATCATCTGCAAAAAGGCATACTTTCCCTTCAATACCATTTGCAATGTCACCAACAAAGATATTAAAGAGAACTGGTCCGAGTACAGATCCCTGGGGTACTCCACTGGTAACATTTCCCTCCATAGATTGCACTCCATTTACTACAACTATCTGTTTCCTATCCTGCAACCAGGTTCTTATCCATTTAACTATTCTATAATCCACCCCCACACTTTCAAGTTTATTTAGCAGTCTGCGATGTGGGACAGTGTCAAATGCCTTACTAAAGTCTAGATATGCTACATCTACAGCTCCCCCTTGATCTATTATTTTCATCACAGAGTCAAAAAAGTCAATAAGATTTGTTTGGCATGATCTCCCACCAGTAAATCCATGCTGTTTTGGATCCTGTAAGTCGTTTGATTTAATATATTCCACAACTCTTTCTTTTAGTAGTTTTTCCATTACTTTCCCTACTACTGATGTAAGGCTTACTGGTCTGGAGTTACTTGCTTCTTCCTTGCTTCCACTTTTGTACAATGGAACTACATTTGCTCTTTTCCAGTCCTCTGGAATGGCACCTGTATTTAGTGACTGGTTAAATAATTCTGTTAATGGTGCCACCAGCACATCTTTTAGCTCTTTTAGTTTCCTTGGGTGTATCCCATCTGGCCCCATTGATTTATCCACTTTTAGTTTTGAAAGTTCAGTTAGGACCTTCTCCTCTGTAAATGTACATTCATCTACCTTATTTTTATGAATGTCCTTGCAACATAACTGTGGCCCCTTCCCTTCTCCTTCTGTAGTAAATACTGAGCAAAAATAATTATTTAGGTGATCTGCTATTGCATTGTCTCCCTCCACCAAATTCTCACTCTCTGTCTTAAGTCTTATTATTCCTCCATTTAATTTTCTCCTTTCATTTATATACTTAAAAAAAGTTTTGCCCCCTTTATCTACCGACTGGGCCATTGTCTCCTCAGCTTCTGCCTTTGCACGTCTGATCACTTTCTTAGCATCCTTCCATCTGTCAAGATGCACCTCTTTGTCATTATTATTTTGAGTCTGTTTGTATTTCCTAAAAGCCATCTTTTTTGCTTTCACACTAGTTGATACTTCTTTTGTGAACCACATTGGCTTCCTTTTCCTGGTGCTTTTCCTAACCCTTTTGATACAAAGGTCTGTTGCCCTTAGTGTTGCACTTTTCAGTTTTTCCCATCTCTCCTGCACTCCTTCCAAGTTTCTCCAGTCCGCCAATGAATCACTTAAACATCTCCCCATTTTTGCAAAGTCAGCATTTCTAAAATCCAACACCTTTGTTTTTGTGTGACAGGAGTTGGATCCTGTCTTTATACCAAACCATACTGCTTGATGATCACTGGATCCCAGGTGCTCACCCACATATATGTCTGATATCCTGTCAACATTTGTAAGAATCAAATTTAATATTGAGTTTTTGCGAGTGGGCTCTCTCACCAATTGCTTGAGAGATGCTCCCTGTAAGGAATTTGGAAATTTGCACTTGTAGCTGAACTTGCAAAGGACCCCTCCCAATTTACATCAGGTAAATTAAAGTCTCCCATGATTATAACTTCTCCCTTTAAAGCCATTTTAGAGATGTCCAACAATAGGTTTCTGTCCAAATCCTGCCCCTGGCCTGGTGGTCTATAGATCACCCCAATGCGAAGAATGTCCTTCTCCCCAGTTTCCGTGGTGACCCAAAGGGCCTCAGTTTGTCCTCAACATTTTGTATTAAAGTAGCATTTATGCTTTTTTTCACATACATTGCTACCCCTCCTCCTATTTTTCCCATTCTATCCTTCCTAAATAAATTGTATCCTGGTATAGCTATGTCCCAGTCATGATTCTCATTGCACCATGACTCAGTAATTGCGACAATATCCAGGTTATCCCTTGTCATTATCGCAATTAGCTCTGGAATTTTGTCTCCTAAGCTCCTAGCATTTGCACACATAGCTTTAAGAATTTTGTCTGTGCATCTGTTATTAGTAGCCATGTCCAGACAGTACAAAAAATAACAAGTTTAAAGTTGAAATTAACTGTGTGGTGATGTTGTTCAGTGTTTGTTTGTTTGTTTGTTTGTTTGTTCCCCCCCCCTCCCAATCAGGAATCACACTCTGTCCTTTACACCACGACTACACCTCACTAAATGAAAAGATATAATACACCTGTCCACAAATGGCCAAATGGTCAAAGGAGGTAACACCAGACAGCATGCAGTAATAAAACTGTTTCACTGAACAACTTCCCCACACATGCAATGCCAATTACAAGCAAATCATTACATCAAGAACATACATGAGTTTGCATAATAGAGAACTGTAGTGAGCAGATTGGGGATGTCTTTTCTTAGTGAAAAAGACAGATAATATGCATAAGATGAATTACATACTTTTGAGGCATTAAGACAGTCCATATGTCATAGTTTTGGTGTGTTGTTGTTTTCCTTCTGTTCTCCTTCGGTTTAACGCAGGTATAACGCTAATATTATAATAACACTTTTATGTCAGCACTTCTATGGAAGCACTCCCAGCCGACGGCTTCCAGCCGAATACTAGACGTTAAATAGGAACAATTTCCATGTGAATGCAATGATTGCAAACTCCTCCCCCAATACAATCCCACTTCAAACTAAGGCAATAAATTAACTTACACAAACAGGCATTACATACCAATAAGACAGCCAACTAAATCTTTACAGAGTTAAAAAACAAACAAAAAACAAACACTCTTTCTCAATGTACCTAAACTATGCAATCATGGCATTCATTTGAGATAATCAGCAGATGCAGTACAACTTGCTGGTATGTGGAGTTCCACGAATCGTACCTAAACTATGCAATCATGGTATTCATTTGAGATAATCAGCAGATGCAGTACAACTTGCTGGTATGTGTAGTTCCGCGAATCGTACCTGTTGAGGACAAGGAGTGATGAGGAGTTGGTTCACAAAGTTCACAATCGATAACAGCTGATGATATAACTTAACGCAGGTATAACGCTAATATTAACAGACAGAGAGGAGGGGGGTGCAAATCCCCACCCCTAAATTCCCTTCCGCACACTGAAAATTACCTGTAACCATCCCTGAACCTATCTGGTAACAAAATTCAGAGAATTAGCCACAAATGTTTGCAAACACATGTTTAGCTGCTGGCCACGTCACGGCTTCTCCGATACAGCAGTCCTAACCTACATAATAGCAGTGCCCACATAGGGCCATGTAATTTGTCACAGTAGGCCTCATGATAAAGGCTATTACTAAAACACTTCCAGACAGAGAGCTAACTTACCCAGGAGCCACCCCCAGGATCTCCCATAGGCACTACAAGGAACTGCATGCCTTCCAAATGCTGCTCCCATTCAATGCCTCTTGCACACAAGCAGACAAACAATTTGGCAGTTGCTCAATCATACCTGGAGATAATTATATATCAGGTGCTGGAAGGGGGAGGGGTCACAGAAAACAACAGACAGAGAGGAGGGGGGTGCAAATCCCCTCCCCTAAATTCCCTTCCGCACACTAAAAATTACCTGTAACCATCCCTGAACCTATCTGGTAATAAAATTCAGAGAATTAGTCACAAATGTTTGCAAACACATGTTTAGCTGCTGGCCACGTCACGGCTTCTCCGATACAGCAGTCCTAACCTACATAATAGCAGTGCCCACATAGGGCCATGTAATTTGTCACAGTAGGCCTCATGATAAAGGCTATTACTAAAACACTTCCAGACAGAGAGCTAACTTACCCAGGAGCCACCCCCAGGATCTCCCATAGGCACTACAAGGAACTGCATGCCTTCCAAATGCTGCTCCCATTCAATGCCTCTTGCACACAAGCAGACAAACAATTTGGCAGTTGCTCAATCATACCTGGAGATAATTATATATCAGGTGCTGGAAGGGGGAGGGGTCACAGAAAACAACAGACAGAGAGGAGGGGGGTGCAAATCCCCTCCCCTAAATTCCCTTCCGCACACTAAAAATTACCTGTAACCATCCCTGAACCTATCTGGTAATAAAATTCTGAGAATTAGTCACAAATGTTTGCAAACACATGTTTAGCTGCTGGCCACGTCACGGCTTCTCCGATACAGCAGTCCTAACCTACATAATAGCAGTGCCCACATAGGGCCATGTAATTTGTCACAGTAGGCCTCATGATAAAGGCTATTACTAAAACACTTCCAGACAGAGAGCTAACTTACCCAGGAGCCACCCCCAGGATCTCCCATTGGCACTACAAGGAACTGCATGCCTTCCAAATGCTGCTCCCATTCAATGCCTCTTGCACACACGCTAATATTATAATAACACTTTTATGTCAGCACTTCTATGGAAGCACTCCCAGAGTAGAAAGAGAGACAAAAGTAAGAAATACATAGTAAGGCTTCTGCTGTAGGATAGGCAGAGTAAAGTTAGCAATTACAGTATATAAGAACTCCCTAAGCTACAGTATGCAGATATATTTCTGTATACCTACAAATAGAAACAAACCCCCCCAAAAAATAAAATTTTACATCTACAATACGATATCTATATTATCTCATTGTGACGTAATACAGTCATACAACCCACAGCTATATTGCTAGGGCACTCTCCTTCAAATCAAAGACAGTCAGCAACCAAATAAGGTGTAATGTACTAAAGAGCCCAGCCATCCTTTGACAGAAATGGTTCTGCGTTCAGCTCCTACACCCATTTCCATTAATCAATCCAGTCATAGGGGGTCATTCCGACCCGTTCGCATGCAGCAGTTTGTCGCTGCGGTGTGAATGGGTCCAGAATGCGCATGCACGGTGGCCACAATGCGCGTGCGTGACATTGCCCGGCGACATAGGTCGCCGGGTTACGTCGCGTCCTACGAAGGAAGCGGTCACAGAGCCGACCGCAAAGTAGATTGACAGAAAGAAGGCGTACCTGGGCGGATCCGGACCGTTGCAGACCGTTTTCGGGGAGTGGAGAAGAAAACGCAGGCGTATCCAGCAGAATGGAGGGCGGATGTCTGACGTCAAAGCCGGCCCCAGCATCGTTGAGCTCGTCACACAGGGTAAGTATGTCCAGGGCTAGTCTACTTTTGCTTGAAATTTTTTTAGATTAGCAGGGCTGCACAAGCAATCGCAGCCCTGCTGAGCTAAAATATACTCCCCTATAGGCGTGGACTAGTTGATCGCAGCAGCAGCAAAAATTTGCTGCCTGCGATCAACTCGAAATGACCACCATAGCCAACTGTTCTGCTTGTTAAATGACTTACTACCATTTTGATGCAGGGAGTAGTAGATTTCCAAAACCATTGGGTACACAGTGACTATATAAATTACTTGTTACTCATTACTTGTAATGCACATGGAGTGCAAGAACTATTATCAACACTTTAATAGATGTGAGATGTGAGTATAGACTTTTCTAGGGACTACAGTCAACATATCATAGAACTATAATATTATTCATTATTTGCTGAATGACATAAAGTACAGCATAGAACCGTAGTCCGTGAGTAGCTCTTTGCTGTGATAATTTGAATGGTATCTAAAGACTTGTAAAAACATACTTGTGTAACCCATTAGCTTCTAGTTACACAACAGATCACTCCTTAATGTAAGAAAAAATCAAGTTGCTTGTGAATAATAATGACTGTTAATGTTATTCACAAGCAGACACACACACACACACACACACACACACCAAAAAGATAACTGGTGCCCCCCAGATTTTAAACAGTTACAGTCCGCACTAAAGGTGCACGTTCATAAAATAGGTGTGGTCTTGTAAGAAAGGGGCATGATCACACAATAGTACTCACCAATTCAAATTATCCAAATAGTAGTGCAACCTCATTTTTGTTATGCCACAGAGTAGTACCCCTTATATACAGAATGCCACACAGTAGTACACCTTATACACAGCATGCCACACAGTAGTACCCCTTATACATAGAATGCCACATAGTAGTACCTCTTATACACAGTATGTCACACAGTAGTACCCCTTATACATGTTATGCCACAGTAGTAAGCCTTATACACAGTATTCCACACAGTAGTATCCCTTATACACAATATGCCATACAGTAGTACACCTTATACAGTACACCACACAGTAGTACCCCTAATACATGTTATGCCACAGTCGTAAGTCTTATACACAGTATGCCACAAAGTAGTACCCCTTATATACAGAACACCACACATTAGTACCCCTTATACACATTATGCCACAGTAGCAAACCGTATACACAGTATGATACACAGTAATACACCTCTTATACACAGTATGCCACATAGTAGTACACCCTTTATACACATTATGCCGCACAGTAGTACACCCCATGGGCCTAATTCAGGTGAATTATGACCTTGCACTTATCACTGCTTTATAATTTCTTTATCCCTTCTCCAGGCTTAATACATCTGCCCCCATGTTACTGTAGCGCCGTGAAGGGAAAACTCACTTCTTGTTATTTCATAGGCAGCTGCAGCAATGCCCGTTGCAATGTGTAATGACAGCTGTGCGACTAGCAGAGTAGGAGCCGGGTGCACCACTACTATTATACATTTCAGTGGTGGTGGAGCACACAAATAAAAGTGATTGCGGGTGGAAGCACTATGTGCTGCGCACTGTCCACACCACCCTAGTTATGGCCCTGACACACACACACACACACACACACAATGCCTCTCTCTCACAGTCTATGTCTGCAGTTTACTCTCCAGCATCCTGTTTCTTCCTATCATAGCAGTCAATGTATGTAGGGGCGTGTCGCTGCTCCATTTGGATGAGTGGCTGTGTGACGTGTCACCTAGCCAATTGGAGCACAACATTGCTGATGAATTTTTGCACTGTTCAGGAGACTCCTCAGCCTTAACTGTATGTACATGAAGATTCTTCTCCTAGTAAAGACACACACACTTTTATGAAAGCTCTAATCGCATTTGAGCTATGTTTAATTTTGTATTTCTATTTAATCTGCAAAATTATTGGTTGTCGTATCAGATATTTCAAAAGGAGAAAATATTTTCTGTGCATGACAAAAAATAATCATACACCACCCTGAGGATAGGGAAAAAATGTTTATTATTACTATTGGTAGAAGTAGTAGTTTTAATGTTGTAGTCATGATAACTATAATATAATTAGTACAGTTATTGGAAGAAATATGTTACAGGTAAATAATTAGTCAAAATTAATATTTAGTTGAGAAACAATTATGTTCTTCAGATTGTTATATTCTATATATTCATGTCTTGCATAAAATTGAAAATGCAACTAATGACTGAATATTGAAATCAGCGAGTACTTGTCACATCTCATCTCACACACAATATTCCAAACATACAGTACAATTCATAGAGATGCTCATTTGTATGTATAGAATAAGGAAAACAGATGTCTCCGTGTAAGATTATGTTATATCATTGTCAGGTTATATCACGGTCACTAAACTATCGCTTTCTGGCTGCATGAAATCACAAGGGTAAAAACACCTTTGTTTTACTAGCTTTTGTGTCTTAAATGAAACACACTCACAATAGTGATGCAGATAGTTGATGTGTTACAGACTGACATCGAGGCTGAGTTTATTGCACGTATCACCACACACCCTGTAATCACACACTCTGATATGTCATTGTTGTGTGTTACTAAACCCTACATTTGTGAAAATCCACTTATCCTGTGATTTTCTTCCAGAAGAAACTGACAAAAAAATAATGTTATTGTGTTTAGTCTAAAAGTAACACTGAATTCGTAAGCAGCAATATCTGTCCAATCTGATCCAATGTTATTGTATTAGATGATAAAGTTAATGTAATCTGACTGGTTAAACTGTGAAAGGGTATCGGTAGGTACAGTACCTTTTCCTGAAGAGCATTATGTAGTAGTACGGTCACATGTATATAATGCCATGTCTTTCAGTATCTGATTTACGCATCTACCGATTTTCTATATGTGTTTTAGCGAGTAGATACACTAGATCAGAATTCAAGTCTCTATACACAATACAAGTAGCTCAGCAATAGTAAATGAATTGTACAACATATTTAGGTGTTCCAGTTGGAATATTTTCTGCTACATTTGATTAAGCAGAAGCAAATTTGCCACCAAAACACAACAGAATTAGGTTATGTCTGTAATGAAAACATAGTTTATTGTTATTTAAAGTTGTTTTGCATGTTTAGGGATAGTGTTTTGTTCTCATGTTTAAGTTCATAGGCAAATGCAGGGGGAAGGGGGGTGTTCCAGTTGCCAGAAACACACCTCCGCCTGACCAGTGGCTCAAATTATGTCCACCCCTCATGTTATTTACAGTAGTTAAATATGTTTTATACAGTCTATAATATAGAACATCTATAGTGTTAATTATTAATACTGTATTCCATACACTATCCAGTGTATAAAAAGACCAGTATCGGTACTTCTACTACTCCACCAGACACCTGCACTTGCTCCAATGTTCCACAGAGCAGGAGATTTTGGATTACGTTTGGAAACCCCCTTCTAGAAATCCTGCATTTGCCCCTGATATTGATATTAGTTCTAAAAATTGTTATTACTGTATGATAAGATCCAATTCTGTCAGTGGTGGTTTTTATGTGTTGGCTAGCGAGGGGGGGGGGGGGGGCGCCGGGGTGCTATGGCCTGAGAGCATGGCCGTAGTCATCCCACCTGCGCCTACACACTGCCCGTACACAGTGCTCGTCGGCTGCCCGCACAGAGCATGCCACTTTTCCGTCCAGCTCTATGCTGGATGGAAGTGAGGTACAATAAGAGATGAATGGGAGCTGGGAGCAGAGCCGGTGCCGACTGGAGAGTGCTGTGTAGTTTGTTAAGTTGACTGACAGCCACTACTGTCAGTCAGTTGTCTACCCACACATGACCTTGCAGCCCCCACCCCCGGCCCCGAGCAGTGAGCCCATTGCTGCTGGCTTTACACAGGACAACCTAGCCTGACTACTCCCATGCACAACATAGAGAGGATGAGCCGGCATGTGCTGCACATCTTATGTCTTATGAGGAGCCTGGCTGTTTCCCCCAGCTGCACGACAAAGACACAGATGATAGGGAGCCCTTCCCCTCCCTTCTCCCCTTGGCTGCGGGACAAAGTACCCCAGCCACCCCACCCCCCCCTTGTCACCATGCCCAGCACTGGCAGCTTGGACTTTCTACGTCAGCTATGGTGAGTTTGTGTGTTTCCCTTCCTTACTGCATGTCAGTACCTCCTCTGTGTTTATGTACAGTACCTGAGGAAATGTGTGCTGTAGTACCATACTTGCCTACTTTTGAAAAGTAGTTTCAGGGAGATTATAGATCGCACTCTAATGTGCCGTGCGGCACACTATTGAGGGGGGGTGTCACAGTACACCAATGGGGTGTGTCTATATCCACCTATGTGGATACCTACTGTCAATCAGGGGTGTGTCCTGCAGTAGCAGGTGAAAACCAACCTACAAAGCTCAGTACTGGCTACACACAGACATCACCCTGTACATTACACAGCAGGGTTACACACTGACATTAACATTACACAGCAGGGCTACACATTGACATCACACCTACATTACACAGCAGAGCATAATACTGACATCACACCTACATCATTATACACATACAGTATATGTGACATATACATTTGACAGACTTTAATCTGGCCCTGGTGATAACTACTACGTTTAAATGTTCTTACATTGTTACATTTGTAACATTGTTACAAGTGTTCTTACATTGTTTACATGCCACCTTGGGGGGGGGGGGAGATCTTATCCAGTGTCAGGGAGATGGGGGGGGGTCAGAGAAAGTGAGGAAAAGAGAATGGGAGAGCGTGAGAGTATCAGTTTGAGAGAGAGGGGTGAGAGGGAGAGAGAGGAATGTGAGAGAAAGAGGATGTCAGGGAAAGTAAGGGAATGACAGGAAGTGAGAGGGGAGAGTGAGAGTATCAGGGATAGAGGAGTGAGAGAGAGACTGTGTGTCAGGTATAGATAGAGGTAGTGAAAGCGAGTGTGTCAGGGATAGAAAGAGAGGGGGGTGAGAGAGGGTGTCATTGATAGAGAGAAAAGGGGGTGAGAGAGAGGGCGTCATTGATATAGAGAGAAGGGGTGAGAGAGGGTGTCATTGATAGAGAGGAGGTTAGAGAGAGAGAGGGTGTCAGGGATAGAAAGAGAGGGTGCCCAGGATAGAGAGAGGGTGGGGTGAGAGAGGGTGTCAGGAATAAAGAGAGGTAGAGAGAGTGTGCCAGGGATAGAGAGAAAGAGAGAGAGAGTGAGTGTGTGTCAGGGATAGAGAGAGAGGGATGAGAGAAAAGGGGACGAGAGACAATGTCAGTGATAGAGAGAGGGGCATGAGAGAGAGAGGGAAGAGAGAAAGGGGGTGAGATAGAGAAATGAGAGAAAGGGGGTGAAAAAGAGCTGGTGTAGGGGATAGAGAGAGGGTGTCAGTATCACTGACCTGGTTTGGGAGTGTTGTGGACTCGGGGCTTCTTCCGATGACCGGGAAGAGGAACCGCCACTGGGTCGTAGTAGAGATGGCCGGATGTAGGTCTTCCTCATGCAGAACTAAGACGGCAGGCGGGAGGCCCAGAGGAATTCTTGTAGGTCTCCTGTAAGACAAGACTTGTAGAAATAATGAAGGCTGGGGTACTGAGATATTGGAGACACTGTGGTATTGAAGGCACTGAGGTACTGGGAGTACAGGGAGTGCGGGGAGACCCTTGGAGGCACGGAGGTGTTTGGAGGCACGGAGGTGCTTGGAGGCACGGAGGTGTTTGGAGACACCGAGGTGTTTGGAGGGACGAGGTGCTTGGAGGCACGAGGTGCTTGGAGACACGGAGGTAACTGGAGGCACGGAGGTGCTTTGAGGCGCGGAGGTGTTTGGAGGCACGGGGTGCTTGGAGGCACGAGGTGCTTGGAGGCACGGAGGTGCTTGGAGGCACGGAGGTAACTGGAGGCACGGAGGTAACTGGAGGCACGGAGGTAACTGGAGGCACGGAGGTGCTTGAGGCGCGGAGGTGCTTGGAGGCACGAGGTGCTTGGAGGCACGAGGTGCTTGGAGGCACGGAGGTGCTTGGAGGCACGGAGGTGCTTGGAGGCACGAGGTGCTTGGAGACACGGAGGTAACTGGAGGCACGGAGGTGCTTGTAGGCACAGGATGCTTGGAAGCACAGGTTGCTTGTAGGCACAGGATGCTTGGAAGCACAGGATGCTTGCAGGGACAGGATGCTTGGAAGCACAGGATGCTTGCAGGGACAGGATGCTTGGAAGCACAGGATGCTTGCAGGGACAGGATGCTTGGAAGCACAGGATGCTTGCAGGGACAGGATGCTTGGAAGCACAGGATGCTTGCAGGGACAGGATGCTTGGAAGCACAGGATGCTTGCAGGGACGAGGGAGCTCTGGATCATAGCTTCCACAGGAGAAACGAAGATACTCAGGCATCGGATCTCTGCCTGGTATCTGATTTTAAATTCCCCGCCCTAGCCTGATTGGCGGAGCAGGCAGGTGACGTCAGACCTGCTCCGCCTCCTTGCCCTTGCTTGTGATGGCGGCGCCCTTGCTTCCGGGAAGCCGCCGGAGAGCAGCGCCGACCCGCCGCTGAAGCCGGAGACTGACAGGGGAAGAGAGGCGCCGGGCAGACCAGGCCACCCGCAGGGACAAGCGCGGTCGCCGCTGCCCGAGGTTCGTGACAGTACCCCCTCCTCCAGGAGTGGCCCCTGGACACTTCCCGGGCTTAGTCGGATGTCTGGAGTGGAAGATCCGAATCAGACGAGGAGCCGTTACTTCAGTAGCCCCAATCCAACTTCTCTCCTCAGGTCCATAACCCTTCCAGTCCACCAAGTACTGTAATTTTTTATGAAGATAACGAGAGTCCAGAATAGCTTTGATTTCAAACTCCGCTCCAGCTTCTGCCACTACGGACGTTGGCCTTGGGAGTGCTGAGTGGAATCGATTCAGTATGAGGGGACGGAGTAGAGAAACATGGAAGGCGTTAGGTATGCGAAGATGGGCAGGCAAACCCAGTTTACAGACCACAGGATTTAAGACTTGTAGCACAGGGTAAGGACCGATGAACCTTGGAGCGAATTTCATGGTGGGCACCTTCAACCGGAGATTCCGTGTGGACAGCCATACCCTGTCCCCAACTTTATATTGAGGTGCGGCTTGCCGTTTCTTATCTGCAAAGAACTTGTACCGAACAGAAACCTGCTTAAGATTAGCATGAACCTTTCTCCAAATTTGTCCAAAGTGTCGTAGAGTGGACGCTACAGCAGGAACCTCTATTATCGGAAGGCTTGGAAATTCCGGAACACGGGGATGGAACCCGTAGTTGACGAAAAATGGTGATTCCCCAGTGGAAGAATGAAACAGATGGTTATGGGCAAACTCCGCCCAAGGCAACAACTCCACCCAGTTGTCCTGTGAAGGAGAGAGATACAACCGAAGAAAAGTCTCTAGATCTTGATTGACTCGTTCCGTTTGTCCATTTGTTTGGGGATGATAAGCCGACGAAAACTTAAGTTTAATGTGTAGAGTTGAACAAAGGGCTTTCCAAAACCTGGCGGTGAACTGTACTCCACGGTCAGAAACAATCTCTTGTGGCAACCCATGCAAACGAAAATGTTCTCGGATAAACAATAGAGCCAGTTTCGGTGCTGTCGGAAGACCAGTCAAGGGCACAAAGTGTGCCATCTTCGAAAAACGGTCAACGATAACCCAAACGGTGTTGCAACCCTTGGAACAGGGCAAGTCAGTGATGAAGTCCATGGAAATGTGAGTCCAGGGTCTCACAGGGATAGGCAGAGGACGAAGTAACCCTGCAGGAGGCAGACGAGGAGATTTATGTTGTGTACATTGGGGACATGAATTAACGCAATCTTGTACATCCTTCCTCATGGTGTTCCACCAGTAAGACCTTTGCAGAAACTTGTACATCTTCTGAGCGCCGGGATGACCGGAAAACTTGGAGTTATGGACCCACCGTAGTATTCCTGGGCGGAATCTAGCTGGTACGGACATTCTTCCAGGAGGAGGAGCTGGAGTAGTTAAAGCAGCAGAGACAGAAACTGGATTCAGAATTAAACCCCGCTCCGGAGGTTCATCCTCGTCTGTGGGAACCTGTGAACGGGAAAGCGCATCTGCTTTAATATTGAGAGTCCCGGCACGGTACTTGATAATGAACGAGAATCGGGAAAAGAAAAGTGCCCATCTCGCTTGGCGAGGATTCAAACATTGTGCGGATTTGATGTACAGTAAATTCTTGTGATCCGTGTAGATGGTAAACACATGTTTAGCCCCTTCTAGAAGATATCTCCATTCTTCCAAGGCAGATTTGATTGCCAAGAGTTCCTGGTCTCCAATAGAGTAATTTCGTTCGGCTGGAGAGAATTTACGAGAGTGGAAGCCACACGGATGTAATTTCTTATCAGAGGAATGCTGGGAGAGGACAGCCCCCACCCCGACTGAAGATGCATCAACTTCTAAGAAGAAGGGTTCCTCGAAATTTGGTTGTTGGAGAACTGGAGCCGTCGTGAAAGCTAACTTTAAGCGAGAAAAAGCTACAATGGCTTCCGGAGGCCACAAACTAGGATTAGAACCCTTTCTCGTCAGGGCAGTAATGGGTGCAACAATGGTGGAGAAACCTTTAATGAATTTCCTGTAGTAGTTCGCAAAGCCCAGGAACCTTTGTATTGCTTTCAGGGAAAGAGGCTGAGTCCAATCACGAATGGCCGACAACTTTTCCGGATCCATGCGAAGCTCCGTCCCCGAGATGACATAACCGAGGAACGGAATAGATGTTACTTCAAAGGTACATTTGGAAAGCTTGGCGTAGAGATGATTCTCTTGTAAACGGTGTAGCACCTCTTTGACTTGAGTCCTGTGTTCGACAAGATTCTTGGAAAAAATCAGTATGTCGTCCAGATATACCACAACGCTCTGATACAGCATATCACGAAAGATTTCGTTGACGAATCCCTGGAAAACCGCGGGAGCATTACTAAGACCAAACGGCATCACCAAGTATTCGTAATGCCCATCTCGGGTATTAAAGGCAGTCTTCCATTCATCCCCCTCTCGGATGCGTATAAGATTATAAGCTCCTCTCAAGTCGAGTTTTGAAAAAATGCGGGCACCACGAACCCTATCAAATAACTCTGTGATTAGTGGCAAGGGGTATTTATTCTTAATAGTAATGTCGTTTAGGCCGCGGTAGTCGATGCATGGTCTCAACCCCCCGTCCTTTTTCTTCACGAAAAAGAAGCCTGCACCAGCAGGGGAGGAAGAGGGGCGAATGAATCCCTTGAGCATATTGGACTTAATATACTCCGACATGGCTTGAGTCTCGGGAAGAGACAGAGGATATGTGCGACCACGAGGTGGCGTCTTCCCTGGGACAAGGTCAATAGGGCAGTCCCAAGGCCTGTGAGGTGGTAACAGGTCAGCAGCTTGTTCCGAAAATACGTCCTTGTACCCTTGATATGCCTCCGGAATGTGCTCTTCATCCGTTTTGGAGGTAACACGGAGCGGACAAACAGGAGTAAGACAATTAGTGTGACAAAAGGAACTCCAGGACAGAATTTGTGACGACTTCCAATCGATGTGGGGGTTATGACTTTTCAGCCAAGGCATTCCAAGAACCAGATCATGGGGCATTTCTGGGATTACCAAGAGTTCCAAATCTTCCTGATGTAGAGCCCCGACCCGCAGCTTAACTGGCCCCGTGCGCCACATTATGAGACCTTTGGAAATTCTAGTCCCGTTGATAGCCGTCAGTGAAATTGGCCGCTCGATAGGCCGTAACTTTAAACCCAAACTTTGGGCACAGAAGGAAGAAACGAAGTTCCCTGCAGCTCCGGAATCCAATAGGGCTTCACAAGACCTGGAGACTGAATTGGAGACTAGAGTTACTGGAAGCAAGCAGTCCGAAGTTGGAGAAGCTTTTGTCGTAACTCCCAGCTTGACTCCTCCGGAACAAGCTAGGTCTGCCCGTTTCCCGGACGGACTTTACAAGATTTAAGAAAATGATCTGCGGCTCCACAGTAAAGGCAGAGTTTACCCTCACGACGACGCTGTCGTTCTTCCGGAGACAGTCGGGAGCGGTTAATTTGCATGGGCTCATCTGAGCTAGGTGAGGCCACCGGCCTAGGAGTAGGATTCCGGAACCTGGAACGATCCGAACGGTTACGTTCTCTTCCACGCTCCTGCATCCGAAGATCCACCTTGACGCAAAGGGAAATCAAATCTTCTAATGGATCCGGCAGATCTCTAGTAACCAGCTCGTCTTTCAGCCGGTCGGAAAGACCGTTCCAGAAGGCAGCTCTCAGGGCATCATTATTCCAGCGTAGTTCGGAAGCAATGGTCTGGAAATGAACCACGTACTGGCCCACGGAACGGGCGCCCTGCCGAACACGGAGCAAATCGGAAGAAGCAGTGGTCATTCTGCCGGGCTCGTCGAAAATCCTTCGAAAGGACGAGATGAAGTTGGTGTAGTTGGAAACCATGGGATCAGATCGTTCCCATAATGGAGACACCCAATCCAAAGCAGAACCTTCCAACAGAGAAATAATATATGCTACCTTGGACCGGTCTGTAGGAAAGTTGTGTGCAAGTAGCTCGAAATGTACCTCGCACTGGTTCAAGAAACCACGACAATTTTTGGGATTCCCATTATAGCGGGACGGAGTAGGCAACTGAAGGCGTGGAGTGACACCGGCCGATGGTTGAACATTGCTGGCAACGGCAACTGGTGCGACTGCTGGAACAGGAGCCGGAATTACTGAGGCCAGAGACGCCTGAATCTGATCCAGACGCCCGGACAACTGCTGGAGGTACTGCATCACCTGACCTTGTGCTGCTTCCTGACTTTGCACTCGAGAAGCCAGGTTCTGGATGGCACTAGAGTCCGTGTTCCGATCCCCCGAGTCCATGAGGCCTGAGTATACTATCACTGACCTGGTTTGGGAGTGTTGTGGACTCGGGGCTTCTTCCGATGACCGGGAAGAGGAACCGCCACTGGGTCGTAGTAGAGATGGCCGGATGTAGGTCTTCCTCATGCAGAACTAAGACGGCAGGCGGGAGGCCCAGAGGAATTCTTGTAGGTCTCCTGTAAGACAAGACTTGTAGAAATAATGAAGGCTGGGGTACTGAGATATTGGAGACACTGTGGTATTGAAGGCACTGAGGTACTGGGAGTACAGGGAGTGCGGGGAGACCCTTGGAGGCACGGAGGTGTTTGGAGGCACGGAGGTGCTTGGAGGCACGGAGGTGTTTGGAGACACCGAGGTGTTTGGAGGGACGAGGTGCTTGGAGGCACGAGGTGCTTGGAGACACGGAGGTAACTGGAGGCACGGAGGTGCTTTGAGGCGCGGAGGTGTTTGGAGGCACGGGGTGCTTGGAGGCACGAGGTGCTTGGAGGCACGGAGGTGCTTGGAGGCACGGAGGTAACTGGAGGCACGGAGGTAACTGGAGGCACGGAGGTAACTGGAGGCACGGAGGTGCTTGAGGCGCGGAGGTGCTTGGAGGCACGAGGTGCTTGGAGGCACGAGGTGCTTGGAGGCACGGAGGTGCTTGGAGGCACGGAGGTGCTTGGAGGCACGAGGTGCTTGGAGACACGGAGGTAACTGGAGGCACGGAGGTGCTTGTAGGCACAGGATGCTTGGAAGCACAGGTTGCTTGTAGGCACAGGATGCTTGGAAGCACAGGATGCTCGCAGGGACAAGCGCGGTCGCCGCTGCCCGAGGTTCGTGACAGTCAGGAATAGAGAGAAAGGGAAGAGAGAAAAGGGGTTGAGAGAGAGAGACAGTGTCAGAGATAGAGAGGATTTCAGGAATAGAGAGGGGTGAGAGAGTGAAGAGAGAGAAGGGGTTGAGAGAGAGTGGGTGTCAGGGATAGGGAGAGAGGGAAGAGAGAAAAGGGGTTGAGAGAGAGAGGTAAGAGAGAAAAGGGGTTGAGAGAGAGAGACAGTGTCAGAGATAGAGAGAATTTCAGGAATAGAGAGGGGATGAGAGAGGGTATCAAGGATAGAGAGAAGGAATGAGAGGAAAGAGAGAGAAGGGGGTGAGAGAGAGGGTGTCAAGAATAGAGAGAGGGGGGATAAGGGATAGAGAGAGTCAGGCATAGAGAAAGGGGGTGAGAGAGACAGTGTCAGGGATAGAGAGAGGGGGTGAAGAGAGGAATGAGAGAGAAGGGGGTGAGAGAGGGTGTCAGGGATACAGAGAGAGGGGGTTGAGAGAGAGGGTGTCATGGATACAGAGAGATGGGGTGAGAGAGGGTGTCATTGATAGAGAGAGTGGGGGCAAGAGAGAGGGAAAATAGAAATGGGGGTAACAGAGAGAGAGACGGCGTCAGAGATAGCGAGGGAGTGAGAGGACGTCAGGGATAAAGAGGGGGTGGGATGCTGTCAGGGATAGAGAGGGAGTGAGAGAGAGAGGGTGTCAGAAATAGAGAGATAGAATGTCTGGATAGATAGATAGATAGATAGATAGATAGATAGATAGATAGATAGATAGATAGATAGATAGATAGAGGGTGAAAGAGAAGGAAGAGAGAAGGGGTGAAAGAGAGGGAATGACAGGGATAGAGAGAGGGGGTGTCAGAAAGAGAGAGAGAGAGAGAGAGAGAGAGAGATCTGAAGGCAGATCTTCTTTCAAACAACCCACCACACCCAAACCCCGAAAGGAATCAGGCACTGCAGCAGAGAACACTAACCAGGCAGCACGGAGGTGGCTGTGGTGAGTTGCCAGCATCAGATTTCAGCAGCCAGGTCACGCCCACACTGGGAGAGGGGACAGCAATAAATAATGTACTCCCTCATCTAAGTGACATCACCAGAGTCAGGACCCAGGACTCAGAGCTGCAGTCAGCGGCAATACTCACTGAGCTTCGCAATTGTCTGTGTGAGCTCCAGCTGGGCATGCACAGCAGTTCTAAATGCGGTAATATCTGATCTCTAATCAGTCAGCCGACGTAAGCAGAGAGTGAGCAGCAGAGGTGAGCCTGTGTGGGGAGGGGGGGTGCGGTGGATGGAGAGGGGGATGTGAGAAGATAGTGAGCAACAGACGGGTACCTGTGTGGGGAGTGGTGGAGGGGGCCGGGGGTGCTGTGGATGGGGGAGGGGATGTGAGGAGAGAGTGAGCAGTAGAGGGGAACCTGTGTGGGGAGGGGAGGAGGTGGTCGGGGGATCCATGGATGGGGAAGGGGATGTGAGGAGAGCGTGAGCAGCAGACGGGAACCTGTGGGAAGGGGGAGGGGTCGGGGGTGCAGTGGATGGGGGAGGGGATGTGAAGAGAAAGTGAGCAGCAGAGAGGAACCTGTGTGGGGAGGGGAGGGGGTGGTCGGGGGTGCTGTGGATGGGGGAAGGGATGTGAGGAGAGAGTGAGCAGCAGAGTGGAACCTGTGTGGGGAGGGGAGGGGGTGGTCGGGGGTGCTGTGGATGGGGGAAGGGATTTGAGGAAATAGTGAGCAGCAGAGGGGAACCTGTGTGGGGAGGGGTCAGGGGTGCCGTGGATGGGAGAGGGGATGTGAAGAGAGAGTGAGCAGCTCTGGAATCTGCCGCTAAATGGGGCTAGGCAAGTCTGTAATAGAGTGGAAATAGGTAATAGGGTAGAACATACATCTTAGTATACTGTAACTAGCTTCTGGTAGCACTGATATAATATAGCACTTACTAATAGGCAGTGCAGACACAATTAAATCGCTACCAGCAGATACCTCATTCAGCAGCATGCAGCTCCCAGCTCCTTAGTCTCCTGTCCTGTCTGTGTGGTGGAGGCAGAGCTTACCTATGCTGTGGCTGGGAGTAGTGGTAGGGGAGGTCCGTAGGAGACAGCAGGGGACTGTCTATGAATTAGCAAGAAGAAAACTACACTAGCATCCGCAGCCTCAGACTGCCTCTTTCTGTTACATGCACTGCAGGAAAACCACCGGCTAACCACAGCCCCGTGGTGAATGGCATTATAACGTCCCCATGCAGGCTCCACCCCCAGCATCTCTGGACTTGCGCATGTGCAGTCCAGCTTTTCATGGGGGTATAGTAAAAACCAGGAGGAGAAGCAGGGTTTGCAGGGCAGTGGGGGCTCAGTTAAAAAAAACAGGAGCCTCCGCAAGAGGGTAGGCAAGCCTGAGTAGTACACAGGGGGCATGGCCACACAAGTGTGCAGTGTTGTGTGCGGGTGCTGTTAATTCAGTGCTATGACTGTTATCACTGTTAGTCTGGACCTTTAGCATGCAATGGCAGGGGTTAGTGCTGAGATTTACTGCCGTGGCCAGATGGTGAGTGCTGGGGATGGGAACACAGGCAGCGGGGCAGATGGCACATGCACACACATACATACATACATACATACATACATACATACATACACACACACAAACTCACACTATATAGATGTTTTGGGTAATAGTGCCGTGAGATAGTGTCTTTAGTTACCTATGCATTTTCAACTGATCCTTAATTAGTAGTGGTAAGTTGTACTTTAGTTAGGATATATATGTTTAATGTTAATGTTATTGTTTTGCTTTTTCTCTTTAATGTCTGTTTTATGTGTTTATTTTTGTTGTGGTCCCTGTCAGGCTTGTGCCACAGACCCCGGGTGAACCAGTTCCGGAGCTGCAGTATCAGTGACGTCCTGTTCTACAGACTGTGGGGCTGGTGACGCGCAAGCATAGTGTTACCTAGCAACATGAGGTCAAGAGCGGAAACGGAAGTGAGAGCAGCGGTGATGAACGGGAACCAGGGGGACGGCGGCGGTGCTGGACGGGACCTCCACAGGTATTTAAATGTGTGTATTGTCATTTGTATTTTGTTCTTGTATGGTACTGAGGAAGGAGCGGAAGCTCTGAAACGTGCGTCTACCTACAATACAAGCTTTTTATTGCATATGAAATTGGTCTCCAGTGCCGTGATTTGAGAAGGAGTGCATGCAGTTTTTACACTGGCACGGGACGCATCATTGATTAAAACTCAGAGTGCCGGCTGCTATGGACTAGTATGTATGCAGGCTCATTATGAGCAGCTGTTGGCAAGGCACCTATTACCATTGATTTATATGTGCTAATATCTGTGAACAAAGAAGCGCACTTCAGACGCTGTGGAGAATTGTGCAGGACTGATTATTTTGCTATCTGAGTGTGCTGCAGGCAGGCTTGGCTGACACTGGGTGGAATACACAAAGACGGCTGTGGGGCAAGGTGGATCATACCTGAGACGATCATTTAGTATATTTCCATCGAGAGTTTTCATTATTAATTCAGTTTGGGTACAAGATGGAACAAGAACCCCAAAGATCCCAGGACCCCCCGGGGTGTATTGTGATGCAGCCAGTGAATCCCAGTGAAACATTCAGTTTTACTGCAGCCCAGATAGAAAGTATTTTATCCAAAGAAACCATACCTATAAAGGATCAAACCATGAAAGCTGAGGATTACGTGTTCCAGGTTATGCGATTGAAGCGTCGGGAAATCGACTTTGTGTTACACAGTATTTCACTGTCCGAATATTACAGGGAACACAAAATCCCTCGCGGATTCCGGGTGCGGAATGTACCAACCATAGGTAGACAGAACCCTGATTTTGTCAGAAAATGGTTAGGGATTCTCAACCGTTGTAGTTTCGACCTGATGATCCTTGTGATTGAAGAGGCGAATAGAGAACTAGAGTTAACACGCACTAAAATCACAAACCTGGAACGTGAGAATAAGAAAGTACTAGAAAAAGATAGCTCACAGGATTGGATATCTAAAATTGATAAACAATGTGACCAATACCGACGTGAGCTCTTGAAATTCAAAAGAAACAAGAAGGCAATGGTGGACCAGGATTATGAGGAGAATAAGGTGTATAGGTGGCTCACTGGCGCAGAGCCTGACAGGAATTCCAGGTCGTCCATGAGAAGACGACCATGGCAGAACCCTAGACGGAAGGGTGAAAAGAGCGGAATTTCGAGTAGTGATAGCGAATTCGCTTTTTCAGAATCAGAAGACACTCCCACCCAGAGTGGGGCCCCTTTAGGACAAAGAGCCCAGGATGGGGCCAGGGGCTCAGGAAATCTGCCACCCGCAGGGGTGGCCAGAACAAAAGGAATACGAGCAGTCACACTCAAGAAGAACACCTAATATTTAATCTCTCTAAAAGATCCCTGTCCGCCATAGAAATTCAAGTGCTTAATAAGGGACTAAGTTTCGTACCCACCAATAATCATGATCCGTTTAATTGGACGCGTGATTTATACAATTTCTCACGAAAACTGCGGCTCAAAGAATATTTCCAGAACTCAACATCTGTAACAGCGAACTCTGTCTTTGAGTCTTTCCTGCATAATAGGTCCAGGTCTAGGTTTGACCCTTCATCTCACAACGCTTCCATTAGAACGTTCAGCCGTTTGATGGACAACTCTGTGAATAGATATCTAGCAGCACCTGCTAGAATAAAATTCAACCTTTCCACAGCGGAACGTGAAGCGGTCAACCAGTTATCTTCGTATCAGGACATTGTGATCAGGCCCGCCGATAAAGGCGGGGCCATAGTGATTCTGGACCTGGACTATTATAGAAAAGAGATACAAGTACAATTGTCGGAAGCTGGAGTTTATCAAAAACTCAGAAATAATCCGGTTCAGGAATATCAGAAAGAGCTGATGGATATCCTACTAAAAGCTAAAGATGAAGGCCTACTTCCTGACAAAGTCCACAAAGCACTATGTATTAAACATCCTAAGAATCCAGTGCTGTACACACTGCCCAAACTTCACAAACAAGACACCCTGCCGCCTGGCAGACCGATAATTTCTGCAAGGGATTCATTGTACCAACCAGTGGCACAACTGCTGGATAGTATCTTACAACCATTATTGCAGACTGAAGAGACGTTTCTAAAAGATACGACCTCATTTCTACTCAAGTTGGAAGCGCTTCGGGACATTCCGCCCAATGCTTGGCTATGCTGTCTGGACGTTAAGAGCTTGTATACGTCAATCCCTCATCATGAGGGAATGCGGGCCATGAAGGCATTTCTTGATAGGAACCTGGCTCCCAATGTATTTAATCATGATCTATTTCTGACCTTACTAGAGCTTACGCTATACCGCAATTATTTCCTGTTCGACGGTGAATTTTATCTGCAGCTGCGAGGGTGCGCGATGGGATCATCGGTAGCACCCTCGTATGCTAATGTGTATATTTTCGACCAGGAACAGAAATAGTTTTTTAACAACCCTGCGGTGAGAAGTAAGATACTCATGTATACTCGATACATTGACGATGTGTTCCTATTGTGGGGGGGTGATCTGTTAACCTTTGAGGCCCTCATGTTGGAGATCAATAATGCATCATCTCCAATTAAGTTTACATACTCATGTGATAACAAGGTAGCTAATTTCTTAGATGTTAAAGTGATGCTAGAAGAAGGGGTCTTACAGTCAGAAATATATTCTAAACCCACGGATCGCAACACATTGCTGATCGCCTCTAGCCACCACCCTCCTGCACTAAAGAGGGGTCTACCGGTATCACAAATGATGCGCGTGGCCCGCATCACTAGCGATCAGAGTAAAGTACCTCAAATTTTGGATGAAATGGTTTCAAAATTTGAGCGTCGAGGGTATGACAGACATCTATTGCAGACACAAAAACAGAAGGTATTGGGTATGTCCCGTAGTGACTTGCTTACATCAAATAAGAACAAAGAGAGTACCATCCTCCCTTGGAGCAGTGATTATTCGGTAGCTAGCCCCATTATACATAGGGCCTCTAAGGCCCTTTGGCCTATTGTAGCATCAGATCCTGAACTCCCTAGTTTTAGGGAAATTAGACCAGTTGCAGCGTTCAGGAGAGGGCGAAACCTAAGGGACCGACTGGTACGCACGGATATCACAGGCATGGGCATGGGTGATGCACCCAATGTCTATCGCAAGGCTCCCGGTTGTTATAGATGCCCCAAATGTACTACATGTCGCTACATGGTGGTGTGCAAAGATTTCAAGCACCCACACATTAATGACAAAAAGTATGACATTAGATACGTCATTACATGTAGCACTTCGTTTGTGGTATATATTATAGTCTGTCCATGTGGTCTGTACTACATAGGCCAGACAGTACGTAAGCTTAGCGAGAGGATGGCAGCCCACAGGTCTGCTATCAAGCTCACACTTGAGGGTAAGGTAATAGACCAACCTGTGGCGCTCCATTTCAAACAAGCAGGCCACAAATTAAGCGATTTAAGCTATTTTGGCATAGATCATGTCCCACTCACTTTGCGGGGAGGCGACAGGGCTAAATGGTTGTTGGAAAAGGAATCAAGATGGATTCTGAGACTTAACACATTCACCCCTTTTGGTCTGAATGACAAGATAAATTGGAATGTTATGTAGCGTCAGTACAGCACTTCATTGTTGAGAGGGTATATGCCCCGCAGGTAGAATTTACTGGGTTACATGGTTCCGAGTGAGCGATGTTTTGGGTAATAGTGCCGTGAGATAGTGTCTTTAGTTACCTATGCATTTTCAACTGATCCTTAATTAGTAGTGGTAAGTTGTACTTTAGTTAGGATATATATGTTTAATGTTAATGTTATTGTTTTGCTTTTTCTCTTTAATGTCTGTTTTATGTGTTTATTTTTGTTGTGGTCCCTGTCAGGCTTGTGCCACAGACCCCGGGTGAACCAGTTCCGGAGCTGCAGTATCAGTGACGTCCTGTTCTACAGACTGTGGGGCTGGTGACGCGCAAGCATAGTGTTACCTAGCAACATGAGGTCAAGAGCGGAAACGGAAGTGAGAGCAGCGGTGATGAACGGGAACCAGGGGGACGGCGGCGGTGCTGGACGGGACCTCCACAGGTATTTAAATGTGTGTATTGTCATTTGTATTTTGTTCTTGTATGGTACTGAGGAAGGAGCGGAAGCTCTGAAACGTGCGTCTACCTACAATACAAGCTTTTTATTGCATATGAAATTGGTCTCCAGTGCCGTGATTTGAGAAGGAGTGTATGCAGTTTTTACACTGGCACGGGACGCATCATTGATTAAAACTCAGAGTGCCGGCTGCTATGGACTAGTATATATATATAGAGAGAGAGAGAGAGGTGCTTTACTTGGCGCAATGTGTATAAGGAGCTCTACCTGGCACAATGTGTATAAGAGGCTTTACCTGGCATAATGTGTATAAGGGGCTCTAACTGTCGTGATGTGTATAAAGGGCTCTACCTGCTGCAATGTGTATGAGAGGCTCTACCTGGCATAACGTGTATAAGGGCCCCTACCTGGTGCCATGTGTATAAAGAGCTCTACCTGGCATAACATGTTTAAGGGGCTCTACCTGGTGTAATGTGTATAAAAAGGGGCTTTACCTGGAGTAACATGTATAAAAGTGGCTCTGCCTCGTGTAATGTGTATAAGAGGTCCTACCTGGCCTAATGCTTATAAGGGTCTCTGCTCTACTGTGATATAATGCGTGTAAGGGCTCTAACATGGCATAATGTGTATAAGTGGTACTTGTGTGTGGAAGTAGTAATAATAATAATTATTATTATTATTTTCTCTATCGTCCTAGTGGATGCTGGGGTTCCTGAAAGGACCATGGGGAATAGCGGCTCCGCAGGAGACAGGGCACAAAAGTAAAGCTTTACGATCAGGTGGTGTGCACTGGCTCCTCCCCCTATGACCCTCCTCCAAGCCTCAGTTAGATTTTTGTGCCCGGCCGAGAAGGGTGCAATCTAGGTGGCTCTCCTAAAGAGCTGCTTAGAAAAGTTTAGCTTAGGTTTTTTATTTTACAGTGAGTCCTGCTGGCAACAGGATCACTGCAACGAGGGACTTAGGGGAGAAGAAGTGAACTCACCTGCGTGCAGGATGGATTGGCTTGTTGGCTACTGGACATTAGCTCCAGAGGGACGATCACAGGTACAGCCTGGATGGTCACCGGAGCCTCGCCGCCGGCCCCCTTGCAGATGCTGAAACGAGAAGAGGTCCAGAATCGGCGGCAGAAGACTCCTCAGTCTTCTAAAGGTAGCGCACAGCACTGCAGCTGTGCGCCATTTTCCTCTCAGCACACTTCACACGGCAGTCACTGAGGGTGCAGGGCGCTGGGAGGGGGGCGCCCTGGGAGGCAAATGAAAACCTAATTTGGCTAAAAATACCTCACATATAGCCTCCGGGGGCTATATGGAGATATTTAACCCCTGCCAGAATCCACTAAAGAGCGGGAGACGAGCCCGCCGAAAAAGGGGCGGGGCCTATCTCCTCAGCACACAGCGCCATTTTCCTTACACAGCTCCGCTGGTCAGGACGGCTCCCAGGCTCTCCCCTGCACTGCACTACAGAAACAGGGTAAAAAAGAGAGGGGGGGGCAAAATTGTGGCAAAAATATATTATTAAAGCAGCTATACAGGGAGCACTTATTATAAGGCTATCCCTGTCATATATAGCGCTTTTGGTGTGTGCTGGCAAACTCTCCCTCTGTCTCCCCAAAGGGCTAGTGGGGTCCTGTCTTCGTTAAGAGCATTCCCTGTGTGTCTGCTGTGTGTCGGTACGTGTGTGTCGACATGTATGAGGACGATATTGGTGTGGAGGCGGAGCAATTGCCAAATATGGGGATGTCACCTCCTAGGGGGTCGACACCAGAATGGATGCCTTTATTTATGGAATTACGGGATAGTGTCAACACGCTAAAGCAGTCGTTTGACGACATGAGACGGCCGGACAATCAATTAGTGCCTGTCCAGGCGCCTCAAACACCGTCAGGGGCTGTAAAACGCCCTTTGCCTCAGTCGGTCGACACAGACCCAGACACAGGCACTGATTCTAGTGGTGACGGTGACGAATCAACCGTATTTTCCAGTAGGGCCACACGTTATATGATTTTGGCAATGAAGGAGGCGTTACATATAGCTGATACTACAGGTACCACTAAACAGGGTATTATGTGGGGTGTGAAAAAACTACCTATAGTTTTTCCTGAATCAGAAGAATTAAATGAGGTGTGTGATGAAGCGTGGGTTGCCCCCGATAAAAAAATGCTAATTTCAAAGAAGTTATTGGCTTTATACCCTTTCCCGCCAGAGGTTAGGGCGCGCTGGGAAACACCTCCTAGGGTGGACAAGGCGCTCACACGCTTATCAAAACAAGTGGCGTTACCCTCTCCTGAGACGGCCGCACTTAAAGATCCAGCAGATAGGAGGATGGAAAATATCCAAAAAAGTATATACACACATACAGGTGTTATACTACGACCAGCTATAGCGACAGCCTGGATGTGCAGTGCTGGGGTAGCTTGGTCAGAGTCCCTGATTGAAAATATTGATACCCTGGATAGGGACAATGTTTTACTGTCTTTAGAGCAAATAAAGGATGCTTTTCTTTATATGCGTGATGCACAGAGGGATATCTCCACACTGGCATCACGGGTAAGTGCTATGTCCATTTCGGCCAGAAGAAGTTTATGGACGCGACAGTGGTCAGGCGATGCGGACTCAAAACGGCATATGGAAGTTTTGCCGTATAAAGGGGAGGAGTTATTTGGAGTCGGTCTATCGGATTTGGTGGCCACGGCTACAGCCGGGAAATCCACCTTTTTACCTCAAGTCACTCCCCAACAGAAAAAGACACCGACTTTTCAACCGCAGCCCTTTCGTTCCTTTAAAAACAAGAGAGCAAAGGGATATTCATATCTGCCACGAGGCAGAGGAAGGGGGAAGAGACAGCAACAGGCAGCTCCTTCCCAGGAACAGAAGCCCTCCCCCGCTTCTACAAAAGCCTCAGCATGACGCTGGGGCTTCTCAAGCGGACTCGGGGGCGGTGGGGGGTCGTCTCAAGAATTTCAGCGCGCAGTGGGCTCACTCGCAGGTAGATCCCTGGATCCTGCAGATAATATCTCAGGGGTACAGGTTAGAACTAGAGACGAATCCACCTCGCCGTTTCCTGAAGTCTGCTTTACCAATGTCCCCCTCCGACAGGGTGACGGTCTTGGAAGCCATTCACAAGCTGTACTCTCAGCAGGTGATAGTCAAGGTACCTCTTTTACAACAAGGAAAGGGGTATTATTCCACTCTATTTGTGGTACCGAAGCCGGATGGCTCGGTAAGACCTATTCTAAATCTGAAGTCCTTGAACCTGTACATAAAGAAGTTCAAGTTCAAGATGGAGTCACTCAGAGCAGTGATAGCGAACCTGGAAGAAGGGGACTTTATGGTATCCTTGGACATCAAGGATGCGTATCTCCACGTTCCAATTTACCCCTCACACCAGGGGTACCTCAGGTTCGTCGTACAGAACTGTCACTATCAGTTTCAGACGCTGCCGTTCGGATTGTCCACGGCACCTCGGGTCTTTACCAAGGTAATGGCCGAGATGATGATTCTTCTTCGAAGAAAAGGCGTATTAATTATCCCATACTTGGACGATCTCCTAATAAGGGCAAGGTCCAGAGAACAGCTAGAGATGGGATTAGCACTGTCTCAAGAAGTGCTAAAACAGCACGGGTGGATTCTGAATATTCCAAAATCCCAGTTAATTCCGACAACACGTCTGTTGTTCCTAGGGATGATTCTGGACACGGTTCAGAAAAAGGTTTTTCTCCCGGAGGAAAAAGCCAAGGAGTTATCCGAGCTTGTCAGGAACCTCCTAAAACCAGGAAAGGTGTCTGTACATCAATGCACAAGAGTCCTGGGAAAAATGGTGGCTTCTTACGAAGCAATTCCATTCGGCAGATTCCACGCAAGAATTTTCCAGAGGGATCTGTTGGACAAATGGTCAGGGTCGCATCTTCAGATGCACCAGCGGATAACCCTGTCTCCAAGGACAAGGGTATCTCTTCTGTGGTGGTTACAGAGTGCTCATCTATTGGAGGGCTGCAGATTCGGCATACAGGATTGGATCCTGGTGACCACGGACGCCAGCCTGAGAGGCTGGGGAGCCGTCACACAAGAAAGAAACTTCCAGGGAGTGTGGACGAGCCTGGAAACGTCTCTTCACATAAACATTCTGGAACTAAGAGCAATCTACAATGCTCTAAGCCAGGCAGAACCTCTGCTTCAGGGAAAGCCGGTGTTGATCCAGTCGGACAACATCACGGCAGTCGCCCATGTGAACAGACAGGGCGGCACAAGAAGCAGGAGTGCAATGGCAGAAGCTGCAAGGATTCTTCGCTGGGCGGAAAATCATGTGATAGCACTGTCAGCAGTGTTCATCCCGGGAGTGGACAACTGGGAAGCAGACTTCCTCAGCAGACACGACCTTCACCCGGGAGAGTGGGGACTTCATCCAGAAGTTTTCCACATGCTGGTAACCCGTTGGGAAAGACCAATGGTGGACATGATGGCGTCTCGCCTCAACAAAAAACTGGACAGGTATTGCGCCAGGTCAAGAGATCCGCAGGCAATAGCTGTGGACGCGCTGGTAACGCCTTGGGTGTACCAGTCGGTATATGTGTTTCCTCCTCTGCCTCTCATACCAAAAGTATTGAGAATTATACGGCAAAGAGGCGTAAGAACGATACTAGTGGTTCCGGATTGGCCAAGAAGAACTTGGTACCCGGAACTTCAAGAGATGATCACGGAAGATCCGTGGCCTCTACCTCTGAGAAGGGACTTGCTTCAGCAGGGTCCCTGTCTGTTTCAAGACTTACCGCGGCTGCGTTTGACGGCATGGCGGTTGAACGCCGGATCCTAAAGGAAAAAGGCATGCCGGAAGAAGTCATTCCTACTTTGATTAAAGCACGGAAGGAAGTAACCGCGCAACATTATCACCGCATTTGGCGAAAATATGTTGCGTGGTGCGAGGATCGGAGTGCTCCGACGGAGGAATTTCAACTGGGTCGATTCCTACATTTCCTGCAATCAGGATTGTCTATGGGTCTCAAATTGGGATCTATTAAGGTTCAAATTTCGGCCCTGTCGATTTTCTTCCAGAAAGAATTGGCTTCAGTTCCTGAAGTCCAGACTTTTGTTAAGGGAGTGCTGCATATACAGCCTCCTGTGGTGCCCCCAGTGGCACCGTGGGATCTCAATGTTGTTTTGGACTTTCTCAAATCTCATTGGTTTGAACCACTAAATAATGTGGATTTGAAATATCTCACATGGAAAGTGACCATGCTACTAGCCCTGGCTTCGGCCAGGAGAGTGTCAGAACTGGCAGCTTTATCTTACAAAAGCCCATATCTGATTTTCCATTCGGACAGGGCAGAACTGCGGACTCGTCCGCATTTTCTCCCTAAGGTGGTGTCAGCATTTCATCTGAGCCAGCCTATTGTAGTGCCTGCGGCTACAAGTGACTTGGAGGACTCCAAGTTACTGGATGTTGTCAGAGCATTGAAAATATATATTGCAAGGACAGCTGGAGTCAGAAAATCTGACTCGTTGTTTATATTGTATGCACCCAACAAGATGGGTGCTCCTGCGTCTAAGCAGACGATTGCTCGTTGGATCTGTAGTACAATCCAACTTGCACATTCTGTGGCAGGCCTGCCACAGCCTAAATCTGTAAAGGCCCACTCCACAAGGAAGGTGGGCTCATCTTGGGCGGCTGCCCGAGGGGTCTCGGCATTACAACTTTACCGAGCAGCTACGTGGTCAGGGGAGAACACGTTTGTAAAATTTTACAAATTTGATACTCTGGCTAAGGAGGACCTGGAGTTCTCTCATTCGGTGCTGCAGAGTCATCCGCACTCTCCCGCCCGTTTGGGAGCTTTGGTATAATCCCCATGGTCCTTTCAGGAACCCCAGCATCCACTAGGACGATAGAGAAAATAAGAATTTACTTACCGATAATTCTATTTCTCGGAGTCCGTAGTGGATGCTGGGCGCCCATCCCAAGTGCGGATTATCTGCAATAATTGTACATAGTTATTGTTAACTAATTCGGGTTATTGTTGTAGGGAGCCATCTTTTAGAGGCTCTTCTGTTATCATACTGTTAACTGGGTTTATATCACAGGTTGTACGGTGTGATTGGTGTGGCTGGTATGAGTCTTACCCGGGATTCATAAATCCTTCCTTATTGTGTACGCTCGTCCGGGCACAGTACCTAACTGAGGCTTGGAGGAGGGTCATAGGGGGAGGAGCCAGTGCACACCACCTGATCGTAAAGCTTTACTTTTGTGCCCTGTCTCCTGCGGAGCCGCTATTCCCCATGGTCCTTTCAGGAACCCCAGCATCCACTACGGACTCCGAGAAATAGAATTATCGGTAAGTAAATTCTTATTATTAATATTATTATTGTTTAAGTGCATTTAATGTACTTTAACAAAGTTAACAAAGTATGTTTCCAAAATACTGTACTTTGTGCTTTTCCATACATACTGTATGGACAGAATATTTCTGCCAGTGAGAAAGTCTATTGTGAAGGGAGTAACAGGAATCACACCCATCGGGTAAATTATTTACCTGCTTCTGTCAGCATTCCCAGGTTCTATGGAAATTATGGAGGCATACAATAATTTTGGACAGTGCAATTGTGATACCCTAAAAATGTGTGCTTATTCTGTGTCGGGTCCCACTTCTTGAAATTCCCAGAAATAGTAATTATTTCTCTATTTCTTAATAATTAGGAACAATACAATGTTCTATACTGTTAGAGTTATCTTTCTCTTTTGTTATAAAGATGTCAACTAGTAGTTATAAATTCAAATAACCCCTTATACCTATTTAGATTTCAAGCAATTATTTTGCTAATCACTGTTTAAGAACTTTAGCCCTGTCCCAAACATTCCTTTGGAGTAATAGACACTAACATGAAGACCACTGGATTGTATGTACTTAGGGTTGCCACCTCATGCATCATCGATTCCTGGATATCCACCCACCCACACCCATCCCAACCCCCCCTTCCCCAATATGGGCAACAGGCGACTCGGCGGCGGTGAAGGGGTGACGTCACCTGGCCCCATAGCCCTTCTTGCTAATATGGATGAGATTGTCCATATTGGCTTGCAGGCATAAACATTTCGGCACCAACAATGACCGTTGGTCACCTGTTGAATCTGCTAAAATGGTCAGGCTTCCAATGTACTGCAGATATCGCATGCAGGGAATGGACATACAGTAATGTGCTATACAATTCACGGTTATGTATAGAAAAGCAGCAGTGTGGTGGTTCTGAGCTAAAGCCAGGACACTGAAACAAGTGCTGCGGTGCTGGGACTCAGTCTGGCAGCCAAACATGGATATTATTTTCCAGAGACAGCTATTCCAAATCTGAGATTCTGCAATCATGCAGCTAAACAATACATAAAAGACATGGCAACTGTAATCATTACAGGGATCACAAGAATTCCAGATGAATTAAGCAATTGATAAGAGATGAAAAACGATGTGTATCACCGTAGGATGAGAAGTTATTTTCCAGCATGACAGACAGAAGACAGGTCGTCCCAGTCCTAGTATATTCCGGGCAGCACAGTGCGGCTCTGCAGCTTCCCGGCTCAGTGCAGGTACAGGATCCGAGGTCCACCGCCGCGGGATGACGTCAACGATGTTTGGCAAGCAGCGGCGCAGACCTCCTATTCTGGACGGCCGGGTGCAGGCGGGAGAGGGACCTCCGGCCTGCGGCAGCAGCACAAAGGGCATGCCGCAGCACCGCACTGTACTGTTTGTACATGAGTTGGGGATGCGGGGGAGGGGGTGGGACGGGTCCCCTTATTCCGGGAGAATCCCGGAATCCGGGAGACAGAAAAAGCCTCCTGGAGGGTTGCCACCAAATCCTGGAGAATCCAGGAAATCCGGGAGAGGTGGCAACCCTATATGTACTGTGTTAGGCAGAAGCATGTGACATTAGCTCATCACGTAATATCTATTCAGAACAGAAAAAGCAGACTGCTAATTTGGTGAAAGGTGGAGCAGGGTGTGGTATGCGTGACCACCGGTTAGCATACCGACACCGGGTTCCTGTCAGCGGAATCCCAGTGGGTGGTGGCGAGTGCAGCAAGCCACTTGTGGCCTACGGTCACCACGGGTTCTATACCTACTCTATGGGTGTCGTGGACACCCACGAGTGGGAATAGTCCCTGTTGGTCAGCATGCCGACCGTCGGGATTGTGAGGGGACGGGATGTAGTGGGAGGTTATGTGACCGTCGATCTCCTGACCGCCGGTCACATAACTACATCCCGGTGGAGCAGATGATCAGAAGGTCTATCTAATGGCCCTAACAATATTACATTATTTAAATATACAGGATGCCCATTGATCCTGCAGCTTTTCTAGTAAAAAAATAAATAAACCATAATTTCTCTCAAGCAACAATGAACAAATTGAGCAGTGCTCACATCCACATCAGCATTAATATAAAAATGATAGACTGCATATTATACAGTGGCGGAACTACCACCAGTACAAGCAGGCCCGGCGACAGGGGGGGTCAAAGGGGACACCCGTATGGGGCCCCAAGGATCAGGGGGGCCCCGAGCATCAGGGGCACAAGAAATGTGTAGGCAGCGCCTAAGAAAGCTGTGGCTCCCGTGCACTCCGGGACGCCCATACGTCAATTAACAGACAATTACTTCCCAATACAAACACCACCCCCGCCGCATACCCCATCACTTGGTCTAAGCTGATCCCGTGCTGTGTTGCCAGCGTTGCGGCGTCACTACGCATGAACCCGCGCCAGCCCGTCCCTGCTGCTGCCGCTGACTCCGAGGAGCTGAGCGGCACAGCACTGCCAGGCACACTGACTGGGAATATCAGACAGCAGCCGACTGCAGCTTTACCAATGTGATGTCCCTACAGACAAGGTCAGTCCCACCTTGGTCCTTGCAATATCCCTCACCGTTGTGACAATCTGTGGGTCTGTGTCTATATATGTATGTTTGTGTCTGTGTAGTATATGTACATGTATGTGTGCTTATATATGTATGTTTGTATATGTGTATGTGTATGTATATGTGTGCGTGTGTATGTATATACTGTATATTTATATATATATATATATACACACATTTATATTGAGGGGAAGAGTTGAGGGGGTAAGGGGCCCCCAGAGATATCAGTGTATGGGGCCCCAAGATTTCTGTTGCCGGCCCTGAGTACAAGCGGTGCCTTGCACTGGGGCCTGCCACTGTCAAGGGGCCCAAAGCCAGCGCGGCATGTAATGAGCCAAACTGTTCATTATGTGTTGCATGCCGCTGTGTGCTGCGGGCCGCTGCCGAGGAGAAGAGCACAGGGACGCAGCGGCCACGGGGGAGAAGGTGGAGGAGGGAGCCGCAGCAGCGCAGTGTAATTGGTGGAGGCGCTGCTGCTGCTGTCCCTCTCCTTCCACATAGAGTGGCCACCGCTGTGAATGCTGGGATGCGCTTCCCTCATCACAGCGGCGGACAGCCTGTGTGGAAGGAGAGGGACAGCTACAGCAGCGCCTCCAACAATTACAGTGTGCTGCTGCGGCTCCCGAGTCCCCCTCCCTCCTCCTCCTTCTCCCTTGCCAGGGATCTGCCAGAAGCTGCTGTACCGAGGAGCCTGACTGCGAGCGGAGACAGTAAGTATAATCTATTCTTTCTGTCTATCTATCTATTCTGTCTGCCTTAATGTGTAAAAAGTTGACGCTGTCTGCCATAATGTGTAAAAAGGGGACGCTGTCTGCCGTAATGTGTAAAAAAGGGGATGCTGTCTGCTGTAATGTGTAAAAAGGAGACGCTGTCTGCCATAATGTGTAAAAAAGGGGACGCTGTCTGCCATAATGTGTAAAAAGGGGACGCTGTCTGCCATAATGTGTAAAAAAGGGGACGCTGTCTGCCGTTATGTGTAAAAAAGGGGACTCTGCCATAATGTGTAAAAAAGGGGACGCTGTCTGCCGTAATGTGTAAAAAGGGGGACTGTCTGCTGTAATGTGTAAAAAAGCGGACTCTGTCTGCCGTAATGTGTAAAAAGGAGACACTGTCTGCCGTAATGTGTAAAAAAGGGGACGCTGTTTGCCGTAATGTGTAAAAAGGGGACGCTGTCTGCCGTAATTTGTAAAAAGGGGACGCTGTCTGCTGTAATGAGTGAAAGGGGGACTCTGTCTGCCGTAATGTGTAAAAAGGGGACGCTGTCTGCCGTGATGTGTAAAAAGGGGACTCTGTCTGCCGTAATGTGTAAAAGAGGCTCTAGCTGGTGTAGTGGCGCTACTGTGCGGCGTAATTTAAATAATGGAGACTACTGTGCACCGTCATATGAATTGGTATTAATTTGTGGCCACACCACTTCCCCATGACGCCACGCCCCTATATTTTTGCGCTTGTCAATGACGCGCACTGCCCCTGTTTTGCATAGAGGGGGGCTCCAATGCCATTTCTTGCACACAGCGCTAAAATGTCTAGTTACGGCACTGTTGTTAGGTATCCATTTCCCTGGCCCTGAGCAGGTCCCCCTCACCAGATCCTCTCCAAGGGTGAGGGGGTGGAGGTTGGACAGGATGAGGGGGGGGGGGGGGGGAGCGGGCAAAACATTTTGTTGCACCTGGGCCCACCGCTTGCTAGTTCCGTCACTATTATACCAATATAAAAAGGTGAAAACATATATGCACAAGTCACAAACCAGAGGGTAAAAGAAAGTTTAATTATTCAGTACTAATGGATAACTATACTGTAAACTTTCTCTTTTATCAATATTATAAACATTAATTATTATTCTTTTTTTTTTCAAGATTTTCAGTTCCATTGCATGTGTGACCTGGCAAGCTGGATCAAGTGTGCTGAGATGGAACCAGAGTAGATGATGAAGACGTAAGAGAAGAATTACCAATGTCAGTAAGCTTCACAGGTAGCTGAGTATCATTCAGCTACCATACACTACCTCTGTGAGGATTGAATGATAAACTACAGCACTAGTAGCATTTCCATTGCTGCAATAAGCATTGATTAAAAAAATGACTGTTGTTGCCTATTGGTAAATATACCGATAACTATTGAAAAAACGGCTTAATTATATACAAACACAGTTTCAATCGATTACAAATACTTTCTATCACAGATACATTTTAAACCTTGACGGGTATTGATCTCTACCACCAACTAGTACAAGGTAGTCCAAAGCAACATAAATACAAAAAATTCCCAACGTGATTGATCTCAGTGAGTGATTTCATTAAAATCATGAATATCCCTGTGTTGATTCTCAAGGAATTAAAGATTTAGCCCTCACCCCCTCACACCCATTATAATATATGCCCTTATTAATAAAGTTTGGCTAATACACAAGTTCGAACACTTCATAAGTGTTATACATGATACCACCCTAATTAAGGGGGACATCTACTAAGCAGTGATAAAAGTGGAGAGGTGAGCCAGTGGAGAAGTTGCACATGGCAACCAATCAACTGCTCTGTATATTTCCATAGTAAGTAAATTAAAAAATGTTACGTCAATGCTGATTGGTTGCCATGGGCAACTTCTCCACTGGCTCACTTCTCTACTTTTATCACTGCTTAGTACATGTCCCCCTAAGTCACCAAGTTGCCCTAATCAAAGCTTGGACTCAATGGACCTGGACCTGTATCTCAATCCTTGTGTAATTGAGATATGGAGCCAGATGCATCATCGCTTGGAAAGTGATAAAATGGAGTGTGAAAAAGCACCAGCCAATCAGCTCCTAACTGCCATTTTTCAAACACAGCCTGTGACATGGTAGTTAGGAGCTGATTGGCTGGTACTTTTTCTTTCCCCATTTTATCACTTTCTAAGCGATGATGCATCTAGCCCATAGTACCTGGTCTCATCTCTTTTTCTCCCACCCTGCCCCCTCTCTGTCTGTACTAACTTCCACACATTTTCCTTTCCACATCTGCCCAACCCCAATTTGCAGCTCTCTAGTTTTCATAGTTGCATTTTATGTATTTCTTTATTTACTTTCTACATGTACAGTAAGATATATATGTCAAGCTTTTCACCAAAACCTCACCCCCTTTTTATCTTCACAACCAATTAAGAACTGATTTCTGTTGATTATTGATCAAAATTCAAATAAAAACATATTATCAAAAATAAAATAACAAAAAAGGTATTATTGTGAACCCTCACATATATCTTGGAATTATTATCCCCAATTCTGCTGCTCCAGAAAACCTGCTGATTGAAACATGTGCCTGTTTTTTTTCTTTATACTCTAGGTCCATCCATGATATGAAGGGTTAAAGATACATCTCTATTGATTACAAGTCATTTTCTGAATGTGTGTTGTGAACACAGGAGCAATTATACCAACACTGCTTCCGGGCGAAGAAATATACGAGGGTCTGCCAAAGCCTTCTGCCACATAAACAAGGAATGACCATGTCAATATTTCTCAATCTGTCTGACATATGAGAAACTAGTAGCTTTGTAAATGTCTGCTGTTTTGGCTGTTAGGGGAAAAGATAGTTTTTACAAGCAGATTTGAGGCACTCTATATCTTTTCAGCCATCTTGTTGAAGGTGTGTAATATCTAACTTTAATCTACCTGTCAATCGCTGAAATATGTTACCATGGGGAACATCTGAAATAGACCAGCAAGACAAATTAGTCTAGCAGTTCACAATCTGCTCTGCAATATCATATTGCTTTTAACAAGAGAAATACAACAGCCTTGGGAATGGCTTAAATAAAGTTTCCCTGTGAGAGAGCAGAACTAAACATTAAAGTGTATCAGTGACTTACACAGAAGGGAGGCAGCCATTTTGTGAGCTGAACCAGTTATCATGACAATGTAACCCTTCACTTCAGTAGGAGATAGCGACATCACTGAGACACAAGGAATACATACCCTCCAACATTTTACACATGAAAATCGGTACAAATTCGAAAAGGGGGCATGGCCACGGATAAAGGGGGTGTGGCCATGCACAATTCCTATACATTCAATGGAAGTTTGGAGATCCAAAAATTGACCATAAAAAAGGTACTGTACCTGCCAAAAAGGTACAGTTGGGAATAATGGGTCTATGTATGAAGTGGTGATTATCACCTCATAAAAAATGGGTTATAATTGTTTCTCCAAAGACTTTAAAAGGCAGTCTATTGAAAAATCTCACATTTTTCCAGCAAGGCCTTTGTTTTCTCTTAGTAACAATGCCACCATAACCAGCTATGGTGGCAGAGCATGCTGGCAACATACAGATGTGTCCACTAATGTAGTTGCTGGCAGCGCAGCACAGCATGCACATTTCAGTGCACACAGGGCCGGAGCTTCCACTAGGCAGCTTTAGGCAGCTGCCTAGGGGCGCCGGGACCTGAGGGGGCGGCCTGCTACAGCTACCTGAAAAAATTAGCGCGGTCCTACCTCTCACAACCGTGGCAATCCCCTCAGCACGCTTATCTTACAGTAGCCGCAACTGCCAAGCTCCCGTATTGCAGCCTCCTGCTCCGCCTCTACTCGGCACAGGCAGTAATTTTGACAGCTCCTGGAGTCTTGGCCAGGGGTGACATGCGGTGCTGCTCTTCATTCCAGGTTCTTTCAAAGACTTCTCAGTCCCTACTCTGCAACACCGCCTGCTGGTAAGGTGGCTGCATAGTGCACTCTCTGCATTTGAAAGGAAGGAGGGGAAGAGCAGCAGTCTGGAGGGGTAGATGAGCAGAAGCATGCACATAGATGGTGGGGGGGATAGAACAGCAGACATTTAACAGAGTGGGAAGGGTATGAGAGCAGCAGGCACCCACAGAGACTGGGAAGATGGGGAGAAAAGAGCAGCTATGCAACAGACTGGGGGGTGGGGTATAGCAGCAGCATGCCTTTCACCTGAAGGGCGGGTAGGGGCAGTAGGCAGAAGTTTTGCCTAGGGTGCTGAAAAACCTTGCACCGGCCCTGAGTGCACATTCCAGACACAGTATGCCACACTGTGGCACCATTCTTACCATGCAATCCTATGGAGTAATGGGTGCAAAAATCGTACATGTGTCCACCAGTGGCCCTTTTTTTTCACGGCATACAAGCCCTGGATGCCACAATGCAAGCAAAGTTTTTAAAGGACATATCTGTATGGTGGGTGGGAAATACTAAGCATCGCATCCACAATGCTGTACATCCCACCAGTTATCGGGAACATACCGGTGTACATAACACAAGTAGGAACCTATAAATCCAATAAGAGCTGGCCTTTGCAATAGAAGGACTTCTGCGCTTAGGACTCGGGAGCCCTTCTGCGCATGCATGCAGCAATTCACGCACCACGAGGGTGCTGGGAGGCCATTCGGGTGTGGTATGGAAGGTAGATAGTAAATAGGTAGTCTAGGTGTCTAGGTCAACCACTATTGGTCGACAGGAACTAGGTCGACAGGGTCTCTAGGTTGACAGGGTCTCTAGGTCGACATGGTCTAGGTCGACAGGTCAAAAGGTCGACATGAGTGTTTTATGGGGGGTTTTGTGTCGTTTTCTTCTTAGAGTTACCGGGAACCCCAATTAGTGCACCATGTCCCCTCGCTTCGCTCGCCATGCTTCAGGCGAGGTGCCTCGCTCCGCTGCCACTTCGCTCGGTACAGATTACCGTTCCTTTCGTACTCCACGTGGATCGTTAAGTATGAAAAGGTTTAAAAAAAGAAAAAAATTGTGGAAAAACTCATGTCGACCTTTTGACCTGTCGACCTAGAACATGTCGACATAGAAACCCTGTCGACCTAGTTAATTCGACCAATAGTGGTCGACCTAGATAGTGTCAACCTAGTTACTGTCGACCTAGAGACTGGAACCCAGGCCAATCACAGTGCAGCCGCTGCATTCAGGCGCTTATTACAAAGCATGGGCAGGTGCAGCCTTTTAAACTCCAGAATACACAGTCCTGAAATCCCAGTATTGGGTGCGTCTTTTTAGTCCCGCACATGCCCATTAGTGCCGCATACTAGCTGATGCGATACAATGGGAGAGGTGGTCGTCGGAGGGCTGTTTGTGCAATCCCTCTCCAGCAACTGGTGTTTTGATAGATTACAGTGCAAGCACAACCTGCAGCATCCCTGAGATAAGTGGTGCTTACTGATACATTGACCTCAAAGTCACATTATTATTAGCTCATGATAGAATTAATAGCCCAGTAGTTTCAACAATAAATGACTGTCTCCACAGTACTGTTTGTCCACATTTACACAACAGATAGTGATACTTGCAGTTAACTAATTACATTAATGTTAAAGAATCCCAATGTGTTTTTTTATAAACATGAAACTCTAGAATATTTATGTCTTTTCTCAGACAAATGTTCAAAAAGAATTGTAAGCCAATTGTAGCAGTAAAGCCTTGGGCTACTTGATTTATATGTTGAAAGAATGTTCAGGCAACAAAACAAAAATCGAAATAGGACGCACTTGTACTTCTAGCATCTGTTTCAGCATTCATCCTTTTCTTTACTCTGTGCATAATCTATTCTTTACTGTATCTTGCGGCTCTGTTATAGTCATTCTCCTTCTGGACTCATTTTATACAATTAAATCCCCATTTAATCTCTTTAAATTGCCAAACATGTCCAACAATGCATATTACACTACCTGCAGTATGTTAACAATAAACTAATAAATGGTTTAATAAGAAAAATATCAATATTGTTTCACCAGATAAAGATTATACATAAAAAAAATTACGATTAAAAATAAAAGATATCATTAGGAAAGTATGAGATCTATACTTAGGAAATCTGGAAGACCAAAGATTTGCCAAGGATACTGTAGTGACTTCTAGACTTAAAGCCAGACTTATACATAACCTTGGATAAATTCTTACTGTCCATGTGAAAGACTAAGTACAGGTAAAGGTGCATACACATGGAGCGATATAACTGAGCGATTTTGACTATATAGTCAAAATCGCTCAGAAAGTAAGTGCATATCGCTCCGTGTGTACACAGGCAGCGAGAGCGATGCGCGTCCCCGCCAGGTCGCTATCGCTGGGAAAAATAGTCAGTGCAGGCAAGTCAATTTTGGCTATGTCGCTGCAAAAGTTAGTTAAAATCGCTCATGTGTTTTGTCCCTAGCGATTTTTCCCAGCGATAGTGATCTATAGCCACCCCCCCGCCGCCCATTGTGTTACCTCGCGGAGGCTGAAGAGGGACAAGCCAGCAGCACAGCAAGCAGCGTTCAGGAGCTCCATACACTCGGGTAAGTATGCACACAGCTCCTCTCCTCAGCCTGGCTACTGGTTTGGGAGGGGAGGTGGGGAGGGGGGGGAGATGCCGCTCTGAGTCTGCAGTGTCAGGCCGGGGGAAGGGGGGTGAGAGATGGCGCTGAATGTGTCACTGTAGCCGGGCCGCGCACATTAGTGTCGTCAGGTCCGCGGAGTGTGTTCCCCCTCTGAGGCTGAAGTGCTGTGAGAGCCGCTGGCACAGCGTCATTGTACCGGCACTGCAGCTTAGATCATTACTCTGGCATCTGACTCACTCTGTGTCCGTGGAGCAGGACCAAGGTACATGAAGGGGGTTTATGATAGTGCTGTGCTTGCTGTCAGTCTATGGGGAAGGGGGGGAATGATGGTGCTGTCCTGTCTATGGAGGGGGGGGAGGGGGGGTAGCTGTGCTGTCTATGGAGGGGGGGGTGTAGTCTATGGAGGGGGTGGGGTGGTAGCTGTGCTGTCTGTTTATGGGGGGGTTGCTTGGGGGAATGATGGTGCTGTGGCTGTATATCTATAGAGGTTAGGGGGTTGCTGGGGGGGGGCAATTATGTGCCCGTGCTGTCCGTATATGGAGGGGGGTTGCTGGGGTATGGGTTGGCTGCACTGTCTGTATGTGGAGGGATGGGGAAGGGGTGCCTTCGCTGTCTGTATGTGGAGGGAGGGTGGGGGTGGATGCGCTATCTGTATGTGGAGGGAGCGGGGGGGTGCCTGCGCTATTTGTATGTGGAGGGAGCCTGTGCTGTCTGTATGTGTGTGTGTGTGTGTGTGTGTGGGGGGGGGGGGTGCCTGCGCTGTCTGTGTGTGGTGGGTGCCTACGCTGTGTATGGATGATGTAATATTAAACACTATGTGCAATGAACTTCACCGGATAATAGGTGAGGGTTTTTTTTGTTTGTTTTTTACAGGTACCTCTATTGGATTCTACTGGACAAGTGGACGTGATTCTCGGCATGGGATGTAGGTAAGTAATCTGTCTCTCATTTTTACAGGTACCCTTATTGGATTCTACTGGACAAGTGGACGTGATTCTCGGCGTGGGATGTAGGTAAGTATGTGTGGGTGTGTAAGTGTGTTTAAATAAATTTTTACTTTCACGGTGTGTGAGTTGTGTTTTTATTTGAGTATTTCTTTTGTTGTGGAACTACAGGTGCTGGGCCTGTTATTTCCCAGCATGCTGGTACTTGTGGTTCTCCAAGAACCAGCATGCGGGGGAGGCTTGCTGGGACTTGTAGTTCCACAGCAAAAGACAATATTCTTTTTATGTCATTTTGAAAGGCTATCAGCCTCCCATCCACCGCCCACGGATGGGGGGGACAGCCTCGGGCTTCACCCCTGGCCCTTGGGTGGCTGGAGGGGGGGACCCCTTGATTTAAGGGGTCCTCACTCCAGTGTACCCCGGCCAGGGGTGACTAGTTGGGGGGGTAATGGCACGGCCGCAGGGACCAATATAAAAGTGTCCCCCGGCTGTGGCATTATCTCCCTGGCTAGTGGAGCCCGGTGCTGGTTTGAAAAATACGGGGGACCCCTATGTCTTTTGTCCCCCGTATTTTTTAAACCAGGACCGGACGCAGAGCCCGTTGCTGGTTGTCTAAATATGGGGGAACCCTACTCATTTTTTCCTCTGTATTTTAACAACCAGGACTGGCTCAAAGAGCCCGAGGCTGGTTTTACATAGGAGGGGGGACCCCACACAATTTTTTTTTTTACTTTTAGCTATTTAAATACCAGCCACCCTGTAAAATCGTCCTATATATGGCACTCCCCCACTCATCCCCTTATTTAAATGAGATAGTCAAAATCTCCCATAGCCAAAATCTCTTGCATAGTTAGACAAAATCTTTGGTAAAGTTAGTCAAAATCTCCTACTGCCAGTTCAAGGGAAATCTCTCAGTCAAAATCTCTCATAGTCAAAATCTCTCCGTGTGTATGCGCCTTTAGTCTTTAAAGCTTTAAAGGAAAGAAGATTGTTTTAGGTGACTTCAAGGATATTGTTTAGAAGAATCGATCAAGCATTACTGAATGATAAATAACACACTGCCGGTGGCTAACCAGAATGCCATAACACAAGGACTGGCTACAATGTCGAGCACTAATCTTAGCTTGGGCACACTGGTGGAAGCCACGCAAGACCCTTGTACCTGAACACCTGACTGTCTACAATTACAGGACTCCCCCATTGAAAATATTAGAGTACCAGCAGTGCCTGAACAGCAAAATACCCGCCACTACTACCTATTAAATACAAGGGGAAAATAGAATACCATTTATTTATTTAACATCCAGCACTGTCCACCAATGGTCATGCACAGCCAGGCATACGGCTGCACATAGAAACCACTCTGTGAAATGCGGGCACTATTACCAGTAAGAATAATAACATGATGACATTTGATACTGCGGGACATTATATATACAGGTTGAGTATCCCTTATCCAAAATGCTTGGGACCAGAGGTATTTTGGATATCGGATTTTTCCGTATTTTGGAATAATTGCATCCTATAATGAGATATCATGGTGATGGGACCTAAATCTAAGCACAGAATGCATTTATGTTTTACATACACCTTATACACACAGCCTGAAGGTCAGTTTAGCCAATATTTTTTGTAACTTTGTGCACTGAACAAAGTATGTGTACATTCACACAATTCATTTATGTTTCATATACGCCTTATACACAGCCTGAAGGTCATTTAATACAATATTTTTAATAACTGTGTGTATTAAACAAAGTTTGTGTACATTGAGCCATCAAAAAACAAAGGTTTCACTATCTCACTCTCACGCAAAAAAGTCTGTATTTCGGAATATTCCGTATTTCGGAATATTTGGATATGGGATACTCAACCTGTATAACGTAACGAACATTATCACTTGTTAAAATCAGCTATTACATTAACTGTTAAGTTTGTATCCTGAGTTTATAATATATTGCTTTTCACGTGCTTTTATAAGCTTCAACTGTACATTGCTAGATACAGTAGCTGTTCTATGTACACTTATAATGCATTTATATATATGAATAATAAGAATAGATCTGAATGTTCATTTTGTATTTGACAGATTATCATTTTACATTTTGCAGTCCTACTGCATTCCTATGCTTGTCATTAAGTAACCACAATTCTGTATATAATTGTACATCACTAGTTGTTATAAATACAATCAGACGTGCATAAGGTTCTCTATGATTTCTCCACCTCTGCAGCACACTGCAATGTAAATTAAAAATAGGGAGAAATGTACCAAGCCTTCTAATCAGCGGAGAAGAGGTCAAGTGGAGCAGATGCCCATTGCAACCAGCCAGCTTCTACCCATTATTTTATAGAATGTACTTAATAAATGCTACCTCAGAGCTGACTGGTTGCTATAGGCAACTTTACCAACGAACCACTTCTCCACCCTTTTTTCTGCTTCATTTATGATAAACCCAAAACTCTGGTAATTTACCCGCCCTTGCAGCTTTAATAATCAGTGGTACCAAGAGGGGTGTGGGGGGGGGGGGGGGGAGTGGGTGCACTTTACCCGGGCCTGTTGGATGGGCCCGGAGGGGGCCTGGGTTTTGCTGCCCTCCCTCCCTCTTTCCCATCACAGAAAGCAAGACAGGAGAGAGAGAACTCCCCAGCCCAACACATGCTGCTCAGTGCTGTGTGCTGAACTGAGGAGAGAGGCAGCCGCAGTGGCAGCCTGTCCTCTCTCTCCCAGTGTGGGTGGTGAGCGAGCGATCACATCCCACACTCCGCCGCCTGCCGCTCTGGACAACGGCACCTCATGCCCTGGTCTTCGCCGCCCCCCTCCCCGTGTGGATCGCGTGCCTGCTTCCATGGACATGCAGTGAGATCCACAACTGTATCTGTGACATCACTCCTATGCAGAACACACTGCCATGTTTCCATGGTAGATGAATACCTCTATCCTACTCATTTCTTCTGGTAACACATGGAAGCTGTGCTGTTGAGCTAATTACAGTAGCACTAGGTGCTGGCACACAGGGCTGGACTGGCCATCTGGCACTTCTGGAAAATGCCTAAAGGGATGATGGGCAGATGGGCTGGTGTGGTCACACAGAGTGTGGCTAGCCGAGCAAGGCAGTCTCCCAGCACTCTGTTTAGCCATCCTCCTTCCCAACCACCTGCAGCGGGTATACAGATAGATAGGGGCATTCCATGAGGCCAGGCGCCCTGACTCGTGGCCACAACCCCCTTGTCAAGCTTCATGGCTCCAGGCCATCTTTGCTGGCATATCTGAATTTTAAGAATTCCTTGTTTATAGCAGAGAAGATTCATTTGCACGGATGATGTAATTGTTAGCATAATTTCCTCACAGCACTGATGTCTTGGGTTCAATTCCCACCACAATGCTATCTATGTGGAGTTTATATATTCTCCCCGTACTTGCGTGGGATTCCCCAGACACTCTGATTACCTACCACAAACTAAAAGAAAATACTGGTCAATTGATTGGCCAAATAGTCTCTGTAAAGCGCTGAGGAATGTGTGTGCACTATATAAATTAATTTCTTATTAATGAATTACCTCAAGTGAATTAACCTTCTGTTAGACATAAATTGTATTACATATGTTATAAATTAGCAATTTACACACCTACAATAACCCATGGCAAACAATCAGCAATTAGATTTACGCAATCTAAGACAAATAAATATCTGATTGGCTGATAAAGACTACTGGTCCCTAACATTTGCACTTTTAACCCTTAGGAGAGGGGCACAAGAATACAATTCATAATTTAAAATTGGGAATAAGATCTCAAGCCATATTTGTGATTCTCTGTGTGTAAATCATATATGATAAGAAATTGCAACGTTTAATAGCCAAACCAAATCAGTTAACAACAAGCAAACCGTGCACATCACCCAGACAACTCGCAAAATATTAATTTACATCTTCAAGATCAGCCGGCAAATGTAAAAGCTTGGCCGAAAATTGATACTATAAAAATATATACACAATAAAAAAGTGATCAAGTTTATATTGCACTTTCTGGGGAATAGTAAATCAGCTATTTTTAAGGATGTGTTTCATTTTTGTATTCCTCCAGGCATCTTCTGCACTCAGAGAAAAAAAAAGAATCAGTTTATAGGTAACTGTAAGACTGAAATGATTCATATAACAGCGACAGCAGGCAGCACAATGAGTCCCTAAAGTGGCAATATCGTTACTTTTTGTTTTGCTTTAAGACTGCGAAGTGATGTGTAATTTATCTCTGATGCTTTCTATTTGAATAGTTATAGGGAGTTTAGAAAAACATTATCATTGGCTGAAAATTCATCAGGAAAATATAGTTTATTCAACAATGACAGTCATTTGATCACATGGGAAAACTGCAATCAGAAAATAGCCAGCAAACAATGGCATGCAAATGAAGTGCTGGTATTCTGGGAAATGGAAACTGCTTTGTACTGAATGGGATTCGTGAGGCAGTCTGCTATTCAAAGACAGATACACAAATTAAGACTGCTTTAGCCATTTCTCTGGTATCCAATCAAATTGCTTAGATATATATGTGATTGACTTTTCTATTTTATGAAACAATAAAGGATTTAAAAAAGATCTTCATATAAAACAGCAAATTATCTGTTAGCTGCACAGTGAGCTACTGGATATATCTGTATAACCAGGGGTGTATCTACCTATTGGCCAGGATGGCACTCGCCAGGGCGCCAGCAGAGGAGGGGCGCCACGCAGCTGTGCCACCCGTGGTCAGTAGGTAGCAGCTGAATCCATTCTTTTTCCCCCTCCCACGCCAGGTAGTTCCTCACCTGCTGTAAGGGCCAGCAATGAACACAGCATGCAGAAGCGGGCGCCGGAGTCCAGCAATGCACCTCACTACAAACAAGATACTCTACATAAAATATACCTTCCAGCAGCCCTTGCAACCAGGAGCTCCCGGCAGCAAGGGCTGCTGGGAGGTGTAGTTTATGTAGAGTTCCTTGTTAGTAGAGCGGTGCAGTGCCGGACCCAGGCACCAATTATAGCAGCTGCCACTTGCTGTGTTCATTGCTGGCTATCAGCAGGTGAGGAATTACCAGGGGGAGAGGGGTTCAGCTCTCGCTTCTATGACTGCGGCACTACTATTTCAAATCCGCTCCTGATTCGCTGTCGGTCCGCGGCAGATTTGAAATAGTAGTGCAGTGATCATAGGAGCGGCAATGCCACCAACCACAGCCTCCTCCTCCTTGCATCGATGCCACCCTCTGCCTCCTCCTTTGCTACACTACCGCCGCCCTCAGTCCTTCTCTGCACCTCGGTCTCCTCCGCACCATGCCGACTACAGCATCCTCAGCACTGCCGCTGCTAAATAGGTAATCTTACCCTGCTGCATTTCTCTCTCCATAGTCCCTAATGTATGCCCTTGCTATCCCTCTATCTGTCACTCTCCCTGTCCCTATGTCCCTGCTGTCACTTTCCCTGTCCCTGCTGTCACTTTCCCTGTCCCTCTGTCACTTTCCCTGTCCCTATGTCCCTGCTGTCACTGTCCCACTCCCTGTCCCTGTTGTCACTTTCCCTGTCCCTCTGTCACTCTCCCTGTCCCTATGTCCCTGCTGTCACTCTTCCTGAATTTTGTCTCATTCCATGTGGCATAATGTGAATTTCAGCTGATTCTTTGTGCTATAATGTGAATTTCGGCTCATACCGTGTGCTATAATGTGAATTTCGGCTCTTTCTTTGTGCCATAATGTAAATATTGGCTCATACCATGTGCTATAATGTGAATTTCGGCTCATTCCCTGTGCTATAATGTACATTTTGGCTCATACCGTGTGCTATAATGTGAATTTCGGCTCATACTGTGAATTTCGGCTCATACTGTGTGCTATAATGTGAAAGGGGCACCAGTACTAGATAGTATAAGGGGTCCTACTATTGTGGTGCATAATGTGTATAAGGGGTGTATGGTGTGGTAACCTACACTGAAGGACACACACCCTTTTGAGTGGCCACGCCCCCTTTTCCGGAGCGGCGCGCTCATAATTGCAACCTTCACTTTTCCATACCCCCACTTAAAAATTTCCACTTCGACCACTGTATATATATCAAAAAACATTCAGACTGGCACTACACTCAACAAAATAAAAGGTGGCCCTCAGTGTGAGGTGTATACAATGATGGTTCCCCCATTGCTGGGTGAGACAGAAGCGGCACTCCAGAGACTTAATGAAGAAGTCAAATTTATGTTCAATTGCTTTTATTACTGTGCTGTGTAATGTGAGTAAGGGACACTTCTGTGTAGTGTAACTTGAATTGGGGTACTATTTAGTGGCCACACCCCTTTTTATGACACACGCTCCTTCCCTATTTCAAACATGTTAAAGTGGGAGCTCGGACCCCTAGATACACCCCTGTGTATAACCACAGTTAACTAATAAAGAAATCACATTATATAATATACCCATTGCCAGGGGCGTTTTAAGAGAGGAGCCCCCTCCTCTCTGCCGGCAGCGCTGAGAGTCTGAGCTCTAGAGCGCTCAGACTCTACTGCGCATGCGCAGATCTCCGGGAAAATTGCGCGGCAGCCATTTTCCCTGAGATTTCCCTACTGCGCATGCGCAGAACTCCGTGAAAATGGCCGCGGGGCCATTTTCACTGAGTTTTAACACCGCTGTGGATGTCGCCGAGGGACTCTGGAGGGGTGAGTATTCAGAAAATGGATGCAGTGTGTGCGGTGGGGGCCCCCTCTGGACTCAGGGGCCTGTGTGCACCGCACACACTGCACCCATTAAAGAAACGCCAGTGCCCATTGCACAAAGTAACCTATATTATTATTGCAGTGTTTTCCTATCTTTGTTTTTTTTTTAGTTATGTAGCGTCTGTAGTCATGGGAGAGCCTGCTATGGGTACACATTCACAGTGGTAAGGGCATCAACACCCAGGTGGGAATGTAATAGTCTGAGAATCAGAAAGTGAGAGATTTTGTGAGAGTTTTTTTTTAAAATGGCAATCATTTACACAGCAAAATCTAACAACTATACATTTCAGTCACAGATAAAGAGATATTAGCACCATATAAATATTAATTTTAAGGTTGAGTGGTGTAAGGGTGATCTCTGTATAATAGAGCCACAGTGTGTGTTCTAGATCAGTTTATTTATTTATTTATTTATTTTGTCAGTGATGGTAAACAATAATTAAGTACCCCCATAGTAAGGTTATTTACTGAAACTACCATATAAGCTGAATAAAATATATAGCAAACCACTTCTTAAGCATTTAGATATATTAAAGATGCTCCCGTCTGAGTTGTTATTGATAGGCCAGGATCAAGAGCCCCTTATACCTGTCTGCTTTAGTACTTCTTAGGGTAACAAACCAAAATGTGAAAACCTGGTTTGTAGGGTGAAAGAATAACTTTATGACTTAGAAGAAACTCATCTTAATTTCAAAACATGTTAGGGTAGACCAGGGATGAGGAACTTCCGCCCTACGGGCCTTATACGGCCCGGAAAAGCATTTGGTCCTGCCCAGGGTGCTGCCAAGGCAGCTGCAGAGTGTACAAAGTCGTCCACTGTGCATAGCATCATGGGAGATGTAGTTTTCTTACACAGTGCACTGCATACAGTGTACAGATGGCGCCAAGTGGTGATTTGAGGCAGTTTTCTAGAGGGATCTCAGCAAAGTACTGCTTTGCTGGCTGCAGGCGGGTCAGAAGAATGGTTGTGCTGAGGTGCGGAGAGGACCCAGGACCTGGACCGGTGTTGTGCAGGAGTCTGGATGGGACCTATCCTGCAGTGGTGGTGAGTGCCCAGCTGGCACTATACTGGGGGCATTATGTGTAACTGCCACTATACTGGGGGCATTATGTATATATGGCACTATACTGGGGACATTATGTGTATCTGGCACCATACTGGGGACATTATGTGTATCTGACACTATACTGGGGCATTATGTGTATCTGGCACTATAATGGGGCATTAATGGGGGCAGTATGTGTAAGCAGCCATTACTGTGGCCATTATGTGTAAGGAGCACTAATGTGGGCATTTTGTATAAGGCATAATGTGTACTTTCCCAGTAGAGCACGCGCATTCGCAGAGGATGCTTCAAAAATGGCCTACGAATGATGTTAAAAAAAATCCAAATGGCCCAAAGGTTCCCCACCCCTGGAGTAGACTAATAGGAATCCCAAACAGACAAATTCACACTTTATTGTGGGCTATGCCTTAGGCATAACTATAGAACAAGGACATTGGGACCTAATTCAGAGTTGATCACAGCAGCAAATTTGTTAGCAGTTGGGCAAAACCATGGGGGTAATTCCAAGTTGATCGCAGCAGGAAATTTTTTAGCAGTTGGGCAAAACCATGTGCACTGCAGGGGAGGCAGATATAACATTTGCAGAGAGAGTTAGATTTGGGTGGGTTATTTTGTTTCTGTGCAGGGAAAATACTGGCTGCTTTACTTTTACACTGCAACTTAGATTGCAGATTGAACTCACCACACCCAAATCTATCTCTCTCTGCACATGTTATATCTGTCTCCCCTGCAGTGCACATGGTTTTGCCCAACTGCTAACAAAAATCCTGCTGCGATCAACTCAGAATTACCCATGTGCACTGCAGGTGGAAGAGATGTAACATGTGCAGAGAGAGTTAGATTTGGGTGGTGTGTGTTCAAACTGATATCTAAATTGCAGTGTAAAAATAAAGGAGGCAGTATTTACCCTGCACAGAAACAAAAAGTACCCACCCAAATCTAACTCTCTCTGCAAATGTTATATCTGCCACACCTGCAGTGCACATGGGGGGTAATTCCAAGTTGATCGCAGCAGGAAATTTTTTAGCAGTTGGGCAAAACCATGTGCACTGCAGGGGGGGCAGATATAACATGTGCAGAGAGAGAGAGATTTGGGTGTGGTGAGTTCAATCTGCAATCTAAATTGCAGTGTAAGAATAAAGCAGCCAGTATTTACCCTGCACAGAAACAAAATAACCCACCCAAATCTAACTCTCTCTGCAAATGTTACATCTGCCTCCCCTGCAGTGCACATGGTTTTGCCCAACTGCTAAAAAAAAATTCCTGCTGCAATCAACTTGGAATTACCCCCTTGGTGTAGTCCTTAGAACACAAGGCTATGCTTCAAAGTATACATGAGAAATGACGAATACATTTTTGCAGGGTAATACTGATATGCTGAGACATGTTACGCAGGTGGAATAATTGCAGACATTTGTAGCAATAAACAAAATAGGGAATAGGCTGAACAAGGCAGCAATCCTCAGACAGACGATTGGAAGCAATATAGGAACAGGCCTACATCAGGAATTGTGATGGACTTTTATTATATTTGAAAGCCTATGGGTGAGATATATGCTCTTTAGAATGCTGTGACTCGTGCATATTTTAATATTTTTTAGTTTTTGTGTGAGTAATATTGTGATGTACAATTTTAATTGATGTTTTTTTATTAAATATTTACTTCATTTCACCTAAGTATCACACATTTATCATACCTAAATATTCACTGCTGTAAATAATTTGTTTCTGTGTAGGAGATTGTCTCCATCAAGCAGCTGCTAGGTAGAAACAAACCACATCAGCGCCTGTATTCACCGTTCTTGATAATTTTGTTTGTGATCTTGAAATCTACCTAGAACTACTGTATGGGTCACACTTCAAACCAATTATTTAATGATAATAAACAAAATAGTTTAATGTACAACAATAGAAGAAACAACAAGAAATTTGATAAATTGATAAAAAAGATACTAATATAATGTTTGTGAAAACTTTGGGTTACATGTACTAAGCAATAACTTTTTTAAGCTGCCTCTTGTCGGAACTTCTGGAGATGGGATTTAAAAGGAAAATAATATTAAATGGAAAACCATGATCTCCCAATTGTTGTCTGCATTATAACTTGGAGGCTGCATTATATGAGTTGTGAGATTTTATAATATGCTAGTGACATGTTATAGCCTGGACAATCTTCGGATTTTATTTCATGCTGTTCAAGTCGGCTATATTATTGTAGAAAATCAGAGCTGGATTAAGACTTTAGGGAACCCAAAGCACTTAAGAGGGGGGTTCCCTATGGTCAAAAGAGGCAGTTAGACAAATCCCACTATAATTATGTAACAAGTACCAAATGACAATAGTGCAAATATAAAAAAATTATAATAATAATACTATTATATATACAGTATATATACTGTATGTACAGGGGAATACAATTAATCATACAGCTTTGCAATATCCATAGTTAAACATTATTAATCAAATGAATCATACTGGAGGGAATCAGTATGATTTGCCGATGGACGGGATGCCGTCTGTCAGTATACCGACAGCGGCACCCCGTCCATCAGAATCCCGACAGCCCCCCATTAAGGCCCTATCCCTCACCTTTTTCCTACCCGTACCCTAACCCTCCCTTGGCGGTGCCTAACCCTAACCCTCCCCGCTTGATGCCTAACCTCCCACTCTAAGTGCCTAACACTAACCACCCCTTCCCCTGCCTAAACCTACCCCCCCCCCCCCCCCCCGCAGCAGGATGCCAGCGCGTCCCGCTGTGAGGAAGATCGGGATGCTGGCTGTCGGTAATGTGAGGACGGCATCCCGAGCAGAGTCAGTATGTAGACTCTGGCATTGCGTTCTCCTTCGAGATCCCAGCATCTGTATCTTAAACGCCGGAATCCCATCCGTCGGGAAGGTAACTGCTTCCCTACTGGAGAGCTTAGTAACTTTCAGCCTTGTACTGTTACAATGCCACCTTTCCAACCAGACAATTTGTCAAATGTCTTCCCTTCTTGAGATGCCCCGGTCACCTGTTGGGTGGTATTCAGTATACCGGTTGTTGGGATCCCGGCGCAGAGTATACCAGCGCCGGAATCCCGACAACCGGCATACTGACACCTTTTCTCCCTCTTGGGGGTCCACGACCCCCCTGGTGGGAGAATACGCACGCCACCGTGCCCGCAGCATGGCGAGCGCAGCGAGCCCGCAAGGGGCTCATTAACGCTCGCCTCGCTGTCGGCAAGCCGGCGGTCGGGATCCCGGCGCCGGTATGCTGGCCGCCGGCAACTCATACCATACCCCACCTGTTAGCACTGTTACTGGGTAGCTGAAATATCTAAACTCATCAACTCAGCTGCACAAGCTCTCAGAATAGGACTGGTGAGTGCTGAACAGCTTCTGGATAGCAGAAGAAAGTGTGGTGGAGAAATAATGGTCTGGGCTTTATTCCATGGTTTACACTGGGCCCCATAGTTCCATTGATAATCATTCCAATTATAATGCTATATTTGCAGCACAGGAAGGCCCTTTAAGTTTTAGCATGACAGTATCCCTGTGCATAATGTGACATTCTCCAAAACAATGGTTAACCAAAAGTGGTGTGGACGAACTTGACTATCCTGCATAGAGGCATGAATTCAGCTGCATTAATTACCTTTACTACAGCATGACTTAGAACACTGACAATGATCCAGGCCTTATACAGTAGCTCAAAATCAGAGTCTGGCCACACCAATGCACTTGTGCCTAAATTCAAGTGAAACCTCACAACCATGTTCCAAATTGTAGTGGAATTCCATCTCTGAAGTTTGATGGATAACTCTTGTAGTATTCTCCTTAAACTTGTTTCACCACTGTCCGGTGCTAGGAAAGATAATGCAAACTGTGTCTGTGCCACAAGAATGTGGAGGTTATGCTTACTAGATTGGCTAGAAGAGAAGGTGTCTTTCCCATGCAGAGAGAGCTTTCAGATTCCAGCAGTGTCAAAGTCTTGCTGCTGCCTCCAGTGATGGAGGTTTAAGTGGGTGCCCAGCATGAATTAAGAAGTTTCAGCAGAGGGGAGTATAGGGCGGCTTCCTTTAAAACTAAGCGCAGGGGTGTTCTGACAATCCTCAATAAGTCTCTCCCTGATACTATCCTTGATAGCTTGGTTGATCAGGAATGAAGATATCTCTTTCTGAAATTAAAGATTCATAGTACTGTTTATACTGTAGATAATATTTATGTCCTTAATGATCCTAATGTGTCCTTTTTTTCTGACATTTATTCCAAATTGCAGGGCTGGGCAGAGGGGGAAATTATTTTGGGTGGAGATTTTAATTGTGTTCAGTCGGTAGGTCTGGACAGATCTGCCTCACCTAGTTCATCTAATATCACCACCCCAACTTCACTGTCACTACTAACCTCTTCCCTAAACTCTCTGGAGGTATTTCAGACCTGATCGCACGCTAGGGTTTTTCGCTGCGCTGCGATCAGGTCAGAACTGCGCATGCGTATGCACCGCAATGCGCAGGCGCGTCGCACAGGTAAAAAGCGGATCGTTGCTGTGTGATGGGTTTTACGAAGAATCCATTTGCACAGCCGATCGCAAGGAGATTGACAAGAAGAAGGTGTTTGTGGTTGGCAACTGACCGTTTTCTGGGAATGTTTGGAAAGACGCAGGCGTGTCCAAGCATTTGCAGGGTGGGTGTCTGACGTCAATTCCGGCCCCGGACAGGATGAAGTGATCACAGCGGCTGAGTAAGTCCTGGGCAACTCAGAAACTGCACTAAGCTTTTTTGTACCGCTTGGCTGCACATGCGTTCGCACGCTTGCAAAGCAAAAATACACTCCCCTATGGGCAGCGACTATCTGCTCGCAGCAGTGCAAAAAACCCCTAGCGAGCGATCAGGTCTGAATTAGGCCCCCTGACCCTTGGAGACTTCGTTATCCTGACGCTCGTGAATATACGTTTTATTCCCATCCTCACCATTCCTCCTCCAGATTGGATTTTTGACTAATTTCTGATACTCTCCTACATCATGTTGTTGATTCTAGAATAGAACCAATTTTGCTTTCGGACCATGCCCCGATTTGGATCTCGGTCACCCTAGATACCCTTGTACCTCAATCTTATAATTGGCTTTTTTTTGCTGCTTACCTGGGACACTCCTCGGATTTCCGCACATTCCTTACTCAAGCCTTCCTTAACTGTGTAGATGATAATATAGTACATGTCAATGATATCAATTTCTGTTGGTTGGCTACTAAGCCGGTTGTTCATGGGCAAATTATGGAATATGTTTCTAGAAAACACAAATTATTGAATACTCAGTTACATGATCTTAGTAGAGCTCTGACGTTGGCTTATAATGCCATGGTGTTGCATGACAAGCCTATATTGATGCAAAACGAATGTATGATGCACTATGCACTGAACGGGCAAGTTTCTCCTATAATGTACAGTTGAATAAGTTCTTCCGTGGTTGTAATAAATCAGGCAAATTGCTAGCTAATTTAGTCCGGTCTTACTCTGACCCTTCCCGTATAACCCATTTAAGTACTGGCCCAAATTCCTCGACTATGGATACACAGGCTATATCTGAGGCCTTCTTACGTTATTATGAAAATCCTTACACAGCCCCTCCAGATAATCCTATTGAGGGTATGCAATTTTTAGAAAAGGCAGGCTTACCTTACAGAGGAGGAAAGGATGTCATTGACGGATCCAGTTACGGAACCGGAACTGCTGCCTTTGATTAAATCACTCCATAATGGGAAATCACCTGGTCCAGATGGGTTTGGGGCGGAGTACTATAGATTACTGGCTCCCCACCTGACGCCTCACCTGTTGGCATTAATTAGCTGCTACAAGGGACCTCTCCACCTCCGGGATTTACGGATGCTAGAATAGTTGTGTTTCCAAAGCCTGGTAAGGACCCTAAATATGTCCAGTCTTATCGGCCTATATCTCTCCTAATTCAGGATCTGAAGTTATTTACTAAATTATTGGCCTCTCACCTCCAACTGGTACTACAGCATATTTTGCACCCTGCCCAAACTGGCTTTGTAAAATCTATAACTACAGTGTATAATGGGGGTCATTCCGACCCGATCGCTCACCGCAGTTTATCGCAGCACAGCGATTGGGTCGGAAATGCGCATGCGCCAGCGCCGCAGTGCGCCGGCACATGCCAGCCATCATTGCCTAGCAATAGCCTCTGAGGCAGAGGCAGTCGCTGGGCGGGAGGGGGATAGACGGCGGCGTTAAGTCGCCATTTAGGGGGCGCGGTCCGGCCAATGCAGGCGTGGGTGGACCAGTAGGGGGCGGGCCGCGGTGGCTGCGTGATGTCACATGCAGCTGCTGCGTCCCGGGGCAGCAAGGAGGTTCTCGCGGCCAGCCGCAGGAGCTGCGCTGGCTGGGAGTAACTCCTGAGATGCAAAAGCATCACCGCTGTGCGATGCTTTTGCATTTCTGGGGGGGGGGGGGCGGACAGACATGCGAGGCGTACTAGCCCTGTGCTGGGCGTCCCCCCCGCATGTCTGAGTGCCTGATCGTAGCTGTGCTAAATTTATCACAGCTACGATCAACTCGGAATGACCCCCAATGTCCGTACGCTGCTTGCAGCAATACATAGTATTAATGCTTCCACTGATTCTAAAGCTCTTGTGGTTAGTTGCGAAGCTGATAAAGCATTTGACCGTGTTTCATGGTCTCACTTGCTTAGGGTCCTTCACATGCAACAGTTCGGAGTGGAGTTCATCAGGGTCTTCCGTATGCTTTATACTAATCCACAGGCACACCTTACCATAAATGGATTGAATACGTCTTCATTTTCCCTACATCGAGGCACGCGTCAGGGGTGTCCCCTTTCTCCCCTACTCTTTAATTTGGCCCTTGATCCATTGATTCGTACCTGTATACATGACGTTTCCTGGGAAGGGATAGGTATAGGCCCATGTTCTGTGAAGGTGTCGGCCTTTGCTGATGACTTATTGCTCTACTTTGATGACCCCCTCCTAGCATTCCCTCCTCTACTGACAATACTGATTGACTTTAATTTGGTTTCGGGCTTTTTAGTCAATTTTGACAAAAAGGAGGCATTGGCTCTGGGTCCCCGGGCTAAAGAAAATTAGGGCTCTAAGTTCCCTTTTAAATGGGCCACTGATTTTATAACCTATTTGGGCTAGCGTTTTTCATGTAAACTAACTGACTTATATAAATTAAATTTTTCTCACATTATTAATAAAATGGTAGATGATTTTGCTCAGTGGCAGCGCCTACCGATTTCATATTTGGGTAGATGTCATCTGCACAAAATGATCTCCTTTACCTGCCTGCTGTATCTGATCTAAGAGCTTCCGTTTTTGTTGAATAAACGTGATATACATACGATTAATAGAGCCCTTACCAACTTAATTTGGGAGAATAAACACCCATATATAGCCCTTTTTACGTTGAAACAGCCAACTTCATTAGGGGAAGTAAATTTGCCCTGTCCAGAGGATTACTCCTTAGCTGCCAATTATAGATATGCTATTGATTGGTTGGGGGATCTGACAACTATGTTAATATGGTACTGGAACCAGGAGCGGTTCTTGGTGCGGGCAAGCAGTGCCTGCGCCCGTGGCGCTGCGGCTTGGGGGCGTGTCCGCAGTCAGCCCGCAGGCAGCGCCACCTACCCGCGCCCAGCTCCCTGCTCCCCAGCTACAGCAGACCCTGTGGGCTGTGTGGGAGTCTGCTGCAGCCGGCTCCAGTGACAGACACTAGAGGTCATTATTGACCTCTAGTGTCTGTGCGACGCTGCTATGGGAGAGACGTCATGACGTCTCTTCCATAAAAAGGAGCCACAGGAAGCCAGATGGAGCAGCAGCAGCGGTCGGGAAGCAGGGCAGTGGTAAGTATTGTTTTTTTATTTTTATGTGTGTTTGTAAGCGGCTACTAAGGGGCACAGCGACAGGGCACACAACTACTGGGGGCAAAGCAACAGGGGGCACAGCAACAGAGGGCACAACTACTGGGGGCAAAGCAACAGGGGGCACAACTACTGGGGCAAATCTACTGGGGGCATAGATACAGGGGGCACAACTACTGGGGCACAGTGACAGGGGGCACAACTACTGGGGGCAAAGCAACAGGGGGCACAGCTACGTGGCACAACTACTGGGGCAAATCTACTGGGGGCATAGCTATAGGGGGCACAACTACAGGGGCAAATCTACTGGGGGCAAATCAACTGGGGGCACAACTACTGGGGCAAATCTGGGAGCACAGCTACTGGGGGCATAACTGTGGCCACGCCCCTATGAAGCCAACAGCATATTCCTTATTCCAACCTATTTTACATAATCCGTATTTCCAGGGTGGGGAAGCCGATGCGATTGTTAGGACTTAGTACTTTCAAGGCTTACATTTAGTGTTCCAATTTTTCAATACCAACTGTACTGAAGTCCTTACTTTGTCCCAACTAAAACTTAAATTCCCAAACCTTCATTTTCCTCTTTTCTCATACTTTCAAGTGAGAACAAGTTTCACAATGCGCTTGATATCACGCTTGCAGCCTACTGATTTCATCTCTCCCCTAGATGTCCAACTACAATTGGCACCTCATTCCCCTTACTCCACATCCTTTATATATGCATATACCAGGCTAAGGATAGATCTGTCCAGACAATCTACTGGTCTGGCTAAATGGACGGATACTCTACCGGGAACTGATCTCCAAATTGTAATCCATTGGCATTTATTGCTTAACAAATGTTTAGTTTCTCATACGTCCTAGAGGATGCTGGGGATGCTTCAAGAACCATGGGGTATAGACGGGATCCGCTGGAGACATGGGCACTTTAAGACTTTAAAAGGGGTGTAAACTGGCTCCTCCCTCTATGCCCCTCCTCCAGACTCCAGTTAGATTCTGTGCCCAGTGAGACTGGATGCACACTGAGGAGCTCTCCAGAGTTTCTCAGAAAAAAGACTTTGTTAGGTTTATTATTTTCAGGGAGACCTGCTGGCAACAGGCTCCCTGCATCGTGGCACTGAGGGGAGAGAAGCAGACCTACTTCTGTGAGTTCAAAGGCTCTGCTTCTTAGGCTACTGGACACCATTAGCTCCAGAGGGTCCGATCACTTGGTACGCCTAGCTGCTCGTTCCCGGAGCCGCGCCGTCAACCCCCTTGCAGAGCCAGAAGAAAGAAGCCGGGTGAGTTAAAGAAGATATGATGACTTCAGTGATGGCAGAAGACAGCTTTTGAGGTACTGCGCAGCGGCTGCGCTGCGCGCCATGCTCCCGCATACAGAACGGCACTGCAGGGTGCAGGGCGCAGGGGGGGGGCGCCCTGGGCAAAATAAATCTTCAAATAGCGACTGGCAAAAGTATAAAAAGTGCCTGGGTACTAATTACAGACCCACGCCAGTATAAAAATATAAAAATAAGCGGGACTGAAGCGCGCCATTAAGGGGGCGTGGCTTAGCCCTCACAGCTCTATCCAGCGCCATTTTCTCCTCACAGAGATGCTGGTCCTTCCAAAACACTACTGTATAGTTCAGAGTGAAAAAACGAGGGGGGGGCACAGTTGTTTGGTGCAATGTTAGTTAAAAATAAAACCACTATATCATGAGCGTGGTGTAAATGAGCTGGTAAACTCCATATGTGTTTCCATGACAGAATGTACCGGGGTCTATCCCTTATAGCCAGTGTCATGTTGGTGGGTGTTTGGTACACGGGTGTCGGCATATCTGAGGGCTCAGATATGCCGATATGCCCCCACAGTGCCAGATACAGATATGCCCCCACAGTGCCATGTGCCCACAGTGCCATATATGACCCCACAGTGCCAGATACAGATATGCCCCCACAGTGCCAGATATGCCCCCACAGTGCCAGATATGACCCCAAGGTGCCAGATACAGATATGACCCCACAGTGCCAGATACAGATATGCCCCCACAGTGCCAGATATGCCCCCACAGTGCCAGATATGCCCCCACAGTGCCACATATGCCCCCACAGTGCCACATATGCCACCACAGTGCCATGTGCCCACAGTGCCAGATATGCCTTCACAGTGCCAGATATGCCCCCACAGTGCCACATATGCCCCCACAGTGCCACATATGCCACCACAGTGCCATGTGCCCACAGTGCCAGATATGCCCCCACAGTGCCAGATATGCCCCCACAGTGCCAGATACAGATATGACCCCACAGTGCCATGTGCCCACAGTGCCTGATATGCCCCCACAGTGCCAGATATGACCCCACAGTGCCAGATACAGATATGCCCCCACAGTGCCATGTGCCTACAGTGCTAGATATGCCCCCACAGTGCCAGATACAGATATGCCCCCACAGTGCCATGTGCCCACAGTGCTAGATTTGCCCCCACAGTGCCAGATATGCCCCCACAGTGCCAGATACAGATATGACCCCACAGTGCCATGTGCCCACAGTGCCAGATATGCCCCCACAAAGCCAGATATGACCCCACAGTGCCAGATACAGATATGCCCCCACAGTGCCATGTGCCCACAGTGCTAGATATGCCCCCCAGTGCTAGATATGACCCCACAGTGCCAGATACAGATATGACCCCACAGTGCCAGATACAGATATGCCCCCACAGTGCCAGATATGCCCCCACAGTGCCAGATATGACCCCAAGGTGCCAGATACAGATATAACCCCACAGTGCCATGTGCCCACAGTGCCATATATGCCCCCACAGTGCCGCATATGCCCCCACAGTGCCAGATATGCCCCCACAGTGCCAGATACAGATATGACCCCACAGTGCCATGTGCCCACAGTGCCAGATATGCCCCCACAGTGCCAGATATGACCCCACAGTGCCAGATACAGATATGCCGCCACAGTGCCATGTGCCCACACTACTAGATATGCCCCCACAGTGCCAGATACAGATATGACCCCACAGTGCCATGTGCCCACAGTGCCAGATATGCCCCCACAGTGCCAGATATGACCCCACAGTGCCAGATACAGATATGCCCCCACAGTGCCATGTGCCCACAGTGCTAGATATGCCCCCACAGTGCCAGATACAGATATGCCCCCACAGTGCCATGTGCCCACAGTGCTAGATTTGCCCCCACAGTGCCAGATATGCCCCCAGAGTGCCAGATACAGATATGCCCCTACAATGCCACATATGACGCCACAGTGCCACATATGCCCCCACAGTCCAGATACAGATATGACCCTACAGTGCCATGTGCCCACAGTGCTAGATTTGCCCCCACAGTGCCAGATATGCCCCCACAGTGCCACATATGACCCCACAGTGCCACATATGCCCCCACAGTCCAGATACAGATATGACCCCACAGTGCCATGTGCCCACAGTGCTAGATTTGCCCCCACAGTGCCAGATATGCCCCCACAGTGCCAGATACAGATATGCCCCCACAGTGCCACATATGACCCCACAGTGCCAGATATGCCCCCACAGTGCCAGATATGCCCCCACAGGGGGCACAGTTGTTTGGTGCAATGTTAGTTAAAAATAAAACCACTATATCATGAGCGTGGTGTAAATGAGCTGGTAAACTCCTTATGTGTGTCCATGACAGAATGTACCGGGGTCTATCCCTTATAGCCAGTGTCATGTTGGTGGGTGTTTGGTACACGGGTGTCGGCATATCTGAGGGCTCAGATATGCCGATATGCCCCCACAGTGCCAGATACAGATATGCCCCCACAGTGCCATGTGCCCACAGTGCCATATATGACCCCACAGTGCCAGATACAGATATGCCCCCACAGTGCCAGATATGCCCCCACAGTGCCAGATATGACCCCAAGGTGCCAGATACAGATATGACCCCACAGTGCCAGATACAGATATGCCCCCACAGTGCCATGTGCCCACAGTGCCAGATATGCCCCCACAGTGCCACATATGACCCCACAGTGCCACATATGACCCCACAGTGCCACATATGCCACCACAGTGCCATGTGCCCACAGTGCCAGATATGCCCCCACAGTGCCAGATACAGATATGACCCCACAGTGCCATGTGCCCACAGTGCCAGATATGCCCCCACAGTGCCAGATATGACCCCACAGTGCCAGATACAGATATGCCCCCACAGTGCCATGTGCCTACAGTGCTAGATATGCCCCCACAGTGCCAGATACAGATATGCCCCCACAGTGCCATGTGCCCACAGTGCCAGATATGCCCCCACAAAGCCAGATATGACCCCACAGTGCCAGATACAGATATGCCCCCACAGTGCCATGTGCCCACAGTGCCAGATATGCTCCCCAGTGCCAGATATGACCCCACAGTGCCAGATACAGATATGACCCCACAGTGCCAGATACAGATATGCCCCCGCAGTGCCAGATATGCCCCCACAGTGCCAGATATGACCCCAAGGTGTCAGATACAGATATGACCCCACAGTGCCATGTGCCCACAGTGCCATATATGCCCCCACAGTGCCGCATATGCCCCCACAGTGCCAGATATGCCCCCACAGTGCCAGATACAGATATGACCCCACAGTGCCATGTGCCCACAGTGCCAGATATGCCCC